>NW_028270188.1:22240755-22581308 GCF_037043375.1 Chiloscyllium plagiosum
CAGGATCTGTTCATTCAAAAAAGGAAGAAAGATCCTACGAGGAGGCAAGGGTGGCCGGGGCTGACGAGGGAAGTTAAGAAACATATAAAGTCAAAAGAGAAAAAGTATAGCATAGCAAAGATGAGTGGGAAATCGCAGGAATGGGAAGCTTCTAAGGAACAACAGAGGATTACTAAGAAGGAAATACACAGAGAAAATCTGAGGTACGAAGGTACACTGGCCAAAAATATAAAGGAGAATAGTAAAAGCTTTTTTAGGTATGTGAAAGGGAACAAAATGGTTAAGACTAAAATTGGACCCTTGAAGACAGAAACAGCAGAATATATTACGGGGAACAAAGAAATGGCAGAAGAGTTGAATTGGTACTTCAGATCTGAGTTCATTGGGGAAGACACAAGCAATCTCCCTGAGGTAACAGTGACTGAAGGACCTGAACTGAAGGGAACTTATATTTGCCAGAAATTGGTGTTGGAGAGACTGTTAGGTCTGAAGGCTGATAAATCCCCGGGCCTGATGGTCTACATCCCAGGGTACTGAAGGAGGTGGCTCTAGAAATCGTGGATGCATTGGTGATTATTTTCCAGAGTTCGATAGATTCAGAATTAGTTCCTGCGGATTGGAGTGCGGCTAAAGTTGTACCACTGTTTAAGAAAGGAGCGAAGAGAATGCAGGAAATTATAGACCAATTAGTCTGACCTCAGTGGTGGGATAGATACTGGAGTCAATTATAAAAGATGTAATTATGACACATCTGGATAGCAGTATCAGCATATGTCAGAGTCAGCATGGATTTATGAAGGGGAAATCATGCCTGACTAATCCTCTGGAATCTTTTGAGGATGTAACTCTGAAGATGGACAAAGGAGATCCAGTGGATGTAGTGTACCTGGACTTTCAGAACGCCTTTGATAAAAATCCCACATAGGAGGTTAGTGTGCAAAATTAGGGCGCATGGTAATGGGGCAAAGTAGTGACTTGGATTGAAAATTGGTTGGCTGACAGGACACAAAGATTAGTGATAAACGGCTCCCTTTTGGAATGGCAGGCCGTGACCAGTGGGGTACCGCAGGGATCAGTGCTGGGACCGCAGCTTTTTACAATATATATTAATGATATAGAAGATGGTATTAATAGTAACATTAGCAAATTTGCTGATGATACAAAGCTGGGTGGCAGGGTGAAACGTGAGGAGGATGTTCGAAGATTACAGGGTGACCTGGACAAGTTAGGTGAGTGGACAGATGCATGGCAGTTGCAGTTTAATGTGGATAAATCTATGGTTATCCACTTTGGTGGCAAGAACAGGAAGGCAGATTACTACCTAAATGGAGTCAAGTCAGGTAAAGGGGCAGTACAACGAGATCTAGGTGTTCCTGTACACCAGTCAATGAAGGCAAGCATGCAGGTACAGTAGGTAGTGAAGAAAGCTAATTCATGCTGGCCTTCATAACAAGAGGGATTGAATATAGAAGCAAAGAGGTTCTTCTGCAGCTGTACAGGGCATTGGTGAGACCGCACCTGCAATATTGTGTGCAGTTCTTGACTCCAAATTTGAGAAAAGACATTCTGGCTATTGAGGGAGTGAAGCGTAGGTTCGCGAGTTCAATTCCTGGAATGGCGAGACTATCTTATGTTGAAAGACTGGAGCGACTGGGCTTGTATACCCTTGAGTTTTGAAGACTGAGAGGGGATCTGATTGAGATGTATAAGATTATCAAAGGATTGGGCACTCTGGAGGCAGGAAAAATGTTTCCGCTGATGGGTGAGTCCCAAACTAGAGAACACAGCTTAAAAATAAGGGGTAGGCCATTTAGGACAGAGATGAGGAGAAACTTCTTCACCCAGAGAGTGGTGGGTGAGTGGAATGCTGTGCCCAGAAGGCAATGGAGTCCCAGTATCTGGATTCGTTTAAGAAGGAGTTGGATAGAGCTCTCAAGGATAGTGGAATCAAGGATTATGGATATAAGGTAGGAACAGGATACTGATTGAGGATGTTCAGCCATGATCAGAATGAATGGTGGTGCAGGCTCGAAGAGGAGAATAGCGTACACCTGCACCTATTGTCGACTGCCTATTGTCTAAAGCAATAAGTTCTAACCTGTCCAACTTCTCCCAATAACTCACACCCTTTCGCTCAGGAAACATCTTTGTAAATTTCTTCTACATTCTTTCTTGTTCAATAATATCCTTTCTCGAGCAAGGTGAACAAAACCGAACACAATACTCCAACAGCAGCCTTACCAACATCCTGTGCAATTGCAACATAACGTCTCAACTTCTATACTCAATGCCCTCCTGAAGGCCAGTGTGCCAAAAGCCTTCTTCACTGTCCTGTGTATCAGTGACTCAAATTTCAGACAACCGTGCACCTGATCTCCAACGTCCCTTTTTTCCACTACACTTCTTAAGACCCTCTCATTCATCATTAAAATCCTCCCTGGATTTGACTTTCCAAAATGCAAGTCGTCACACTTATCTGTATTAAACTCCATTTGCTATTTCTCAGCCCACTTCCCCAGCTGGTCAAGGTACTGCTGCAATTTCTGATAACGTTCCTCACTGCAAACGATGTCTCCTATTTTTGTGTCATCTGCAAACTTACTAATCTTGCGTTGTGCACTCTCATCCAGATCATTGATATAGATAACAAACAGCAATGGGCCCCGCCCCGACCCCTGAGGCACTCTACTAGTCACAGGCCTCCAGTCCGACAAGCGTATCTCCACCAAAGCCATTTGCTTCATAACGTCAAACTAATTGTGTTGCCAATTTGCCAGTTCACCTTGGATTCCATGCGATTAACCTTTTAGAGCCGCCTACTATGTGGAACCTTATTATAGGCCTTACTGAAATTCATATAGACTATGTCCACCACCCTGATCTCGTCAACCTTCCTAGTCAATCCTCAAAAATCTCCAACAAAATTTGTTGGGCATAATCCGGCATGCACAAAGCAATGCTGACTGCTCCAAGTCAAACTCTGTCTTTCCAAATGCATGCACATCTTATCTCTGAGAAGCTTCTCAAGTGGTTTAGCGAAAACAGGTGTGAAGCATAACTGGGTTATATTTCCTAGGCTTTTCTTTGCAGCCATTCTTGAAGAAGGGCACAACATTTGCTACCGCCCAGTCTTCCGAGAACTTGGCCCCTAAACTTTTTCTTTCGCCTCTTGCAGTGCTCTTCGATATATCTGGTCAGGACCAAGAGCTTTGTCTGACGTTGTGCGTTCAAATATGTCCAACAGCACCTCTACTGTGATATGGACAGTACAAAGATATGACAATTAACCTACCAAAGGCTACAGATCTTCATGTCTTTCTTCATGGTAAACACAGAGGGGAAATTGAGGACCTTACCCATTTCTTCAGAATTTACACATGCATGCCTATTTTGGATTTTAACGCATCCTATTCTCTCTCTAATTGTTCTTTGTCTTCACTATACTGAATTTGGATTCACCCTAATCTTCTCAGCCAAGGCTATCTTATGCCCCCTTTTCCCCTTGCTGATTTCCTTCTTCAGTAAACTCCTCTATCCCCTGTAAAGTTCCAGGGATTCACTTGATACGAGCTTCCTGAGCCTGAGCCACGCCTCCTTTTCTTCTGATCAGAGCCTCAATATCTGTTGACATCCAGGATTCTCTCGTCCAGTCTCACTTTGCCTTCACACTCACAGTAAAATGGAAACCTTGAACTCGAGCTATCTCACTTTTGAAGCCCTCCAACTTGCCCGGAATCCTTTTCCCTCGAAACAAACTGCTCCAATCATCCCCTGCAATCCCTTGTCTAATTACAATAAAATATGCCTTGCCCCAATTTAGAACTTGAATCTGTGGACCAATTGTGCCCCTCCCATAACTATTTTAAAATTAATACAACTCTAATCACTTTTCCCAAAATGCTCCCCCACTTTATCTCCTTCACCTATCCTGCCCTATTTCCCAACGGTAGGTAGAATTTGTCCCTTCCCCAATAGGATACTCTATGTACTGTTTGTGGAAAGTTTCCAGAACAAACTTATCAAATTACATTCCATCTAAGTTCTTAACCATCTGGAAGTCCCAGTCTATGTTCGGAAAATTAAAATCACCTATCACAACAACCCTATTGTTCCTGCAAGTCTCCCCAGTCTTTCCGCATATTTCTTCCTCTAATTCCCATTGTTGATTTGGAGACTTATAGTGCAACCACTATAACATTACCATCCCCCTCTAACTACTTTGCACCATTCACGAAACCTCATTGGATATTATCTCAGTTATTTCAACTTTAAATACTGGTGTGATACTCGTGATAATCAGATCTATTGGTATTTAAACTGTTTCCATTTACATCTCTCCATCGCAGTGATTTTCACATCCACTGCACCCCTTGTCAAGGTACAGTGGAGTTATGGAGCTGTAAATGGATGGGAGCTGCACATCCTGTCACTTCCAGCATGGGCTGCAAGATTCCCTACGCTTGTCAGGGATCAAACATATGTCACCGAAAAATGCAACAATCTGTGTTTATATATGAATGAAGCAGTGCGATCCGCACAGCTTCCCACGCTGGACATTTAGCCCAGGATTATAGATCAGGCATTGGTGTGGGCTGCACAGGGTTCCAATCTGGACATTGCTGGGTTGCATTCAGCAGTACGCTAGTTGGATTTACACACTGCTCCATCCTTAATGTATAATGGATGGACTGGTTATGTGAGTTGGATTGGGAATGTGAGAGAACTAAACATCTGGCAATACCTTTATTTTGTGTTTTCAGTGTTGTGATTGGACCTATCCCTCTGGATGAGTCATGGTGACTGTTGTTACAGCATCTGGTTCTGCAACATGACCAACAAATGGAGCAGAGGCTGCAGAGAGGACAATCTCCGTAAAATGGAATGAGGAAATCACAATCAGATCAGCCGTGGTCTTAGTGAATGGTGGGGCAGGATTGAATAGACTACTAATGCAACTTATTCATATATTTCTGTTTGTTCCAAGCAAACACCCCTTCTCTCTCAGTGTCCCATACTGGTGGGGAGTGAGTCACCTCCTCCTGTTTCTGCGTAACAGGATCGTCGGGCCTCACAAGCCTCCAGATTTCCCCGTGTCCCAGTTTCAAGCAGTTGATTGATTGCCTCCTGTTCCGTGTCCCAGTCTCGAGCGGTTGAATGACTGCCTCCTGTTCCTGTGTCCACTCCCGAGCAGTTGAGTGACTCCATCCTGTACTTGTGTCCCAGTCTTGAGCAACTGAGTGACTGCCTCCTAATCCAAGTTTTGTGAAAATAGATTTCCTCCTCCCGCTCCTGAGTAACAGGCTGCAATAGCTCTATGCTCACCTGCTGCTCCTGTGGAATGGAATTGAGGGACTGAATGGCCTCTTCACATTCTTTACGGCTTTTCTTGACTAAAAACCTTTCTCCTGTTTCAGTGAATCACCATCAAAATCAGAAGGATGTATTTTTGTATTTGACTGTCAGTAATTGACCAAACAGGCTGACTGGCAGAATTCAGAAGCTGAATAGCCTCCTCCTGTCCCCGTGTTAAACACGCAAGAATCAATGAACTCTCACTTGTACAGCACGGAAAATGATCCTGCGGTGTTGTCATCCATACCGACCAAATACCCTAACTTAATCTCGTCCGCCTTGCCAGCAGTTGGCCCATCCCCTTCTACTACTTGCCATGCATGTATCCATCCAAATGCCTTTTAAATGGTGTAACTGTATCTGCCTCCATCTCCTCTTTTGGCTGTTCAATCCATACACATAGCAGTCTCTGTGTGAAAATGTTGCCACTCATGTCCCTTTTTAAAGACTTTCTCCTCTCACCTTAAATCTTTGTCTTCTAATTTTGGACGCGTCTATCCTGGGAAAAGCCATTGACTGTTTACCTTAACTTTGCCCCTCATGATTTTATAAACCTCTTTAAGGTCTCCCTTCAGTCTCATCACTTGAAAATAGTCCCAGCCTATTCAAACTCTTCCTGTAACTCTAACCCTCCAACAACTGCAACATTCTTTTAAATCTCTTCTATGCCTTTTCAAGTTTGACAACATCTTTCCGAATGCAGGGAGACCAGACTTAAAGGCAATATTACAAAAGTGGCCAAATCAATGTCCTGTACAGATTTAACATGGCATGCAAATGCTTCTACTCAAAGCACACACCAGTCAAGGAAAGATCACCAAATGCCTTCTTCACTACGCTGTCTATCTGTGACAGTACTTTCAAGGAACGGAGAACCTGCACCACAAGGCTAGCCTCACAGGGCAGCGATCTTGGTTTAATTCCATCCTTGAATGATTCGTTGTGTGGAGTTTGTGTATTCTTCCCGTGTCTGTGTGAGTTTCCTCAGGGTGCTTTGTTTTCCTCCGACAGTATAAAGACATACCGATAAGGGTAGATTGGTCATCCTAAACTGCACACAGTACCCAGGGATGTGTAGACGAGGTGGATTTGCCAGGGGAAATGCAGGCTCAGCGGGGTAGGGTAGGGGTTTTTCCAGTGGGATACTGTTTAGAGGGTTGGTGTGGCCTCGATGGGCCGGAAATCATGTTTCCTAACTGTAGGGATTCTATAGTTTCTATGGAGTTTTCCTTGATTTCGACAGGACCCTACCTATATGCCTTGCCCTGATTTTTCTTGCCAAAATGGAACACCTCACATTTATCTAAAATAAACTCCAACTGCCACTCCTCGGCACACCTAATCAACGTCCCATTATATTCTGAGATATCATTCTTCACTGTCGACTACACCACCAAATTTGGAATTATCTGCAAACTTACTGACCATATTTCATATACTCAAGTGCAAATGATTTGTATAAGTGACAAAAGGCAGTGGACTCACTATTGATCTTTACGGCACGCCACTGGTCACAGTTCAATGAACAAATATCCACTGTCACGCCCTGTCTCCAATATTCAAGAAAAGTTTGGATCTAAATGGCGAGCTCTCCTGGATTCCAGGCAGTCGAACCTTGCTAACCAGTCTACCATGTAGAAAATTTTAGTTTTCATACTGAATCCCATAAAGACAAAATACACTGTCCTGCCTTCATCAATCATCTTCATCACTTCCACAAAAAATTCCACCGAGTCAGTGAGACGTGATCTCTCATGTACAAAGCCCTCTTTAGTCCTTGTCTTTCCAAATGCATATACATCATTTCCCTCAAAATCCCCTCCAACAATTTAGTCACCATTGACGTCAGACTCACCGATCTATAGTTACCTTTTTTTCCTTACTTTCTTAAATAATGACACGATATTGGCAGCCCTCCTAGTTTTTTGACACCTCACTTGTGGAAGTCAAATATACAAATATATCCGCAAAATGCTGAGCAATCTCTTTCCTAGCTTTCCTCACACTTCTGTGATACAACTGATCAGGTCCCAGGAATTTACTCACCTTTATATATTTTAAAATGTCCTACATCTCCTTGTAATACAGATACTTTTCAAGATATCACTATGTATTTCTTCATTCTCTCGCTCTTCTAACCCCCTCCAAATTAAATACTGAGGAGCAATACTTGTTTTGTATTCTCCCATCTCGTGTGGTTCCACACATAGGTAGCCTTACTGATCTTTAAGGGGCCCTATTCTCTCCCTAGTTAATCTTTTGCCATCAAAAGATTTGTAGAATTTCTTCAATGCCTCGTTAACCCTATTTCTAAAACCATCTCAGGTCCACATTTTTCTGGCCCGCCTTCCCCGTTGACTATGCACTTATTGCCCTTATACTCTTCTGGGGATTCACTTGATCTCAGCTCTGTTTACCTGACATATATCTCCTTCCTTACCTTGACCAGAGCATCAATATATCTAGCCATCCAGCACTCCCTGCACCCACTAGCCTTGCCCCTCCCACTAATGGGAACACTTTGGCTTTGGACTATCTGAAACCAGGTTTTGATGGCCTTGCATTTTCCAACCATCCCTTTACCTGTGCATAGGATATTCCAATTAGCCTTTCACAGGGCTCGCCTAACACTTTCAAAATTGGCCTTATTCGAAGTTAGAACTTCAATGTTTACATCAGGTCTTTCCTATTCCACAACTAGTGTAGAACTAATATTTATGCGTAACAGAGTTGAAATGCTAAATAGACACTTCCTGCCCCTCTGTAATAGGCTTGAGAGGCTGAATGGCCTTCTTCTGTCCCTCTGTAATAGACTCAAGAGGCTTAATGACCTCCTCCTGTTCTTCTATAACACACTCGAGAGGCTTCATGGCCTTTTCTTGTCCCTGTGTAACAGACCCGAGACATTAAATGACACAGCAACCCGATGGTTATAAGCAGCCGATAAACCGTATCTAATTGAGGCCCATTCCTTCTCAGTTACAGAAACACAAACAACACAATGTACTCCAGGTGTCCTCTCAGTAGCACTTCATAAAGCTGCAGCGACACATCTCTTTGTTCTGAATGATTCTGTTGTTAAAATGTGCCGATATTCCACCTTTCCACCTTTTCAAGCAGCAACAGGCTAATACGGGCTGAATGGCCTTCTCTTATCCCGTGTAAGAGGCCCATAGGTACAGAATTGCTTCGGCCTGTTCCTGAGCAGCAGTCTCAATGCTCTGTCTGTAGGTTATGAAAGGATTTGATAACAGGGCATTCAAACCAGGAGTAGCCTCACACTGGTCAATAAGTACCGTACTTTGTGTTAAGGTATCTAGAAACTTATCCACCCGACTTCTTTCATGCAGCCAATCTGTTATTTTATAACTGACTCCTTTCATAAACAACGTGGAACATAGATAGACCCTTGCAGTGTTCTGTTAATATTCTCATACACAAGGCAAAAACGATTAAAAACTTCCATCAGCAAACCTCATCCATTCCATTCAAACCCAGTAATTGTTCCCTTTTATAGTGTTATAAACAGTGATGTATGGATCTAGTTAACTGAGTCTATTTGTTCAGTGACTGCGATTAATGCCAGTCTCCATGGATTCTAATTATCCCAGTGGAGGGTTTCCATCTTTTAATTATTAATGGGCGCTGTTCAGTGTATTATTCCATAACATGAGCGGGAGCATCACCGACAGCACTGACAGGTCCAGAGAAAGGGGAAGGAAAGATCAGAATCTGAGAACAGTAGACTGGAATATTCCAACAATGGATCAGAATCTGAGAACAGTAGACTGGAATATTCCAACAATGGATCAGAATCTGAGAACATTAGACTGGAATGTTTCAGCAATGGATCAGAATCTGAGAATATTAGACTGGAATATTCCAACAATAGACAGGCGCTTATCCGATTATGTTTGGTATCTTTCTGCACTTAATTGGTTTTCATTACCATCGCAGATCTTTTACGCTCTTCTCATTATTCAACACTTTTATTATCCCTTCCTGGCTATCGTTAGTGTTCCTGGTAAGTGTCACTGTCCAGATTTTGTTTTCTACAAACCAATTATGTCTGTATTATTGTTCTTTCATATAGTCCACACTTCTTGCCACTATTATTGTTCCTGTTGAAACTGAATCCAGATATTCACTCTCCAGACGACTACTAACTACATCAATGAAGGTACTCAATTACTGTCTCCCTCTGCTCTGGCAGTGTTTCTCACGGGTCTCTATGTTGACCGACTCAGTTTCAGCGGAGAACCACAATGCATTGTATCATTGCTTTTGTTATTTAAAGATTAAGAGCACAGAGGTCACTGTCTACTGTTCTGGTTACAAACTCCACTTTCTTCCACTGTTTGCATCCCATCCCTAGCCAATATCTGCGGCTGAAGCAGGCAAGTCACAACTATGGAAGATCCCTTTGACCATGAGCTGATCCTTGACACCATTCCCTGACCATTTCTAATTTGAAATACTCACGATTCCAGAATCTATCTCACTGGTTAACTCCATCTGCTGCTTGAATCTTGAGCTATGAAGTCCAGTCTTGATAAAGCCAATAATCTGCTGCTGACGCTCCCGGCTTCAAAACTGCCGAATGAAATCTGATACGACCTCACACCAAACCTCGATCCATCTGTCATTCATATGCACGCGGATGTATATTGTTATTTTCTCTGGCAATGCCTTTATTTTTACATTCTCAAATACTTTACCTCATCTGTCCATGAAACCTCTTTCGTTCTCTCTGTTGATTGACAAAACGCCAGCCAGTTGTTCGTATTTAAAATAATTTTCTCCATGTGCGTTCCTTCTCAAACAAAGAGTTTTGCATTCAAACACGCCAATCCCGCGCACATACACGCTCTCAGTCTCTCAGTCTCTGATGAACACACACACACACACAGCAAACCTTCCCATTGTAGGCCGTCATCTAATGCGAGTATGGTGAGCATATGATAGTAAAGTTTGCAATACTTTCCATGCTGGATGATAGTGCAGTTTACTGAGCAACACACGAGCATGGTGTGCACAGCTCTCCATGCTGGGCTGTCATCTTGTCCCAGTTAATGTTTGATGTAACAAGCTATTTCAGCTGATCTGACAATGCCTTTATTCAATATTCTCATTCTTGTCATATTACTCTCGAAGATCTCACTTCTCTAGTTAGTCCCACTGCCCTGTCTTTTCCCCCCATATTTCCACAACATATGTTCAGTTAATTACCTATCTGTTTCTGTCTTTAATTTGAATCTCTCTGTCCCTCTGTATCTTTCCCTGGCCTTGGGTTTTGGCTCCCTAGTGTATCGAATGCTGGCATTGTGTAGCTCAGAAATAATGAAATGGTGTGTGTCAGGCTATTCTTCACTTCCCATGTGATGGTCCATGGGCAGGCGTGTTTCAGACGTTATGAGACACATCCTTGTAACTTGGTCTGTACCTGTGGCTGTCCCTCTCAGGTGACCTTGTGATCAGAAACACGAGGAAGCCCACTGAGTAAAGGACCAGGCATCTAAATTGCCTGACAATGCTGTCACTTTTTAAATAAAAGGTTATTTTCTTCTTTTTCTTTAGTAAGAGCTTTTAAAGGCCAAACTGCCTACTGAAAACGGCTCAAGTAAATAACTTTCGGGGCTTTTAGGTTTTATTTCAATAAATAGTAGTAACAATGGCCAGCTCGCACAGACCAGGATTTCTAGGTTTTTTTTAATTGTAGCTATAACAATCACCAGATGCTTGGGGTCCCAGAAGGGTTGTAAGTTTTAGTAAATTATCCCTAGCTGCTATTCTCTCTGGAACCTCACTTGATGCTGTTTCCTCCTGAATTGGAGAACTGTATGCAAGAACGCATGTCTGAATGTTCCTTTTTGCCAAGGGGTGTGTTTATGGGATGTTGATATATTGGAACAGTTCATTTGTAGAAGGTTCTGTATCCATTATTCGGTTAAGATTTCCAATAGTTAAGTTATTCTAAATTCCTCTTCATTTTGTCTGGATTTTCATTAGAGTGTTTAAATATATTGTGTTTTGCTTAATGGTGAGTGGTTTGACTAGTAGCATCAAATCTGGAACACCCAACTCACATCTACCTTTAAAATAAGGAAAAGTTGGCATCCAAGCTACCTTCTTAAAATTGTTTGAGGCAGTCTGGTTCGTTATAGCAAACTGGGGACTCTTGCCCGGTTATAAATCGATAATACCAAATTGGGTTTAGAATTTGCAAACAGGCCTTGAGCTTCGTGTTGGCGTTACAACATGCCCGATTTACATTGCCAATAACATACATGAGACAAATCTTCATCACTGATCGTGACCGCTTAACATTTTTGGAGAAGTTTAGGGAGAAAAATACCAGTCTGTTTCGATGGAGCTTATTATTGCTGCCATTCAATTTGAAACTACACAGGTGACAGGGCGAGAAAACCTAAGTTTTCACACTTTGTGGAGACTTGGATGAAGAAATACAAAGGCATTCTGTCGTAGGAGTAAAATGACTGAAATCGAAATAGTTGTGAACATTTGTATGCTAAGAGTCAATATAAAGCATAACAGAGGAAGATTAGGAGGTCTAAAATGTACATTGATGGATTATTTCCTAAAGATCGAGGTGTGAAGATACTATCACTGTAAAAAGATTATTTTTTCTGGTTTTATTTGAAGAGAGGTTTCTAAGGCAGAGGTGCAGAACTGCTGTTTGAAAACAGTTAAAATAAATAACTGAGATTTTAGGTTTAATTAAAGCGGTGGTAACAATGGAAGGGCAGTGGCCAGCTCTCCCAAACCAGGTTTCCTCGTTTTGTTTTTAGCTGCAGCATTCAGAAGCTGTTGGGGATCCCAGAAGGGTTGGAAGTTTCAATACATGATCCACAGCTGCTTTTCTCTCTGAGATCTCTGTTGATGTTGTTTCCTCCTGGATTGGAAAAGTGCTGTAAGGATCTGTATTTGAATATATCTTTGTGCCAAGCGGTGTAAACCAAGAAGGCACGGTATCTATTGTTTGTGTAAGTGTTCCAACATATAAGCTATCCCAAAATGTTCTTTTCGTTGATTGCATTTTAACTAAAGCATTTGAATAGATTATATATTGCTTAATTTCGAGTGGTTTGACGAGTCACAACATATCTGGAACGCACACTTCCCATCTATATTCAAAATAAGGAAAGTTTGGGTCAAAATGGCCTTATGGAAATATTTTGGGGGGATCTGTCCTGGCCCACAACACTTGTAGCGAGGGGCTTCTGACTGGCTTCTGCAATTGAAAATTTAGTGGAGGGGCTGGGGATGGTTTGCTGGAGGTTGTGCTGTAGGTTGCCTCAGACATTCTGGGAGACCTGAGGATTTGGTGACCCAACTCTGGATGGAGCATGGGGACTGTAGTTACAGCATCTGAGCCTGCAACATGAATAACAAATGGAGCAGAGGCTGCAGAGGGGGGAAGCTCTGAAACCACGGAGTGAGTGTGTGTGGGGAAAGGGATCTGCTGTATCCACCCCGGGTTTTCCAGGAACAACTTCCCAAGCTCCGCTTGAGCCAGGAGCAGTGTGTGAGGGGCCCTGACTGAATAAGGAGCTGGTCATAGAATGGTGTCACCTCCTTCAACACGACCTGCAGCTTCACACCAGGGGGAGGATGGTGCTGCCAGTGGCTGTTAGGGTCACAGTTTCATTCAGCTTCTATGATCCAGAACTTTCCAGGCAGGACTAGGTGACATATTCATCATTTCCCAGTGAATCAACATCAATGTTAACCATTCGGTGATGGAGGATATATATGATGGATGAGAAGCATTGTTTCTCCCTCAGCATGGAGCTGGCGGATGTATCCAGTATAGTGGGATTCCCGATGGTGTACATGGCATCTGCAGAGTACCCATGTCAATGGGGAGAGGTAGAGGAACTGTAGGAGCTTTCTCTCTCTATTAATGTTACAGTGTACCCATGCACAGTACATCATGTGGGTGAATACCCACGGTCCTGGCAGCAGTTACGGCCTCTTCATTCAGAAGCAGTCAGCCATTCCCATCGTCATCGGGTCTCCACGTAGAAAGAAATGAATATATCTTTTATAAAGGCTGTCCCCTTGATGCACGTTTGAAAACACCATCCCCACCACCAATCAACCACATCAAAGTATTCCATGTGTACGGACAGCAATGCGGTCACTTGGAGTGTTTGGGAGCAGACGATCAGGGATAGAGCAAAACATGCCATGTCTGAACGGATCTGAGTGAACCCCCAAGAACACAGTATCATTAAGTCCTGTAATCCCTCTCCATTTCAGTAACATACTGCCTTCCATTATTCCTGTAAATGGAATGACAGGTTATGTCATGTTAAATTAGGTTAGTATTACAGTGGTGGAAAGGACGATGGATGAGGACTTGCCATCTGAGGTAGTTTGGGCTGAGGTTAGGAATAGGAAAGGTGAGGTCACCCTGTTAGGAGTCTTTTACAGGCCTCCTAATAGTCCTAGAATCATTGAAGAAAGGATAGGGAAGGTGATTCAGGAGATGAGTGACAGTAATAGGGTGGTTGTTATGGGGGACTTTAACTTTCCTGATATTGATTAGGAAAGCTATAGCTCAAGTTCGTTAGATGGGTCAGTGTTTGATCAATGTGTGCAGGAGAGTTTCCTGACACAATATGTAGACAGGCCAACACGAGGTGAGGCCATACTGGATTTGGTTCTGGGTAACGAACCAGGCCAGGTGTTAGAATTAGAGGTAGGTGAGCACTTTGGCGATAGTGACCATAATTCGGTGATTTTTACTCTCGTGATGGAGAGGGATAAGTGTGTACTACAGGGCAAGAGTTATAGCTGGGGTCAGGGAAATTATGATGCGGTGAGGCATGACTTAGGATGTGTGGCTTGGAAAAGTAGACTCCAAGGCAAGAGTGTAAATGATATGTGGAGCTTGTTCAAGGAGCAACTATTGAGTGTCCTTGATAATTATGTACCTGTCAGGCAGGGAGGAAAGGGTCGTGCGAGGGAGCCGTGGTTTAATAAGGAATTGGAATCCCTTGTTAAATGGAAGAGGGCGGCCTATCTCAAGATGAGACGTGAAGGTTCAATTGGGGCGATTGAGAGTTATAGGGTAGCCAGGAAGGACCTGAAGAGAGAGCTAAGAGCAGCAAGGAGGGGACATGAAAGGTCCTTAGTCGGGAGGATTAGGGAAACCCCTAAGGCTTTCTATAGGTATGTTAGGAATAAAAGAATGACTAGGGTAGGAATAGGTCCAGTCAAGGATAGTAGTGGGAGGTTGCGTGTGGAGGCGGAAGAGATTGGGGAGACACTGAATGAATACTTTTCTTCAGTATTTACTCAGGAACAGGGCATTGTCGTCGATGTGAATACTGTGTCACAAATAAGTAGAATGGATGGCTTTGAGGTATGTAGAGAAGAGGTGTTGGAAATCCTGGAAAAGGTGAAAATAGATAAGTCCCCTGGGCCTGATGGCATTTATCCTAGGATTCTCTGGGAAGCAAGGGAGGAGATTGCAGAGCTATTGGCCTTGATGTTTATGTCCTCTTTGTCTACAGGAGTAGTGCTAGAAGACTGGAGGATAGCAAATGTGGTTCCCTTGTTCAAAAAGGGGAGTAGGGATAACCCTAGTAACTATAGGCCGGTGAGTCTCACTTCTGTTGTGGGCAAAGTCTTAGAGAGAATTGTAAGGGATAGGATTTATGCACATCTGGATAGGAATAATGTGATCAAGGATAGTCGTGCCTCACAAACCTTATTGATTTCTTTGAAAAGGTGACGAAGGAGGTTGATGAGGGGAAAGCGGTAGATGTGGTATATTTGGATTAGGAATTGGCTGGATGGAAGAAGACAGAGGGTAGTAGTTGATGGCAAAGTTTCTTCATGGAGTGCCGTCACTAGCGGTGTTCCGCAAGGATCTGTTTTGGGACCATTGCTGTTTGTCATTTTTATAAATGACCTGGAAGAGGGGTTAGAAGGTTGGGTGAGCAAGTTTGCGGATGATACGAAAGTCGGAGGAGTTGTTGACAGTGAGGAAGGATGTGGCAGGTTACAGCAGGATATAGAGAAGCTGCAGAGCTGGGCAGAAAGGTGGCAAATGGAATTCAATGTAGCTAAGTGTGAGGTGATTCACTTTGGGAAGAATAACAAAAAGATGGGGTACTGGGCTAATGGTCGGATACTTGGTAGTGTGGATGAGCAGAGGGATCTTGGTGTCCATGTACACAGATCTCTGAAAGTTGCCACCCAGGTAAATAGTGCGGTGAGAAAGGCATATGGCGTACTGGCTTTTATTGGTAGAGGAATTGAGTTCCGGAGTCCTGAGGTCATGATGCAGTTGTATAAGACTCTGGTGCGGCCGCATCTGGAATATTGTGTGCAGTTTTGATCGCCATACTATAGGAAGGATGTGGAGGCACTGGAACCGGTGCAGAGGAGGTTTACCAGGATGTTGCCTGGTATGGAAGGAAGATCGTATATGGAAAGACTGAGACACTTGGGGCTGTTTTCATTAGAGAAAAGAAGGTTTAGGGGTGACTTGATTGAGGTGTACAAGATGATTAGGGGGTTAGATAGGGTTGACAGTGTGAACCTTTTCCCGCGTATGGAGTCGGGTATTACAAGGGGGCATAGCTTTAAATTAAGGGGGGGTAGGTATAGGACTGAAGTTAGGGGTAGGTTCTTCACTCAGCGAGTCGTAAGTTCATGGAATGCCCTGCCAGTAGCAGTGGTGGACTCTCCCTCTTTATGGGCATTTAAGCGGGCATTGGACAGGTATATGGAGGATAGTGGGTTAGTATAGGTTAGGTGGGCTTGGATCGGCGCAACATCGAGGGCCAAAGGGCCTGTACTGCGCTGTATTCTTCTATGTTCTATGTTCTATGTAAATTCCACCTGCCAAAGTATTATCCATTGCCTTTACCTCTCTGAATATATTTGCAGACTCTCCACCCTGACTTGATAATTTAATCTCTTGCTTATCACACGACATCACCAAACTCGGCATCTGTATATCTGTTCCATCCTCCTGATCATTAATATAGACAGTAAATTGTTGAGAACCCAGCGCTGGTCACTGTATGACCCTACTGTTACGTTCTCTCGAACTGACTAATCCTGAGAGACTGCTTCCTGTATGATACCCAGTCCTCCCCCATTCCTGGGCAACACAGTCGAAGGGTTGAATAAGAACAAGGAGCATCTGTGAGGAATCCAACCCCTTAGGATGCTGATGATAACGCGGCCTCTGTTCCACTTTCCTGCCATCTCTCCATCCTAAAATTCCAGTCTCTTGTTGTAGATTGCGCCAGATGAAAAAAACTCCACTCCACATCTGCACTTTCAATTACTTATAGCATTTTACAGACCTCAATGAGATCTCCTTTCAGTCTTATAAACTCGAGAGTATAAGCCTAAACTGCTCTATTTCTCTTCATAAGACAAACACTTCAAATATGGAATCAATCTAATGAAGCTCTTCTGACTTGCCTCCAATGGAAATACCTCATTCTGCAGGACACCCAAACTGTACTCCAGTTGCATCCTGACAAATGCCGTGCATCGCTACACAAATACTCCCTACCTTTCTACTCCATCCTTTTATAAATAAACACTGAAATTATGCTTGCATTTCTCATTACTTGCATTACCCGCAGTCAGGCTTTCTGTGATATGCAAGCAGACACCCAGATCCCTCTGAACACTTTGACTTTCTCTCCATTTAGATAATAATTTGTCTTTCTATTATACTGGCCAACTTGAATAGCCCCACATTTATTCACTTTAAATTTCCTTGCCAAATGTTGGTCCATTCATCCAACCTGTCCATAAAGTTTTAAATCTCTTGCATAATCATTCCGAAGTAATATCCTACCAATGTTAGTGTCATCTGAAAATGTGGCATCGCATTTTCTATCCAATCAACCATCGATCAGCACTACCATCGATTGCAAATGTATGAGGCATTAGTACTGAAATCAATGGCAACCCACAAAGTACATTTGCCAAAAGAAAATAACACATTTATTCAATCTGCCTCCATTTTGTTGGTTAACCAATCTTTCATCCAAGCCATGTTGTCTGATCTTACCACTTACTCTTTGGAGAAGCGACATATCCCATGCCTTCAGGAAGACCAGATATGTTCCATCTCCAGGATTCCCACGACTCACCTTGTTTGTGACATCTTCAAATAAGTCAAGCAAACAATTCAAACACTATTTAGCCTTCGTAAAACCATGTTGATTCTGACGGATTGTGGTTTAACTTTGCAAACATCCTGAACAAACATCCTGAACATCTAACAATTTGCCTCAAATTACAATAGTGTATTGATACACTTTCGTCCCTAATGTATACCATTATTATAAGTTCTTCCCTTTCGAAAGCCTTTACGTTTTCTTTGAATTCCTATTTAATGGGCAAACGTTTTTAAGAGATCTGCTCCAATTGCTGTGTAAGACCCACGTGTGGCTGAATGGACTCATCATCCTGCTGGTGTACAAACTCGATGGGCTGACGTCTTTCTGGTGTTCCAATGTTGTCATCTCCAAGGCCAGAATGACCTCCTCCTGTTGATGCTTTAGAGGATTGGGCGATTATGGAATCTTCCTTTTGCTGTCTGACATTTTGAGAGGCTGGTGGGTCTTCTCATACTTCTCCATAACAGATGGAAATACTGAACGGTCTCCTCATGTATCCCGGAGATGGGACCGAGGGATTGATTGGTCTTCTCTTGTTCCCATACAACAGACACGTGTCCAAATTACCTCTTCCGTTTTCATGAAAGAAGTCTCAGATGGTTTTTATCCTTGTCGAATTCCCTTGCAATAGGCTCGGTGAGTCTGAATGGCCTCCTGTTATCCCAGTGTCATCATTTCCAGTCACTGTGTGACCTCTTCCAGTTCCTATGGTACAGACGAGAGGAGGCTGAATGGACTGATACTGTTGCTGTTTAACAGGATACTGGTGCAGTATAGCCTACTGTTATAGGCTCGTGTGGCTGATTGGCCTCCTTCTGTAAATATATATCAGGCTCCAGGGGCTGACTAGACTCGTTCTGTTTTGGGGTTACAGGTTCGAAGGCCTGAATATCCTCCTGTTGTTCCTGTGTAACAGGCTGGAGAACGGAATGGATTCCTCCACTATCTGTGTAATTCGCTTCACTTGTTGACTCCTTCTGTCATCTATGTTGAAATAAGATCATCCTTTATTTTTGTAAACTCCAATGGCTACTGGGTCAACCTGATCATCCTTTCGTTATAAGCTAGCACCTTCATTGCAGGAATCAGCTGAGGGAACCATCTCTGAGCTGCTTCCAATATAACAACATCCTTTCTTCATTGAAGCGATTAAATCTGTACACACTACTCCAGATGTGATCTCACTAAGACCCTGTACAGCAGCAGCAACAATTTACCTGCCTGCTGTAAAGTTCCCACCCAGGTTAGAGCTGTCTCAGATCTCTGGGGGAATATAGAGCATTGTTGGAAGATCATTGTCCGTCTCCACTCCATCAGTATAACGGGAGATCTGGAGAAATTAAAGTTTGAGAAGATCATAAATGATGTGGCGAGATGATCTCTGTCATTAACCTCCCCAGAGCCCACGTCGCTCAGATTGCACAGAATCTAGTAAGGTGGAGCGCAAAAACAGCAAGAAGAAGCAAACATTGATGGGAGTTATATATCAAAGTGAAAGCTGCAGTACAAATGCTGGACATGTTATAAAACAGGAAATGAGATATACACATTTGTGGGTACTGCAGTAATAATGTACTGTTTAAATTATATCTAAACTGTGTTAACCCAATTGAATGCTAATACTGGGAAAAATGGATTCCGTGACCACGTGTGAGATGGTTTACATGAACATTATGTCGAGCACTAAGCTCGAGATCAGGTTATTTAGGAATTGGTGTTGAGTGATCAGAAGAGCTAATTGAAAATTTTGCTGGAAAGGACCTTTTGGGAACAGTGACCACAATGTGTTGGTTTTCTTTTATGCTGTTTGAGTACACGACAGTTTTTGTTTTATTTGAAGTAACCGTTATAAATCTGAGTCATGCACGCCATGAAGATGTGAGGAGAAAGTGGGGACGACAGATGCTGGAGATCAGAGTGCAAGAGGTTGGTGCTGGAAAAGCACAGTCAGGCAGCATACTAAGAGCAGATAAATCGATGTTTCGGGCATAAGCCCTTCATCAGGAATGAAGCTTATGGGCCAAGGGGCCTGAAAGATAAATGAGAAGGGGGTGTGGCAGGGGGGACGTTAGCAGGGATTGCGACAGGTAGATGAAGATGGGGTTGAAAGTAATAGGTGATGAAGGCAGACAGAACGCCTCTTATTCTGCATCCATTAAACGCAATGTGGTCTTCACTACATTGGCGAGGCAGGAGGTCAACTTGGAGATCATTTCAGAGAACTCCTCTGGGACAGCCATATTGAACAAATCCATCGCCTTGTGGCTGAGCACTTTAACTCCTCTTCCCACTCTGTCAAGGACATGAGGGTCCGAGGCCTGCTCTATCGCCAAACCCGAGTCACCAGAAGCCTGGAGGAAGAAAGCCTCATCTTCTGCCTTGGGACCCTCCAACCACAGGGGATCATAGTGGATCCCCCCATTTCCCCTAATCCCACCATATACCACTCCAATCTTCCAAGTCAGCCCCTCCCTTTTGAACGTGCCTATGTGTCCACCTTCCTCACCATCAAGCTGGTCCACCCGGCTCTCCGTCTATCATTTTCAACCCCACCTTCATCTACCTATTAGATGAACGAAGGCAGCTTAGAAAAATGCCAAGTGTTGCAGTAACCCAGTGGATTCAGAGAAATGTAGGACCCAGCAAAGGATTATCAAGAATCTGAGAAGAAAATCAAAAAGAGAAAAAGCATGCAATCGAAAAAAAAACATGAAGACTGCTAAAAAGCGTCTATCATTGTATGAAATAAAAAAATAAAAACAAGGTCAAATGTGGAAGAGTTGGTGTGCATTCAGGATAATTTATTGCAGAGAACAGAAAAATCTCAGGGAAAAGAAACTGTGTTTTTGAGTCTATCTTCATGGAAGAATGGCCAGAAATTATTCCAGATATACCAAGTGACCATGGGATTTGTGTAAGTAAAGTCAAAGACGATTCTTATCTGTGTTTGAGGTTAACTTTGCAAAAAAAAACTGGACTGAGTATTTATAAGTCTGACAGACTAGATGTACTTCATACAAGAATTTCAGAGAAAGCAGCAATAGACATGTTGATTGCATCGCGGATTTTCACTTTATTTTCCGATACATTCCCGAAAGGCATTTAGCCAATCTGGATAAGGCAAAGGTTATAAATAATATCAAACAGTTTAAGAAAGAATGAATTTGGAGAATGGTGAACTACAGACCAGTTATCTTGCCATCCGCAGTCGGGTATCTGTTGGACTTGATTACAAAGAACATGCTACTAGATATTTAGAAGGTAATAACATACCTGGGGAGAGTGAGAATGTACCGATGGAAGGGAAACCAGAAGTGGCAAACATATTTTTGGAATGGTTTGAAGATCATTCTTGTGTACATAGGCAATGAAGAACCAATGGATAACTTATAGTTGGATATTCATGAGCTTTATTTTTCAAAGAACTCATACAGTAAACTCATAGGAAAAGTTAAAGCGAGAGGTATTGGGAAGAATATATGAAAATTCATGTGAATGTAATTGGAATATAGAGGATGTCGTGCACCAGTTGCATCGAGTGTTCATGAGACTAAATTTAGAGTATTGTGTATCGTTCGGATTCCCAATCTAAGAAAGAATATATTGAGTACAGAGGAGCTTCAAAAGGTATTATCAAAATTAATCCCTAAAATGGCAAGATTGTCTGATTTGGAAACTCAGCCTGCGATCTCAAGTTTCAAAACATGAGAGGTAATTGCAGTGAAACTTAGAAACATAGAGAGAACTGAATAACAGAAGGACATGGAGAAGTACAAGGTGAGATCAGGAAGAATCCCACGATATTCTACAAGGACAAATAGAACAGAATAATCAGCAAACAGTTAGTGTCCGTTAGAAACCAAAGGGACAATCTGTGTGTCAAGATGGAGAACATTGATGGATTGTTACATGAGACCATCACATCTATTTTACTTGGGAGAAGGAGGAGACAGGTACAAAATTCAAGAAGATGGACGGGGAAGCTCCTGAACAGATGGATGTAAAATACGTGCAGGGAATTGAGGTTTTGTTCTGTATAAATTTGAACCAATCTCCATGTCTGAATGAGTTGTATCACTGGCGGCTATTGGGTTCAAGGGAGGAAAGACCCTGAATGAATATTTTAATTAGAATCTGACCATGGGGAGGTGCCAGAGAACTGGAGCACTGCTCATACGATTCCACTTCACAGTAAGGGTGGGAGAGATAGACCAGGTAATTATAGACGAGCGCGTATTAGACCCTGTTAAGGAAACTACTGGAGAAAATAGGGAAAGAGAAACTTGAATTCCAATCAAAACCGCAAGGTTTGATCAGGGATAATCATCATGACTTTATCAGAAGGAAGTCACATCCAATGCGTTTGATTGAATTAGTTTGAGGAGATCTTTTTTTTATTTAGGAAGCTCTTTGACAAATTTCCAGCTGGGAAACTGAAAAATAAAGCAAAATCTCACAATGTGAAGCAAAACTTGACAAGTTACAACGAACATTGTCTGAGTGGCAGGAGGCAGAGGGTGGTGAGAGAAGGCTGTTTGTGTGACTGGAGACCAATGTCCCCTGGTGTACCACAGGGATCAGTGCTGCGTCCCTTACTGTTTGCGTTATTCATAAAAAATATATAGATGTGAATGTGGAGGGGGCGAGGTGGAGATTGGGGGAGTTGTGATAAGTAAGTGTATGTTTGACATAAAGATTGGCTGGGTGATTAGCAGTGAGGAGAAAGGCCTTAAGTTACAGGAAGATGTAGATGGAATGGTCAGATGGGCAGATGAACGGTAGATAGAATGTAACCCTGATAAATATGAGGTGATGCACTTTGGGAGAAGGAACCAGGCAGGGGAGGACTCAATGAATGGCAGTACACTGGGAACCTCTGAGTATGCTTCTCTACACATCCTTGAATGTGGCTGGACAGGTGAATGGACTAGTTAAGAATTGGACCTTGGGTGTAGCGTTTCCTCATCAGGTATAGGTTATAAGAGCAATACATTGCTTTGGTTTAGCCAAAATGCAGTACTGTGTGTAGTTCTGGGAGCCACATTCCAGGAAGGATGTGATTGTACTGGAGGGGTGCAGAGGTGATTCACCAGGATGTTCCCTGGAATGGAGCATATCAGCTATAGAGAGAGGCTGGATAAGCTCGGGTTGTATAATTTGGAGCAGAGAAAGCTGAGGGGTCCATGATTCAGAAGGATAAGATTATGAGCGATACGGACAGAGTGGATAGATAGCAACTGTTCCTTTGAGGGTCAAGAACAAAGGAGCACACTTTTTAAGCGAAAAGATTGAGGTTCAGAGAGGATTTAAACATTTATTTCACCTGGGGGGTGTTGGGTTCTGAGATTACATCCTGAGAGGGGAATTATCATGGGTAACATCACAATCGTCAAAAAGTACTTGGATAAGCAGTTGGAAGTGTCATAACATTCCAGGCTATGGGCCTGCTGTAGGAAAGTGAGACTAATATAGATGGTGCTGTACTTCTGTCGGCACAGAGTCTATGCTCCTGTGAGTGTATGGTGTGGAAAGTCAATTATTGAGCAGTTTAAGGCAGGAATTGATGAGTTCCTGAAGAGTATATTCACAAGGGTTATAAGAATGAACTGTAATAACTTGTTAAATCATGTCAATGTGAGAAACATGAGAAAACAAGTGCAGTTTCCTTACAGTTTGAAACTAGAGAATGATGAATGGGGAACAGGGAACTGGCAGAACTATGAAGCCACTACTTCAGTTCTGTCTTCAAAGAACTTTCTAACAATACAAGGAAAACCAAGACAGGTGTGGGAAAATGATAGAGTACATGGAACATAGAACATAGTAAGTAAATGGTTTAGGAGAAATTATTGGGGCTGAAAGTAATGGTCATAGACAACACGAACATAGATTTATGAAATGGGAATTATGTTTGAGAAACAGACTGGGAGACAAATGAAAGAGAAGCAATGGATGTAAAACATGTGGATTTTTAGAAAAAACTTTGGTGAAGCTCCAAGCCCAGTTTGCAAAATCAAACTGCGGGTCATCTGCGGGTGCAGGACATCTACGACCGGCTTGAAAGGATGTTGGAGCGGGAGGGGGAGGATACAGTTGTTGTGGTCAACGTTGGGACTAACAACATAGGCAAAGCTAGGGTGGAGGACCTGTTTGGGGATGATCAAGCACTAGGAAGGAATTTGAAGTATAGGTCCCCAAAGGTCATAATCTCCGGATTACTGCCCGAGCCCGTGCCAATTGGCATAGGGATAAGAAAATTAGGGAAGTAAACACGTGGCTAAGGGATTTGTGTGGGGAAGAGGGATTCCATTTCATGGGGCATTGGCATCAGATTTAGAACCGGAGGGATCTGTACCGTTGGGACGGTCTCCACCTGAACCGATCTGTACCAATGTTCTGGCAAATAGGATAAATAGGGTGGTCAGTAGGACTTTAAACTTCTGAGTTGGGGAAGGGAAAGTGAAAGCGACAGGAAGTATGGAGTTAAATGGAAAGATAAATAGCAGGATAGCATATGTGCAGGTCGATTTAAGCTTGAGGCAGACTAGGGACGCAGCAAAAAGGAAGGATAACTTAGGACATCTTATGACTTCCAATATCTCCAACGATAAGAAAGTTAGCATTAGGGCACTTTACCTGAATGCTCGTAGCATTCGTAACAAAGTAGATGAACTAACGGCACTGATCATCGTGAATGATTATGATGTGGTAGGCATCACAGAGACGTGGTTGCAGGGGGTTCAGGACTGGCAGTTAAACATTCAAGGATTTACAACTTTTCGAAAAGACAGGGAGGTGGGCAGAGGGGGCGGGGTTGCCTTGTCAGTTAAGAACAAAATTAAACCTATGGCACTGAATGACATAGGGTCAGATGATGTGGAGTCTCAGTGAGTGGAATTCAGGAACTACAAAGGCAAAAAACCATAATGGGAGTTATGTACAGACCTCCTAACAGTGGTCAGGTCCAGGGGCGCAGCATGTACCGGGAAATAGAGAAGGCATGTCAGAAAGGCAACATCACAGTGATCACGGGGGATTTCAATATGCAGGTGGACTGGGTAAATAATTTTGCCAGTGGATCCAAAGAAATGGAATTAGTGGAATGCTTACAGGATGGCTTTTAAGAAAGCTTGTCATGGAGCCCATAAGGGATCAGGCTATTCTGGACCTAGTGCTATGTAATGAACCAGACTTTATAAAAGATCTTAAAGTTAAGGAACACTGAGGAAGCAGTGATCATAATATGGTAGAGTTCAGTCTGCAGTTTGAAAGAAAGAAGGCAAAATCGAATGTAATGGTATTACAGTTAAATAAAGGTTAAATACAGTTAAATAAGGGCATGAGAAAGGAACTGACGAAAATCGACTGGAAGCAGAGTCTAGCGGGGAAGACAGTAAACCAGAAATGGCAGGATTTTGTGGGTATAATAGAGGACACAGTACTGAGGCTCATCCCCAAGAAAAGAAAGATAATCCGGGGAGGGATGAGACAGCCATGACTGACTAAGGAAGTCAGGAAATGTACCAAAGAAAAAGAGAGATCCTATATAGTGGCCAAGAGCACAGGGAAATCAGAAGATTGGGAAGGCTACAAAAACAAACGGAGGATAATAAAGAGAGAAAAAAGGAAGGAGAGGATCAAATATGAAGGTAGGCTAGCCAGTAATGTTAGAAATGACAATAAAAGTTTCTTTCAATACATAAGAATCAAACTTCAGGCAAAAGTAGACATTGGGCCACTTCAAACCGATGCTGGAAGGCTAGTGATGGGAGATAAGGAAATAGCTGGAGAACTTAATAAGTACTTTGCGTCAGTCTTCACAGTGGAAGACATGAGTAATATCATAACAATTAAAGGGAGACAGGGGGCTGAGTTGAGTATGGCTGCCATGACAAAAGAGAAAGTGCTAGAAAAGCTAAAAGAACTTAAAATTGATAAATCGCCTGGCCCCGATGGGCTACATCCTAGAGTTCTGAGGGAGGTGGCTGAGGAAATAGCGGAGGCATTGGTTGAGATCTTTCAAAAGTCACTGGAGTCAGGGAAAGTCCCGGATGATTGGAAGACCGCTATTGTAACCCACTTGTTCAAGAAAGGATCAAGACAAAAGATGGAAAATTAAATGCCAATTAGCCTAACCTCGGTTGTTAGTAAAATTCTAGAATCCATTGTGAAGGATTAGATTACATTACAGTGTGGAAACAGGCCCTTCGGCCCAACAAGTCCACACCGACCCGCCGAAGCGGAACCCACCCATACCCCTACATTTACCCCTTACCTAACACTACGGGCAATTTAGTATGGCCAATTCACCTGGCCCTGCACATCTTTGTGACTGTGGGAGGAAACCGGAGCACCCGGAGGAAACCCACGCAGACATGGGGAGAACGTGCAAACTCCACACAGTCAGTCGCCTGTGTCAGGATGAGGTTTCTAAATTCTTGGAAGAGCAGGGTCGGATTAGAACAAGTCTACATGGATTTAGTTAAGGACGGTCGTGCCTGAGAAACCTGTTAGAATTCTTTGAAGAGGTGACAAGTAGATTAGACCAGGGAAACCCTGTGGATGTGGTCTATCTAGACTTCCAAAAGTCCTTTGATATGGTGCCACACGGGAGGCTGCTGAATAAGGTGACGGACCATGGAGTTCGAGGTGAGCTACTGGTATGGACTGAGGATTGGCTGTCTGACAGAAGGCAGAGAGTTGGGATAAAAGGTTCTTTTACAGAATGGCAGCCGGTGACAAGTGGTGTCCCGCAGGTTTCAGTGTTGGGGCCGCAGCTGTTCACGTTATATATTAATGATCTGGATTAAGGGACTGGGGGCATTCTAGCGAAGTTTGCCAATGATACGAAGTTAGGTGGACAGACAGGAAGTACTGAGGAAGTGGGGAGGCTGCAGAAGGATCTAGACAGTTTGGGACAGTAGTCCAGGAAACGGCTGATGAAATTCAATGTGAGCAAATGCGAGGTCTTGCCTTTTGGAAAAAAGAAAGTAAGCATGGACTACTTTCTAAACGGTGAGAAAATTCATAAAGCCAAAGTACAAAGGGATCTGGGAGTGCTAGTCGAGAATTCTCTTAAGGTAAACATGCAGGTTGAGTCCGTGATTAAGAAAGTGAATGCAATGTCGTCATTTATTTCAAGAGGGTTTGAATATAAAAGCAGCGATGTGCTACTGAGACTTTATGAAACTCTGGTTAGGCCCTATTTGGAGCACTGTGTCCAGGTGTGGTCCCCACACCTCAGGAAGGACATACTGGCACTGGAGCGTGTCCAGCGGAGATTCACACGGATGATCCCTCGAATGGTAGGCCTAACATACGAGGAACGACTGAGGATCCTGCGATTGTATTCATTGGAGGTTAGAAGGTTAAGGGGAGAAATAATAGAAACTTACAAGATAATACATGGCTTGGAAAGGGTGGACGCGAGGAAATTGTTTCCGTTAGGCCTGGAGACTAGGATCCGTGGAGACAGCCGTAGAATTAGAGGGGGTCAATTCAGAACAGAAATGCGGAGACATTTCTTCAGCCAGAGAGTGGTGGGCCTGTGGAATTCATTACTGCGGAGTGCAGTGGAGACCGAGATGCTCAATGTCTTCAAGGCAGAGATTGGTAAATTTTTGATGTCACAAGGAATTAAGGGCTATGGGGAGAATGCACCTAAGTGGAGTTGAAATGGCCATCAGCCATTATTAAATGGCGGAGTGGACTCGATGGGCCGAATTGCCTCACTTCCACTTATATGTCTTATGGTCTTATGGTGTAAATCTTAGTGGATTTGGGCTAATATATGTACATGTTTCTAGAATGAGACAGCTGGCAGGGAACAGTGAATTGAAATAAACAGACTCGTGAAGCAACACATTGTCTGTCAGGTATGTTTCTGTGAGCATGACTATATCCCAGATAGCCCATCACCTTCCACGGATATCTCCTGCCTCACCAGCAGGACAGACACAGCAGAAGTGGCGGCACAGTGGGTTACAGTTGGAAGGGAATTGCTCTGGCAGTCCTCAACAGTGACTCCGTATCCCATAAAGTCACATGGCGTTCGTTTACACATGGGAAAGGAAACCTCCTGCTGATTACCATGTACCAACCTCTCCCAACTGATGAATCAATACTCCTCCATGTTGATCAACACTTGGAGGAAGCACTGAGGGTAGCACGGACGCAAGATGTACTCTGGGTGGAGAATTTCAATGTCCACCTCCAAGATTATCTCAGCTACAGCATTACTGATCGAGCTGGCCTGGTCCTAAAGGATATAATTGCTAGACTGGTTCTGCGGCAGGTGATGAAGGAACCAACAAGAGGAAAATACATACTTGACCACAGCCTTACTAATCTGCCAGTTGCAGCAGTATCTGTCCATGACAGTATCGGTAAGAGTGACCACCACACAGTCATTGTGGAAACAAAGTCACACATGCACATTGAGAATAACCTCCACTATTTTGGGTGGTATTATCATGGTGCTAAATAGGACAGACGTCGAACAGATCTAGCAGCTCAAATCTGGGTGTCCATAAGGTGTTGTGGGTCATCAATAGCAGCAGAATTGTACAGCCACACAACCTCATGGCCTGGTATATACCCCTCGCAACAATTACCATCAATCCAGAGGATCAACATTGGTTCAATGGAGTGTGCAGGATGGCAGGAGCAGCATCAGGCAAACCTGAAAATGAGGTGTCAGCCTGGTGAAACCACCAAACAGGACTACTTATGCGCCAAACAGCATAAACAGTAAGTGATAGAGAGAGCGAAGTGATCCCAGAAGCAAAGGATCAGACCAGATCACCTAGTCGAGAAACGTTGGGGACAATTAAACAATTCACTGGAGGAAGAGATTCCACAAATAACCCCTTCCTCCGTGATGGAAGAGCCCAGCACTTCAGTGTATAACATAAGGCTGATTCATTCGCAACAATCTTCAGACAGAAGTGCTGAGTGGATGATCCATTTCAGCCTCTTCCAGTGGTCTGCAGTGATTCAGATGCCAGTCATCAACCAATTCAATTCAGTCCACGCGATATCCAGAAACGGTTGGAGATACTGGATACTCCAAACGGTCCATAATCTGACAACATTCTGGCAATAGTACTGAAAATTTGTGCTCCATAACTTGCCACTCCCCTAGCCAAATTGTTTGAATACAGTTACAATGGCTTTTCCCGATTATGTGGAAAATTACCCCAAGTATCTCTTGTATATAAATAAGCAGAACAAATCCAATCCGGCCAATTACCACCCTATCAGTCGACTTTCGATCATCAGGAAAGTTATGGAAGGTTTCAGTGCTTTTAAGCAGCGCTTGCTCAGCTATACCCTGGTCAATGACGCCCAGTTTGGGCTCCACCAGGGTCACTCAGCTCCTGACCTCATTACCTTGGTTCAAACATGGACAAAAGAGCTGAATTACAGAGTTGGGGCGAGAGTGACAGCCCTTTAAAACGAGGCTGCCTTCGACCCTGTGTGGTATCAAGGGGCCTTTGCAAAACTGGAATCAATGGGTATCGGGGGAAAACACCCCGCTGGTTAGATTCATACCTGACACGTAGGAAGGTGGTCATGGTTGATGAAGGTCAGTAAACTCAGCTGCAGGAAAGGTCTGTAGGAGTCCCTCGGGCAGTGGCCTCGGTCTTAAACTTCTTTAGGGCTGATTCATCAATTACCTTCGCTCCATTTTAAGGTCTGAAATGTGGATTTTCGTCAATGATTGTATAATGTTCTGCAATATTTGTGGCTCCTCAGATACTGAAGCAGTCCATGTTCAAATGCAACAAGATCTGGACAGTGTCCAGGCTGACAAGTGGCAAGTAATAAACAGGCCACACAAATGCCAGACCGTGACCATCACCTATAAAATACAATCTAACCTGCCCCTTGGCATTCAATGGTGTTACAATCACTGAATCCCCCAGTATCAAAATCCTGGTGGATAATCATTGCTCAGAAACTCACTGGTCTCTCCACATAAACACAGTAACTACAAGAGCAGGTCAGAAGCTAGGAATACTGCGGCGAGGAACTCACATCCTGACTTCCAAAAGTCTGTCCATCATCTATAATGCATAAGTCAGAAGTGTGATGGAAGACTCCCAATTTGCCTCGTTGAGTGCATCCCCAACAACACTCAAGAAGCTTTATACTATCCAGGACAAACCAGCCAGTTTGACTCTCCCTTCATCCACAATGCTCCACCATCAATGCTCAGCAGCAGCAGCAGTGTTTTACTATCTACATGATGCAATGAAATGATTCATCAAAGATCCTTAGAGACCATCTTCCCAACTCACGACCACGTCTATCCAGAAGGACAAGGGGTGCAGATGTATGGGAATACCGTCATCTTCAGCTTCCCTCCAAGCCATTCACCATCCTGACTTGGAATTCCAGGATTCTGACCCAGTCAGAATCCTGGAATTCCCTCCGTAATGGCATTGGAGGTCGACCACAGCTGGTGGACTGCAGCGTTCAACAAGGCAGTTCACCAACACTTTCTCAACGGCAACTAGGGACAGGCAATAAATGCTGGCCCAGCCAGTGACTCCTAGATTCACGAAATACATGAACATAAATTAACAGAGGAAGTTTGCTGAGCTGTCGCAGGGATCGGTGCTTGAGGCCCAGCTGTTCACAATGCCCTTTAAACATTTGGTTGCTGGAATCAGATACAATATATCCCAGCCTGCTGACAGCACTAACGGATGTTGGATTGTGAGTGGGTGAGGAGGATGTAAAAAAGCACCGAGAAGACTAAGACAAGTGGAGTGAATGGGTAATACGTGACAGATGGAAAACAATGTGGATAGAGGTGACGGTGGAAACGATAAATTGGCAGCCTACCATTTAAAAGGGATTTTTTGAAACATGTTGATTTAAAAAGGGACGTATGCTCCTTTTTGTTGTTTCCTTCTGCATAAACCTCTGATGCCCATGCAGCGCAGTGAGTTCTGTAACCAGAAGGCAATACTGGGCATGGCATTGGCACGCTTACCAGTGTACATAGACCAACCAAGTGGGGAGCTATAACACGGAAAAGGATCTGCATCTCCTTGTACACCAGTCGCTGAAAGCAATATTGCAGAAACAGAAAGCAGTGAGGAAGATAAATGGTGTGTTGACCTTCAAATAAATTTCGGGGGGATGTGAGTCCAGGAGAAAGGGTGTCTTACCGCAGCTGTACAGGCCATTGGTGAGATATCATCTCGAAAATTGTGTAATATTGTGTGCAGTTTTGGTTTCCTTACCTAATTAAGGACAAACCTGACATTGAGGGAGAGCAGTGAAGGATGACCAGACTGATCTCTGGGATGACGGGCTTGTTGTGGGAGCAGAGTTTGGGAGACTGGGCCAGTATTCCATGGGGTTTAGGAAAATGAGTGGAGATCTCAGTGAAATAGACAAAACTCTGACAGGGTGAGAAAGATTGGAAGCAGGGATGATGATTCCCCTGGCTGGGGCATCTAAAACAAGGGGCCACAGTATTACGTACAGGCAGTCACTCTTCATTGAGGTGAGAATAAATGTCTGCAGTCACTGACTGGTGAACCTGGGGAATTCGCTCGCACCTGGAAACCAAGACACTGATCATAAGTAAGGATTTAGAGAAAGTAAAGGGATGGTGGGAGAGCAGAAGTACGGTGTGGAAATAAAGGGCCAACCATCATTGCAATGAATTGGTCAGCAAACTCGATGGACCAAACATACTGCTGCACCGTCTATTTTATAGCTTCCCAAGGTTACTCACATTAACGGATATGTATATCGTGTGGGGTAAGTGCATTGAGATTTTTTCCATCAACTCGAACGGGGGAGGCTCAATGTGTTGTACGCCCTACTCCTTTCCCGATGTTTCTGTGCAGTCTGTGGGAAAGCTCTGTAAATGTTGTCACAAGCTCTCAGGTGTATGGAAGGAAGTCTCTGCAGGGTCGACAGGACTGTGTTCCCATTCCCTTTTCCGATACTGATGCTGAGGCCGGGTGTTCAGTCCGGTTTCACCCTTTCAGACCTCGGAGTAGTTTGATACAAATGAGTGTCCTTGCTTGGCCGTTTCAGAGACCATTGAAATGTTTATTACATGTCAGGGTCTTTGGAGTCACTTTTACCCCAGCCCAGGAAATCATCGGAGATTCACATCCTAAAAGTACATTGGAGAAGGAAAGTCTGTTTACAATCGATACTGGCTTCAATGTCACTGTTAGTGACACCAGATTTTAGATCTCGATATATTATTAATTGTCTTTAACTTCCACCCGCTGCCAGAGCATTAGCCTAGTCTGGATTAGTAATCCAGTGACATTTCCACAACAGCACCATTTCCACATGGGGTCCTGTCAAAAAACACACTGAGCAGGTTATTGCTGTGCTGCTTGACAACTCTGTCAAAAAGAACTCCCACCAATTTGGCTGTCGTGATGGGACTGAGGAGGTGGCAATTGGTCAGATTGTAATTATTCCCGTTTTAGGGGACTGGACATAGCTGAGTAATTTTCCATACTGGCAGGGAGATGTCAGAGTTGGAGCTGGAATGAAACAGCTTCCCAGAAACACGGATTGTTGTGCAGCACAAGTCTTCAGCCCTATTGCAGGAATGGGGTCAGGGCCCATTGCCTTTGTAGTATCTACTGTGTTCAGTTGTTTCTTCATGTCACGTGCAGCGAATCAAATTGGTTGAATACTGGCATCTGTGATTTTGTGTGCATCATGATGTGGGTGAGGTGTATCATTGACTTAACACTTCTGGCAGAAGATGGTGCAGTTAAAACATCCTTCTCTTTTACACTGATGTGCAGGTCTGTCCTATTATTTAAGATGGGTATATTTGTGGATCCCTTTCCTCCAGTCATTTGTTTAATCGTCCATCATCATTTATGACTGAATGTGACAGGACTGCAGAGCTTCGATCTGATCTTGTTGGTCATGTCTGGTAGCTTTAATGAGTTAGCATCAGGTTAAAGTTCATGTGATTCTGACTCTGACATGTTCACCCACACTCGTCACTGAGCCATAGATGGTGTTGATGGTAATAACAGACTGAGGTGTTATCCTGGTAAAACGTTACAGGTTGTGGTTGAATGCAGGTCTGCTTCTCCTGCTGCTGTGGTCTACAGCACTACATCAATACGCAGTTTCGAGCTGCAATATCTGCAATGCAATTCTGCTGTCTGTTCCTCAATACTCACTGAGACCCATTCACCCATCAGCCCTGCACTCAGTGACCTAACCTGGTTTCTGATGTGGAAATACTTCCATTTTCAAACTCTCATTCTGCTGAGTATCTGTCTCCCCGTGTCTTGCTTCCAATCTGACACATTCCGCAAAAGCATTTAACTGATTTTAATTCAAATGTTTAATTCACCTGGATCTTTTTCCTTGAGAAATACCATCTTCTGCTTTAAAGTGAATGTGTTCCCTTTGTTTCTCTCCCTGACCATGACTAAGAGCTCTGTAGTGTCAGTGATGCCAGCCTTATGTAGTTTCAGAGCCAATGAATTCTCTGAATTCCCAATCATCTTCACCACATTGTATGTTTTCTCTTTGGGTTTGATGCCTTATCACTCATGCCTGCCTTGTCCTCCCATGAGTATGTTTCAAGTTCTTGGGGTTGCATTTCTGGTATTATCTTCCGAATTATCCCGAGAACCTCCTCCAATTGCTGCTCCATGGTCTTTCCTGCTCAGCTCCCCTTCCAATTAACTCTGGCCAGCTCCGCCCGCATGTCTTTGTAGTTACATTACGTAATTATAACCACATTACATCTTGAAAAGAGCGTTAGATATAAACTGAAAGAAGGAGTTTTGAGAGATGGGATACGAAGAATAATTGGTGCATTTTTTAACTAGATACAAAGGGAGAACGAGAGAGAGGATATAGATATGGACATGTGGAAAATGAGAAAACTACATTATCGAAAGAAGTAGATCAACATCCCCCAATGTTTTGGCAATGCCTGTGTGCTGTGGTCCTTTGTACAGTGCATGTACAACAGAGTAATATGCTCAAATGCTGAGTCTGATGCCAGAATATTTATCTCCAGTAATATGACAGACACTTGCTTTGGAAAGAATCCAGCACGCCAACATATTGAAGTCCCGGCAGAAAGGGAATTAACTGAAATAAGTTGGGATACCAGAATCAAGAATTTGGAACACACATCCTGTTAAGAATGAGAGATTCGAGTTGGGAATCCCAAAAAATGAGGGAACGTTGAGAGGATCAAATCATGTTTTAATGTTTTATCAATTTTATACATCATATGCATCATTTTTCGTTAACTGTGTCTCCGTTGTTCATTTACAATGTGTTGTGCACATGTGAAAAAATGCGACACATACATTGATTAAACAGTGTATACAAAATGACATTTCCACAATTGAAACTGTCATGTTGTCTTGTTACGAGGATGCATGAACACCAACTAGCCACCAAAAGACATGACGCACTATCACTACGTTCCATACATACAGACAAAGAAGGACATCACTTTGACTGGGACAAAGCACACACACATACTAAAACACGCAAGGAACTTCTTAGAGGAATGGTATTCTAACCAGGTGTCCAACAATAAACGCATCAATTTAGATCCTGTCTACATTCTCTTGTTAAAATAACCGGAAATGACATCACCCACTTTAAGAAACCAAGACCGATAAATAGAGAGGCGAGACATACCACCAGCACTTCAGCAGATACTCTCACTGATGATGTCACCTAGTTATGGTGACGAAACTTCTGAAAACATACCTACAAGCTCAGTGAGCTAACTTGCATACATATGAATTGTTACTTTTTGTTTATTAGTGGAATTTAGGAGTTCTCTGTCGCTCACGTTTCGACAGATTATGATGTGAGGTGAGCTTTTCTAGGTGTGTGGTTTTAATTAACAGAGGGGTTCGACATTGATGTCATAACAGTTTGGGCCTTGCCGTATGGCATTTGGACAGACTTGAACAGATTTCAGAAACAACAGGTCCCAGCAAATTCCAACTCATTGCAATTAGTGACTTTGATCGTCAAATAAAACGAAAATTCGTCTAATTTTGTTACTTGTGGTTGGTTAAATGAAAAGTGAGGGAAATGGCTTTTAACATTACTAAGGAAGTTCCCAAATTTTCCATGAAAGTTTAGAAAGACAGAAGGAGGACATTTTTTTCGAATTAGCAAATAGGTTGGAATTGGGTTTAACCAGGGAGAAAAGAGAAGCTGAAATTGTAATGGACTTGGTTAAGCACTTTGATGTATCAGAGAAATACGCAACTGCAATAGAGTTAGAAAAAAAACTTCAATTGCAAATGTGGCAACTGGAGTTAGAAGATAAATAAAGGGACGGAAACAGAGAGATGAAAGAGAAAAAGAGGAAAAAGAAAGCGAGAGGGGATTTGAAATTCAGAAATTGGGAATTAGACAAGAAAGTTAAATTAACAGGATGGAGATGAAGGGGGTACGTAGGGATGTATACAACTAAGTTAGTAACTTGCCATATTTCGGTAAGAAAAATGTCAAAACCTTCTTTATTTCATTTGAAAAAATGGCTCGGCAGATGACGTGTCCTGTGAACTTGTGGGTAATGCTAGTTCAGACTAAGCTGGTGGGCACAGCTGGTGAGGTATGTGCGGCGCTGTCGGATGAGGGATCAAGAGATTATCAAGATGTCAAGTTGGCTATTTTGATTGGTTATGAATTGGTACTAGAAGCATATAGACAGAAGTTCAGAAAAATAGAGACGGAACCAGGTCAGACTTATATTGAGTTTGAAAGAATTAACCACAGTCATATTGACATGTAGGTGCTGGCCTTAAAAATGGATAAGACCTGTGAGGCTTGAAGGGAGATTAATCTGCTGGAGAAGTTAAAAGACTCACTTCCAGAGATAGTAAGAATTCATGTGAATGAATAGAAAGTTCAAGAAGTGAGAAGCGCGGCAGAAATGGCAGGTAAATATGTATTGTGGCATGTGATGAAATTTAGCTTCTGGCAGGAATTTCATCCTGTGAGGGATAGAAATTGGGAGAAGGGAAGATCACACATTGCAAAGCGAACAGTAGCTCACAATAGTTTACCACAGGTGAAGAAAGAAGCCCAAGGGGGTTGAAAGGTGGTGAAAAGCCTCAGGTGCTCTCACTATAAGGGAGTGGAACACATAATATTACAGTGCTGGTAGTTTAAGAAGGGCACAGGAAAAAAGTTGTTTTCACTGCAGTAAGCTGGGACACACCGTGCTGGGCGTTAAAGGAAGACACTTTGGGGAAAGATGCGGCAGGAGAGGCTAAGCCCAGTGGCATTAGTGAAACTGGTAAAGGAGACCCCAAGTGGAGCCGAGGAGCTGCAGAAATTGCAGAGCCTAGGCAAGGGCTGGGTATGGAAGCAGTGCCTGATCTCTCTAAAGAATTCACCTCTGTGGATAATTTTTCCTCAGAAAGAACAGGCAGAAAAAGACAAGACGTTATAATTTTGTGAGATACAGGATCTGGTCAGTCTCTAATAGTTGAGAAGTGAGGCGCCGGAAAAGCACAACAGATCAGGCAGCATCCGAATAGCCGGACAATCGAATATCAGGCAGAAACCAATCGTCAGGAACGTGGTGAGGGGACAAGGGGGCTGAAAGACCAATACGAGGTAATAGGTGGGCTAGTGGGAGGGTCACTGGGAAGGCAATAAGAAGATGTAAGTGGGAGTGATCGGTGATATGTTGGGGGGGAGGGTGGAGTCGATAGGTGGAAAGGAAGATGGCCAGTTAGGACAGTTCAAGAGGGCAGTGCTAGGTTGAACGGTTGGATCTGGGAGAGGTTGGTGGAGGGGAGGTTTGAAATTTGGTGAAGTCAACGTTGATGCTGTACAGTGTGAGGGTTCCAGCTGTCCTATAACCGATAGGTGTCCTATCACCCTCCTGTCCGACCTATCACCATCACACCCCACCTGCATCTACCTATCGCCTTCCAAGCTCCCTTCCACCCAACTCCACCCCCACCCTCCCATTTATTTCTCAACCTCCTTCCCTCTCCCTTACCCCCCACTTTCCTGATGAAGGATTTATGCCTGAAACGTCAACGCTCCTGCCCCTCGGATGCTGCCGACGTGCTGTGCTTTTCCAGCCCCACACTTTTCAACTCTCAACTCCAGCACCTGCAGCCCTCACTTTCTCTCGGCCGCTAATAATAAGAGATGAAAGTTTTTTTCACTCTTTCTGGCATGATAATCAGGAGCGTGATAATTTGTGGAATGGGGACAGAAATTAAGCATTCCCTTTGTAACATCAGGATGGAATGCCAAATCAAGATTGAGGAAGTAACAGTGACAGTGAGTAACAGATTGTCAGTTCCAGGAATAGTTTGTTCTTGGGAACGATTTAGTAGGAGGCGAAGTGGGAGAGGCACCCCTTGTGGTGGAGAAGCCAAAGGAAGACTAGGGAATTGGTGAGTTAAAAGAAAATTACCCAGGATTTTTCCAGACTGTATAGTAACAAGATCCCACTGTCATAAGTTACAGCAGGAAGGAAAAACGAATGAAAAAGATAAATGAGTTGATATTCAGTGAACTGACACCCTGTTTGATGTAACGGTGCAGGAAAAGCCTGAACAAGCAGAGGATCAGGCAGAGGTGTTTAGTCCAGAAAGGCTAATGGACTTACAACAGAAATATACACACACATACGCACACACAGACACATGCATGCACACACACAGAAAAGGAATCAGAATATATTGTTGAACGTTATTAACTTAAAGATAGAATCATAAAATTAAAATGGAGACCCCGATAGGCTATTGCAGAAGAGAAGTGGGCCGAAGTGCTCCAGATTGTGTCAGCAGTAACGTACAGTGTTACGGGTAGCACACAAACTAACTGCAGGCGGTCACCTCGGTGAAAGGAAGACTTAGGCTAAGGTACAGAAGCATTTCTAGTGGCCTGGAATGCACAAGGACATAGTTAATTATTGTTGTTGTACGTGACATATATACCAAATGGTAATAAAACCAGCACCCTTGTTGCCAATTCCTGCATTCGAAGAACATTTCACGTTGGTTATGATTAATTGTGTAGCTCCCCTTTCTAAAATAAAAGTGGAAACCAATATTTGCTGACCATAATGGATGTGTCAACAGATTTCCAGAGGCAATCCATTACGGAATGTTAAGGCAAAAAGGGAGGTGGAGGGGTTGGTAGCTTTCTTTACTCGCTGTGGACTGCCCAGAGATAGTCAGTCAGACCAAGGGTCTCATTTTTCTACGCAGTTATTTAAGGAAGTCATAGATAGCTTAGATATACAGCACTTCAAATCAAGTGCGTCCCTTCCTGAATCCCAGGGAGCGTTGGAAAGTTAGCATCAGACACTGAAGATCTTGTTAACAGCGTAATGTCAGGATCGCCTGAATAATTGGGATAAAGGTGTCCCATTATAGTGTTTGCCATCGGAGATGCCCCAAATAAATCTACTCACTTTACTTTCTTGAGTTAATATTCGTACATGAAGTTGAGAGGTCCTTTGAAATTAATTAAATATAAATTGACAGGACTGAAGTCGTAAATATCACACTTGGATTACGTGTGTGAGGTGAAGGAGAGAGTAGATGGAGTAGGTGAGTTTGCTAAACAGTATCTGAAGAGCACAACATAGACTGAAGCAGGTAGCAGATAAAAACTCTGAAACTTTGAAGATTTCCCGTGGGGATGACGTATTCGTATTGCCACCAGTGGTAAGAAATGCCTTCAAAGCCAGGTTTAGTGGCCCCTTTAAAATAAAAAAAAAAATGGGGTCATTTAAACTATCTAGTAAAGATACAGGAGATGACAAAAAAAAACTTTATCGAATGAATAATGAACCAGCCATATTTAAGACTCAGGAATAGAGTTATGGCCAGATGAACAAATTGTGCAGCTTATCTGCGCTATGATGTAGTGATCTTTAGCAAGTGATTGAAAGCTCACATGTTACAGTTGGCAGAGGATGCTGAATGATTACAAGAAGCAAACTTGGTCATAAACTTAAAGAAAACAGAATTAGCAAAGGCAGAGGTGTCGTTCTTGGGATATTACATTTGGACATGGAAGTTTGACCCCATGGAACACAAAAACGAAGGGCTTTGAGCAATTTGCACGATCATCCTCGAAGAAAGAGTTGCTTCGATTTTTTGAACTGAGTGAATTCTATCGGAAGTTTGTTCCAAATTTCAGCAGCGTATTCGCACCACTGATGGATTTATTAAAGAAGAAGACAGAATTGTAGTGGACAGAACAATGCCAAGAGGCATTTGAGGATTAATCACCGCACCAGTTTGTGCTACACCAAATATTTTGAAACCCGTAGGTGTTCAAATTTTGTGAGAAGATTTGTAGCTCGGGTGCTCGTTGCTGTGGTTCTGTTCGCCGAGCTGGAAGTTTTTGTTGCAAACGTTTCGTCCCCTATTTAGTTGACATCCTCAGTGCTTGGGAGTCTCCTGTGAAGCACTTCTGTGGTGTTTCCTCCGGCATTTATAGTGGCCTGTCCCTGCCGCTTCCGGTTGTCAGTTTCAGCTGTCCGCTGTCGTGACCGGTATATTGGGTCCAGGTCGATGTGTTTGTTGATGGAGTTTGTGGATGAGTGCCATGCTTCTAGGAATCCCCTGGCTGTTCTTTGTTTGGCTTGCCCTATAATGGTAGTGTTGTCCCACTCAAATTCATGTTGCTTGTCGTCTGCGCGTGTGGCTACTAGGGATAGCTGGTCGTGTCGTTTAGTGACTAGTTGGTTTTGAAACTCTTTGAAAATTGTGTGTGATGCTCGGGATAAAGGGGTCGGAGATGTATTGATACAGAAAGAGCATGATGGAATTGAATGGTTAATTGGCTACTTGTCGGAAAAACTCAATATCCACCAAAAAAAAACAAAATCTCCATTATTGAACAAGAATGATTAAGTTTCACACTGGCCTGACAATATTTCAATATGTATATGACAAACAAATTGTCGGAGATGGTTGTGGACAACTACAAATCTCTCGCATTTTTTAGAATATTTAAAGACCAGAATATGAGTCTATTTCATTGGAGTCTTACCTTACCGACTTTAAACTTACAAAATGTACATGCTGTGGCTCCTACAATGTGATAGCAGATGTGTTATTGCGGATTTAAAGGAAAGCAGTGTAGATAAGATTTGACTTATTCCAGTGTTGTATTGGTGTGCAGAATTAATATGAATGATATACCTGAGATTAATACTTTTATATTTCATAAAATTAGGATTAATAATTAGAGGAAAAGAAATGTAGCCATCTTTTCATTCTGCTGGTCCATTTTAATTTCTGAAGCAGGGACATGTTATGAAGCCAAAATCGTGTACGGGCACTTTAAGACTGAACGGGATTTGCTGAATAGAAATTAAAGCCACAGATGCCAGCTAAAGGTCACACTGTTCCACATGTCACCAATAGCTGAGAAATGGATACCTGAATTTTGGTTGCTGTTTTGACAGCCATTTAAATGCAACCAAAGAGTTTAAATAATGCTCAGGATACCAGAAGCCAACAGAATTTTAATGTTTTTGTTTGGACACCTGGAAAACAATCAAATTATGAGAATTATTATATCATGGGGCGTATATAAACGCAGTATTTTGAACACTGGAGGGAGAGCTACTGCCATTCAACAGCAGAGCAACTGCTGTAGAGCAGGAGTGCTAAATGGCCATTTCAAACACTGTCTATCAAAGACACATGTTCATGTAAACCTACTTGCAATTTAAAAAATGACCCAGGGAGATCAGCAGCTGAAAGAGTGAACACAGCGGGGAAGATAGACGCTGTATGGTCTTGAGATTGTAATGTTTAATATGTGGGTTGTTGGAACAGCATATGTTTACAGAGGTGGAATCAGATAGTAAGTAGCTAAGAAAAGAGGGGCTTGTATTTGTGAATAGTTGTTGTTTAGTGTTCACTATTAAAGTTAAGAAACTAACTTGTTAATTTTTTGTTTAATAGTGGTCGGTAGGAGATCTGTGTCACTCATATTTTAACAGATTATGAGGTGAAGCGAGCTTTTCTGGGTGTTTGGTTTTAATTAACAGAGGGGTTCGACTCCACCTTGTAAATGTCCATCTACGCTGACCCCATTTCCCTGCATTTGGCCCATATCCTTCCAGTCCTTTCCTATCCACATATTTATTCAAATGCTTTTGAAATATTGTTAATGTACCCCCCTCAACCACATCTGCTGGCAGCTCATCCGCGTACCAGCCTCTGTGTAAAGAAGTGGCCCTTCAGGTTCCCTTTTATTCCTTCCCCTTTAACCTTAAACTGATCCCATCTAATCCTCTATTCTCTACAGCTTGGAAAATGTCTGAGAGCATTCACCCCATCCATACCTCTCGTGATTTTATCAATTTCTATAAGGACTCCCTCAGTCTCCTACATGCTAAAGAAAATGACCTAGCTTGTCCAACCTCTCTCGATTACTCAGATCATTGGGGCCTGGCAACGTCTTTGTAAATTTCGTCTACACTCTTTCTAACTTAACAACGTCGTCCCTATAACAAGGTGACAAAACTGAACACAATACTCCAAGTGCGGCCTTAACAAAGTCCTGTGAAACTACATCATAAGTTCCCAACTTCTATACTCAGTGGCCTGCCTGATGAAGGCCAGTGTGCCAAAAGCCTTCTTCACTGCCCTGTCTGCCTGTGACTCCACTCTTAGAGAACCATGCACCTGAACTCCAAGGTTCTCTCTGCCCACTGCACCCCTTAAGACCCTCCCATTCACCATGAAACTCCTATCTTGATTTGAGTTTCCAAAATGCAAGACCTCACGCTTCAATATTAAATTCCATTTGCCATTTCTCGGCCCACTTCCCCACCTGCTTAAAGTTCTGCTGCAATTTCTGATAAACTTCCTCACTGATCACGCTCCCACTTACTTTTGTGTCATCTGCAAACTTAATAATCATGCCTTGTACATTCTCAACCAAATCATAGATAACAAACAGCAATGGACACAGGCTGGTTCAGGAGCTGACGGGGGGACAAAATGTTCTAAGTATTGTGGAATCTCCTGTGATTATCCCCACTTCTGATCTTATGGTGGGGAGGGTGGGGGCGGGTAGACATTGATGAAGCAGCTGAACATGTTTGTGAAGAGGAAGCTAACCTGTGGGTCTCCCACAGAGGTGACCCTGGACTGAGATGATGAACATCTTCCTTTGTGCCATGTTTGACTCCAAAACTCCGGAGAGTTTACTCTGATTCCCATTAAGTCCAGTTTTGTTAAGCTCCTTGATGTCAACAGAAGGCAACCACTGCCTTGATATCAGGGCCAGTCATTTTTTACCATAACCCTTGTATCAACCCCATTTGTTCATATCAATAGACCATGATATAGGAGCAGCAAGGGTTTTCTTCAAACAGGTGGGATTGAATGTCATGATATCTCTTCTCAAGAGTGTTCGGGGAGCTCGATGACTGAAAGTATTCGAAGAGGGGGTAGATGGATATTGATCTGTCAGAGAGTTGAGGGCTATGAAGAATTGGGTATGGAAGAGGATCAGTCACGATCTTAGTGAAGGGCAAGGCATGCTGGGGAGTGAACGACATGCCCCTGTTTCTGATGTTCTCACATTCTGCTACTGGGAAGTTAGTGGGTGTTTTTTTCATGGATGTTCTGTTATTGTATATTGCAGTCAGGGCGACAAGATAACTTTGTGAGCCATTGCTTGGTGAGGTATGTGGGCTGTATTCACAGTGAATCTGGGTCTACAACATGACCAACAAATGAAGCACAAATTGCAGAGAGGGGAAGCTCTATGAAGAGAGATGATGAGCCTCTTTCATACCCGTGCCTGGATTTTCCAATTGCATTTCCCAAATCACTTTAAAGCGTGTGTGACAGTCTTGAAGGACCGAATATTTCTGTGCACCAGGTTATAGGAGTAAGTGACATCCAACTGTTTCTGCCTAGCAGGTTTGAGGGGCTGAATGGAACACAGAAATATGGGACTGAAGAGCAGAAATGAGTCATTAGATACTTTGAGTCTTCTCCACCAGGCACTAAGATCGTGGCTGATCAGGCTGTGGTCTCAGCCCCACTTTCCTATCTGCGTCCCATTATGCGTGACTCACTTCTCTGTCAAATATTTAACGAATGCAGTTTTCAATCAATGTGAACATAGAGGCACGATGAACTTCCAGTGAAGAGAATTCCAACTTGAACGGTCCGTTCAGAATTTTTCATCATCCCTCTTGTAGAATCAGAGAGTCATGCAGAACAGAAACAGACCCGTTAGTCCAATCTGTTCACTCCGATCAGATATCAAATCTGATCCAGTCTCCCATTTGCCAGCATTTGGCCAATATCCCTCCTCTTTCAGAAACTTTTTTAAATGTGCGATTGTAACCGCCTTCAGCACTTCCTCTGACAGCACTTTCTGTGCACACACCACTCTCTGTGTGAAACACTTATCTTCAGGTCCCTTATAAATCATTCGCCCTCTCGCCTTCAACCTACGCTGTCCTGTTCTGGACTCCCCTATCCTGGGGAGCAGAGCGTAGCTGTTTAGAATATCCATGCCCCTGATGATTATATAAACTCTATAATGTCACCCCTCAACCTCTGACGCTCCAGGGGGCAACACTTCAACCTAATCAGCCTCTCCCTCAAGCTCAAACCTCCAGTCCTGGAACATGTGTGTAAGTCATTTCTGCAGAAAACCGACTTGTACGCAGTATTCTTAAATTGGCCTCACCAACATCCTGTACAGATGCAACATACCACCACAACTCCTATACTCAATGCTCTGACTGATTAAGGCAAATGTGCCAAATGTGTTCTGCACCACTCTGTCTACCTGCGATTCCACTTTCAAGGAACAATGTACCTGCAGCACTGGGTCCCTTTGTTCCACAACACACCCCAGGAACTTACCATTAAGTGTATAACCGCTGCCCTGATTTACCTTTTTAAAATGAAAAACCTCGTATTTATCTAAATTAAAATTCATCTGTCACTCCTTACCCCTTTGTTCCACCTAGTTGTGGTCTCGTTGGACTCTGAGATAATCTCCTCCACCACCTTTCTGATGTCATCTGTAAACTTACTAACTATGGCCCCGATATTCACATCTAAATCCTTTACATAAATGATGAAATGCAGTGAACGCAGTACTGAGTCTTGCAGCACAGTGCTGCTCACAAACCTCCAGTCTGAAAAATATCTATATTCCTTCAAGCCAATTGTACTAGCTTCCACTGTATCCCATGTGACTGAAACTTACTAATCTGTCTACCAATCACAATGAAATACTAGCTAGAAAGAGAGGTTGAGTCGGATGGGTTTATTTTGACTGGAAAAAAGGAGATTGATGGGGGACCTGATTGAGGTTTGCAAAATCAGTAAGTGTACAGACAGGGTGGATAGAGACAATCTTTTTTCCCAGGGTGAAGGATTCAATAACGAAACGTCATGCTTTCAAAGTGAGAGGTGGAATGTTTAAGGGCGATACACGCGGTAAGTACTTCATCCAGAGGGTGGTGGGCGTCTGGAACGCGTTGCTAGCGGAGGTGGTAGAGGCAGGCACGGTAGATTCATTTAAGATGCATCTGGACAGATGCATGAGTAGGTGGGGAGCAGAGGGATACAGTTGCTTAGGAATTGGGCGACAGATTTAGTCAGTACATTTGGATTGGCACAGGCTTGGAGGGCGACGGGCCTGTTCCTGGGCTGTAAATTTTCTTTGCTCTTTTTTTCTTTAAATGAACACCTTGCTGAAGTCCATATAGACAATGTCAACCAAACTGCCTTCATCGATCTTCTTTGTCACCTCGTCAAAAAACTTAACCAAACTAATGAGACATGATTTCCCATGCAGAAAGCCATGTTGTCTATTCCGATCAGCCCTTGCCTTTTCAAATGTATGTAAATCCTATCCCTCGCCAGTGCAATGGATGAATCTGGACAGGTTGCTGGGTTGTATTGACCATTGCAACGCATGAATCTGGACAGATTGCTTGGTTGTATTGAACAGTGCAATGGATGAATCTGTACAGATTGCTGGGTTGTACTGAGCAGGACATTGACCTGGTCTGCACAGTGTTCCACGGTAAACAGATATCTCCTCTGGGTTTATGGTGTCTGGGCTGGTTCTGTGAGGTGGATTGAGAATGTGGTATACCTAACACTTTCAGTTGATCTGGCAATGCCTTTAGTTCCCATTCCTGCGATTGTACCCTCTATCTCTCACCCAATTAATGTTACCGTGTGTCCAGGCACAGTACATCATGTTGGTGGGGTGAGTAGGGTGGAAATGTGATGGACATTTCAAGGTGTTCCCCGGAACATTCTGTCCCCAACATTCTATAACTGCCATTCCCGGGAACGTCTGTTCCTGATATTCTATAACTGCCAATCCCTGGAACGTTCTGTCCCTGACATTCTATAATTGACATTCCCTGGAACGTTCTGTCCCCGACATTGTATAACTGACATTCCCCGGAACGTTCTGGCCCCGACAGTCCATAACTGACATTCCCCGCAATGTTCTGTCCCCGTCATTCCATAACTGACATTCCCCGGAACATTCTGTCCCCAACATTCTATAACTGCCATTCCCTGGAACGTTCTGTCTCCGACATTCTATAACTGCCATTCCCCGGAACATCTTGTCCCCAACATTCTATAACTGCCATTCCCTGGAACATTCTGTCACTGACATTGTATAACTGACATTCCGCTGAACGTTCTGTCCCCGACATTCTATAACTGCCATTCCCCGGAATATTCTGTCCCTGATATTCTATAATTGCCATTCCCCAGAGCGTTCTATCCCAAACATTCTGTAACTGCAATTCCCTGGAATGATCTGTCCCCGACATTCTATAACTGTAATTCCCCCGAACGTTCTGTCCCTGACATTCTATAACTGACACTCCCCTGAAAGTTCTGTCCACGACATTCTATAACTGACATTCCCCGGAACGTACTGTCCCCGATATTCTATAACAGACATCCCCCGGAACGTTCTGTCCCCAACATTCTATAACTGCCATTCCCTGGAATGTTTTGTCCCCAACATTCTATAACTGACATTCCCCGGAACGTACTGCACCCGATATTCTATAACAGACATCCCCCGGAACGTTCTGACCCCAACATTCTATAACTGCCATTCCCCAGTAGGTTCTGTCCCCGACATTCTATAATTGACACTTCCGGGAACTCTCTGTCCCCAACATTCTATAACTGACATTCCCCGGAACGTTCTGTCCCTGACATTGTTTGCGAACGGCCGGACCTCAGTGAATTGAACAAACGATACGATCCCGACGGAAGAGATCCCGTTCCAGTGAGAAGGATACCCTGATCCGAAGGGCCCTCAGGCTGTTAAAGGGGTGAATACGTTTTCCCTGCGTTTACATGCTTCACAACACAGGATCGACCACAATTTGCTGAAATTTTCAAACTCCGTTTGTCTTCAGGAAACTGGGAGATAATCCTTCAGGACAGCAAAGTTTCCACCCTCCGTATTGGGAATTGGGAAGGTGTGACTTGCGTCCGCTCTCGAGTGATCGAGTGTGTGGGAATGTTCCAGAAACCATCTGTCCTTCTGGATGTGTCTCTGTGTGTTTGGGGAGGGAGGGTTTCTTGTGGTTTATGTCACATTTTTGTCAGTAATTCCGACCTTCCCATTTGTTATTCCAGCTCCAATTATTTTAATAAATCCCTGAATGCAGGGACACATTTGAAAATCTCACTGGGTCCCCAATCAAACGGGTCCCTTTGCCCCCAGTCTGATGGATAATGTGTTTGTTTTCCTTCCTCACAGTTAATGTAGTGACCATCTACGTCCTGCTTTATAAAGATTGTGGATTGTCTCCATGTGTCAGACGTTACCTGGGGGCCATGGCAGCGGTGGATCTCCTGGTCATTATCCTCGACCTGATACTGAGACACATTCCCATTGTTTATCGGGAACAGTTTTATTTCCTGAGGTACTCCGTCCCCGTGTGTAATATCCACGCCGGCCTGCTTTATGCAGCCACTGACTGCTCTGTCTGGTTCACCGTCACTTTCACCTTTGATCGGTTTGTGGCCATTTGTTGCCAGAAGCTGAAAAGTAAATATTGCAGTGAGAAAACGGCGGCTGTGGTTCTGGGAGCAGTGACTGCGCTGAGCTGTTTAAAGAACATTTCCTGGTATTTTATGCTCACGGCTCGGTATTGGCTGGTGAACACCCCCTGGTTTTGTGATATAACAGACGCTGTTCGATTCTCCAGTGTCTGGGTCACAATCGAGTCCCTCCACCACATCTAACCCCGTGTGTCCCATTTCTCCTGATTCTGCTGCTCAATGTTCTCACAGTCAGACACATTTTAGTGACGAGCAGAGCCGGCAGGAGACTCCGGGCTCACACCAATGGGGACGCTCAGTCGGACACAGAAATGAGAGACCGAAAAAAATCCATCATTTTACTGTTTGTGATCTCGGTCAATTTCATCCTGTTGTGGACAACGTTAATGCTGTACTCTATATTGTACCGGATGCGGTTTATTGGATATCAGTCTGTGTCTCTCCATCCCTTTGTGCAGGAAATGGGCTTCATTAAACAGCTCCTGAGTTGCTGCACAAACACCGCGATTTATGCCGTGACCCAGACTAAGTTCAGGCAGCAGCTGAAGAATGTGCTGAAATATCCCTTCACCCAAATCCATCCATCCATCAAATTCCCTCATTAATCAATCCATCCGGGATTTTTTCATTTCAGTTCAGTGTTTCAGCGATGGAGAAGCCTGTCGCTATGGTAACAGACTGAGGGTAGCACTGGTTTGTCCATCCTTATCCCACAGTGGGGTTACACGAAACATTTAAATGTTTCTCACAACTCAGGGGCCAGTGAGAAAAGGCACCATCCCACTGACTGTATCCATCAGTTCCATTTGTAAACAATGAAAATGTTAATTAAAGCGTGCCGAGCAGCAGAGTGACCGATGTTGTTGTTTGTCTTTGTGTTGGAGAAGCTGATCTGGAGAGAGACAGACTCAGCCCCAAGTCATGGGCCTCAGGGAAGGGGAGGGCACCGGGACGTGAGCTCAGGAGCTGGGTTAAATTCCCTCTTCCCCCCCACTGCAACCTGGCCTCCCCATTTCCTCTTCCCCACTCTTTCTCCACATTTCTCCTTCCCTCTCTGCACACTCACTCTTTCTCACCACCTCTTCCTTTCACTCACCCTCTTCCTGCCTCCCTCACACACACACACACACACACACCCAACCCTGGCTTCTCCACCTGCCCCCACTCTTCCCTCTCCCCCTCCCACACACTTTCACTCTCACTGTCCTGCCATCGCTGTCTCCCTTCCACAATTCGGTCTCTACCCTATTTTCCCTTCCTCCCACATCTCACCCCAACCCCCCACATGTAGCCTCACCACCAACCCCCCTCCCCCCCAGTCTCTGGGTCAGAGGGAGAGGGAAGAACCAGGGAGACAGAGTGTGTCATAGAGAGAGGGAGGGAGGGACAGGAGGGAGAGACATTCAGTCAGAGAGAAACCACAGAGTTACTGCTTCACTATCAACAGGACCCACCTCACACTGACTGTGTCACGATCACCCTGACCCCCTCACACTTACAAATTCACTATGTGCTGGACACACTCGCACCGACAGCGTCAATATCAGACTGAGCCCCTCACACTGACTGCATCACTATGACCCTGACCCCCTCAAACTTACTGCATCACTGTCACTCTGACCCCCTCACACTTACTGCATCACTGTCACCCTGACCCCCTCACAGTCCCTGTGTCACTATCACCCTGACCCCCTCTCACTTACTGCATCACTGTCGCCCTGAACCCCTCACACTTACTGCGCCACAGTCACCCTGACCCTCTCACACTGACTGTGTCACTGACACAGTGACCCCCTCACACTGACTGCGTCACTATCACCCTGATCCCCTCACACTTACTGCGTCACTATCACCCTGACCCCCTCACACTCACTCCATTACCGTCACCCTGACCCTCTCACATTCACTCCGTCACCTTCACCCGGACAACATCACACTCACTCTAACACCGTCACCCTGACCTCCTCACACTCCCTTCATCACCCTCACGATGCCCCCTCACAGTCACTGCATCACTCTCACCCTGACCCCCTCACACTCACTCCATCACTGTCACACTGAGCCCCTCAAACGCACACCATCACCGTCATCCTGACCCCCACACATTCACTCCATCTTCATTACACTGATCCCCTCACACTCACTCCATCACTGTCACCCTGACACCCTCACACTCACTCCATCTCCGTCATCCTGACCCCCTCACACTCGCTCCATCACTGTCACCCTGAACTCCTCACACAAACTCTGTCAACATCACCCAGACCCACTCACACTCATTTCATCACAGTTACCCAGACCCCCTCACACTCATTCCATCACTGTCACACTGACCCCCTCACTCTCACTCCATTACCGTCACCCTGACCCACCAGTCTCACTCTATCACCGTCAGCCTGACCCACTTGAGCTCACAGACTCACAGTCACCATGACGCCCTCACACTCACTCCATCACTGTTACCCTGACCCCCTAACTCTCACCCCATCGCTGCCACCCTGACCCCCACACACTCACTCCATATCTGTCACCTTGATGCCCTCACACTCACTCCATCACCGTCAAACTAAATTCCTCAGCCACGCTCCATCTCCGTTTCCCTGGCCCCTCACACTCATTCCATCACAATCACACTGAACCCCCTCACACAGAGACCCCATCAGCGGCAAACGGCATGGCTCACACTCACTCCATCACCGTCACTCTCACACACTCACACTCACACCATCGCGGTCACCCTGACCCACGCACACTCACTGCATCACTGTCACACTGACCCCTTCTCACTCACTCCATCACTGTCACACTGAGCCCCTCAAACTCACACCTCACACCATCACCGTCATCCTGACCCCCACACATTCACTCCGTCTTCATTACACTGATCCCCTCACACTCACTCCATCACTGTCACCCTGACACCCTCACACTCACTCCATCTCCTTCATCCTGACCCCCTCACACTCACTCCACCACCGTCAACCTGACCCCCACACACTCACTCCAACACCGTCGCCCAGGCCACCTTACTCTCACTCGATCACCATCACCCTGAAAACTTCACGCTCACTCCATCACCGTCACCCTGACCCCCTCCCACTCACTCCATCACCGTCACACTGACGCCCTCCCACTCACTCCACCACCGTCAACCTGACCGCCACACACTCACTCCTTCACCGTTGCCCTGACACCCACACTCTCACTCCATCATCGTCACCCTGACCCCTTCCCACTCACTCCATCACCATCACACTGATCCCCTCACACTCACCCCATCACCGATACCCTGACCCTCCTATACTAACGCCATCAACGTAGCCCTGAAACTCTCACACTCACTCCATCACCGTCACCCTGACTCCCTGCCACTTCCTTCGTCACACTCAACCTGACCCTCTCATTCTCATTCCACCACCATCACCCTGACCACCTCACACTCACTCCATCACAGTCACCCTGACTCTCTCACACTCAATCCATCACCCTCACCCTGGCCATCTCACACTCACTCCATCACCGTCAACCTGACTCTCTCACACTAACTGCATCACCGTCAACCTGACCCCCACACACTCACTCCATCACCGTCGCCCAGGCCACCTCACTCTCACTCGATCACCATCACCCTGAACCCTTCCCACTCACTCCGTCACCGTCACTCTGATCCCCTCACACTCACTCCATCACCGTCACCCTGACCCTCTCACACTCACTCCATCACCGTCACCCTGATTCCCTCACACTCACGACGTCACCATGACCCTGACCCCCCTCAAACTCACTCCATCACCGACACCCTGACCCCCTCACACTCACTCCATATCTGTCACCCTGATCCACTCACACACACTCCATCACCGTCACACTGACTCCCTCACACTCACTCCATCACTGTTACCCTGAACCCTTCACACTTACTCCATCTTTGTCACCCTTACCCCCTCACCCTCACTCCATCACGTTCACGCTGAACACCTCACACTCACTCCATCAGAGTCACCTTGGACCCTCACATGCACTCCATCAACGTCACCCTGACCCCCTCACACTCGCTCCATCACTGTCACCCTGACCACTCACACTCACCCCATCTTAATCACTCTGCCCCCTCACGCTCACTTCATCACCGCTACCTTAATGCCCCCATTCTCACTCCACCCCCATCACCCTGACCCCCTCAGTCTCACTCCATCACCGTCACCCTGACCCACTCGAGCTCACAGCCTCACAGTCACCATGACCCCCTCACACTCACTCCATCACTGTTACCCTGACCCCCTCACTCTCACCCCATCACTGTCACACTGACCCCCTCACACTCATTCCATATCTGTCACCTTGATGCCCTCACACTCACTCCATCACCGTCACACTAAATCCCTCAGCCACGCTCCATCTCCGTTTCCCTGGCCCCCTCACACTCATTCCATCACAATCACACTGAACCCCTCACACTCACTCCATCTCCGTCATCCTGACCCCCTCACACTCGCTCCATCACTGTCACCCTGAACTCCTCACACAAACTCTGTCAACATCACCCAGACCCACTCACACTCATTTCATCACAGTTACCCAGACCCCCTCACACTCATTCCATCACTGTCACACTGACCCCCTCACTCTCACTCCATTACCGTCACCCTGACCCACCAGTCTCACTCTATCACCGTCAGCCTGACCCACTTGAGCTCACAGACTCACAGTCACCATGACGCCCTCACACTCACTCCATCACTGTTACCCTGACCCCCTAACTCTCACCCCATCGCTGCCACCCTGACCCCCACACACTCACTCCATATCTGTCACCTTGATGCCCTCACACTCACTCCATCACCGTCAAACTAAATTCCTCAGCCACGCTCCATCTCCGTTTCCCTGGCCCCTCACACTCATTCCATCACAATCACACTGAACCCCCTCACACAGAGACCCCATCAGCGGCAAACGGCATGGCTCACACTCACTCCATCACCGTCACTCTCACACACTCACACTCACACCATCGCGGTCACCCTGACCCACGCACACTCACTGCATCACTGTCACACTGACCCCTTCTCACTCACTCCATCACTGTCACACTGAGCCCCTCAAACTCACACCTCACACCATCACCGTCATCCTGACCCCCACACATTCACTCCGTCTTCATTACACTGATCCCCTCACACTCACTCCATCACTGTCACCCTGACACCCTCACACTCACTCCATCTCCTTCATCCTGACCCCCTCACACTCACTCCACCACCGTCAACCTGACCCCCACACACTCACTCCAACACCGTCGCCCAGGCCACCTTACTCTCACTCGATCACCATCACCCTGAAAACTTCACGCTCACTCCATCACCGTCACCCTGACCCCCTCCCATTCACTCCATCACCGTCACACTGACGCCCTCCCACTCACTCCACCACCGTCAACCTGACCGCCACACACTCACTCCTTCACCGTTGCCCTGACACCCACACTCTCACTCCATCATCGTCACCCTGACCCCTTCCCACTCACTCCATCACCATCACACTGATCCCCTCACACTCACCCCATCACCGATACCCTGACCCTCCTATACTAACGCCATCAACGTAGCCCTGAAACTCTCACACTCACTCCATCACCGTCACCCTGACTCCCTGCCACTTCCTTCGTCACACTCAACCTGACCCTCTCATTCTCATTCCACCACCATCACCCTGACCACCTCACACTCACTCCATCACAGTCACCCTGACTCTCTCACACTCAATCCATCACCCTCACCCTGGCCATCTCACACTCACTCCATCACCGTCAACCTGACTCTCTCACACTCACTGCATCACCGTCAACCTGACCCCCACACACTCACTCCATCACCGTCGCCCAGGCCACCTCACTCTCACTCGATCACCATCACCCTGAACCCTTCCCACTCACTCCGTCACCGTCACTCTGATCCCCTCACACTCACTCCATCACCGTCACCCTGACCCTCTCACACTCACTCCATCACCGTCACCCTGATTCCCTCACACTCACGACGTCACCATGACCCTGACCCCCCTCAAACTCACTCCATCACCGACACCCTGACCCCCTCACACTCACTCCATATCTGTCACCCTGATCCACTCACACACACTCCATCACCGTCACACTGACTCCCTCACACTCACTCCATCACTGTTACCCTGAACCCTTCACACTTACTCCATCTTTGTCACCCTTACCCCCTCACCCTCACTCCATCACGTTCACGCTGAACACCTCACACTCACTCCATCAGAGTCACCTTGGACCCTCACATGCACTCCATCAACGTCACCCTGACCCCCTCACACTCGCTCCATCACTGTCACCCTGACCACTCACACTCACCCCATCTTAATCACTCTGCCCCCTCACGCTCACTTCATCACCGCTACCTTAATGCCCCCATTCTCACTCCACCCCCATCACCCTGACCCCCTCAGTCTCACTCCATCACCGTCACCCTGACCCACTCGAGCTCACAGCCTCACAGTCACCATGACCCCCTCACACTCACTCCATCACTGTTACCCTGACCCCCTCACTCTCACCCCATCACTGTCACACTGACCCCCTCACACTCATTCCATATCTGTCACCTTGATGCCCTCACACTCACTCCATCACCGTCACACTAAATCCCTCAGCCACGCTCCATCTCCGTTTCCCTGGCCCCCTCACACTCATTCCATCACAATCACACTGAACCCCTCACACTCACTCCATCAGCGTCAAACTGAATGCCTCACACTCACACCATCACCGTCACCCTAACACACTCACACTCACACCATCGCGGTCACCCTGACCCGCGCACACTCACTCCATCACTGTCACACTGACACCTTCACACTCACTCCATCACTGTCACACTAAGCCCCTCAAACCCACACCATCACCGTCATCCTGACCCCCACACATTCACTCCGTCATCGTTACACTGATTCCCTCACACTCACTCCATCACTGTCACCCTGAACCCCTCACATTCACTCCATCACCGTCGCTCTGACTCCCTCACACTCACTACATCACCATCACGCTGATCCCCTCACACTCACTCCATCTCCGTCACCCTGATCTCATCACACTCACTCCTTCACAATCACCCTGCCCCCTCACACTCACTCCATCACCGTCATCCTGACCCCCTCACACTCACTCCATTACCATTAGCCTGACCCCCTCACACAGACTCCATCACCATCACCGTGATCCCTTCACACTCACTTCATCTCTGTCACCCTGACCCCCTCACACTCACTCCATCATCCTCACGCTGGACAACTCACACTCAATCCATCAGCGTCACAGTGAACCCCTCACACTCACTCCATCCCCATCACGCTGACACCTTCACACTCCCTTTGTCACCCACACGCTGACCCCCTCACACTCGCTCCGTCACTGTCACCTGACACCGTCACACTCGCTCGATCACCGTTACCATGACGCTCTCACACTCACTCCATCACCGTCGCCCTGACCCTCTCACACTCAGTCCATCACCGTCAGCCTGACTTCCTCACGCTTCCTTCGTCACCCTCAACCTGACCACCTCACACTCCCTTTGTCACCCTCACGCTGACCCCCTCACAATCACTCCATCACTGTCACCCTGATTCCCTCACACTCACTCCATCACCGTCGTCCTGACACCCTCACATTCACTCCATATCTGTCACCCTGATCCCCTCACACTCACTCCATCACCATCGCCCCGACCCTCTCACACTCACACCATCACTATCACACTGACCCCCTCACACTCGCTCCGTCACTGTCACCTGACCCCGTCACACTCCCTCGATCACCGTTACAATGACCCTCTCACACTCACTCCGTCACCGTCACACTGACCCCCTCACCATCACTCCATATCGGTCACCTTGATCACCTCACACTCGCTCCATCACTGTCACCCTGACCCCCTCACACTCACTCCATCACGGTCACACTGATGCCCTCACAATTACATCGTCACCAACACATTTACCCCCTCGCACTCACTACATTGCACAATGCCACACACCACTCCTACCATCACGCTCACCCCCACTTACTCCATCACCATCACACACACTGCCCCACACGACCCCCAATGTCATGTTCACCCCCACACACTCCACCACCATCACACACACTGCACCACACTACCCCCACCGTCACTTTCAGCGCCACACACTCCACCATCATCACACACACTGCGCCACACAAAAATCACTACCACGTCCACTCCCACACACTCCACCTGCATCGCACAGACTGCCCCACAACACCCTCACGGTCACGCGCACCCCCACACACTCCACAACACTCACACACACTGCACACACCTGCCCCTCCGTCACGCTCACACCTACCCACTCCACCACCATCACACACACTACCCGACAAATCCTGACCGTCACGCTCACCCCCACACACTCCACCACCATCACACACACTGTCCCACCCCACTCCCGCCGTTACACACACCCCCAGACACTCCACCATCGTCACACACGCTGCCCCACACCACCCTCACCGTCAAGCTCACCCCGACACACTCCACCACCCTCACACACGCTGCACCATAACATCCCCACTGTCATGCTCACCCCCAGACACTCCACCACCATCACACACACTGCCCCACACCTCATCCACCGTTAGGCTCACACCCCCACACTCCACCACCCTCCACACACTGCCCCACACCTCATCCACCGTTATGCTCACACCCCCACACTCCACCACCCTCTCACACACTGCCCCACACTATCCCCATCGTCACGTGCACACGAACACACTCCACCACACTCACGTACACTGACCCACACCGTCACGCTCACCCCCACACAGTCCAACACCATTACACACTCGGCCCCACACCTCCCTCACTGTTACGCTCACCCCCACACACTCCACCACCCTCGCACACAGTGACCCACACCGTCACGCTCACCCCCACACAGTCCAACACCATTACCCACTCGGCCCCACACCTCCCTCACTGTTACGCTCACCCTCACACACTCCACCACCCTCACACACACTGCTCCACACCACCCCCACCGTCATGTTCACATCCACACACTCCACCACCATCACACTCACTGCCCCATTCCATCCCCACCGTTACGCTCCCACCCCCACACTCCACCACCCTCACACCCTCGGCCCCACACTACCCTCATCGTCATTCGCACCCGAACACACTCCACCACCCTCACACACACTGACCCACACCGTCACGCTTACCCCCACACAGTGCAACACCATCACACACTCGGCCCCACACCACCCTCACTCTCACGCTCACCACACACACACTCCACCACCACAGCACAAACTGCCCCACACCACCCTCACTGTCACGTTCACCACCAGACACTCCAGCACCCTCGCACACACTGCTCCACACCACCCTCACCGTCATACTCACCCCCACACACTCCACCACTACTCCACACACTCCCCTACCGCCATGTTCACTCTCTAGCACAATCGAACACCATCACACTCTCTCCACCACACAATGACCCACTGTCATGCTCACTCACCCTGCACAAAGCCTCACCATCAGACTCACTCAATCACACACTCCCCCCACTGTATCGTTCACTCCCCCACACAAAGCCCCACCCTGATTCTCAGACCCCGTGCACTCCCCAACCATCACGTTCACTCTCCCGCACACGCCCATTGTCCTGTTCACTCCCCTGCACGCGTCCCCACCGTCACTCTCTCTCCCCGTACACCTCCCTACCATCAGTCTCACTCCCTCACACACTCCCCCACCATCACGCTCACTCTCCCACACACTCCCATTGTCCCGTTCACTCCCCTGCACACGCCCCTTTCGTCAATCTCACCTCCCACACTCTCCCCCATCATCGCACTCTCTCCCCGTACACTAACTTACCATCAAGCTCACTACCCTGCGCACTTCCCCACCATCACACTCACTCCCCCACACAGTCCCCCACCATCAGGCTCACTCCCTCACACAATCCCCCTGCATCACACTCACATGCCCACGCAGTCGCCCACCATCACACTCCTCACACACCTTTAACTGAACTCCTGACTGTGAACACCGACCCAGTTGATCCCCTGTAAATGGCCTTTAACCCCATCCGCATTCTATTCCCTGAGTAACAGACAGTATGTCCCACACAATGTGTTCTGTTTGTGATATCCTGTTGTACCAGTCTCAGCCACAGCTGACGGTTCCACTCCACCTGTTACCCCCTAGTAACGGCTGGTGTTCTCACACCCATATATCCCCGAGCAATGGCGTTTGGCGCAAACTCCATACTGTTGCCTGACATGTCGTCCCTTTCTCTGTTTCCTAACATCGGCCTGAAGATCGACAACCCTCTTCTGTTCCCCCAGCATCGAAGGATTCAAGGAAGACATTATCATTGGGAGGTTGCGATCGCAAGATGGAGAGAGAGTAAATGAGATTAGGGAAGGCAAGAACAGTGGAGTTGAGTGTGTTAAGGGGAAAAGGAGAGAGAAATAGCAGCGCAGTGTGAGAGTCGGAGGCATATATGGAGGGAGAGTGACAAAGGGAGCAAGGTGAATTCTGCTGATAGCCAAGTTGGAGTTGGAGACCCAGAAGGGAAAGTAAGGACAGAGGCAGTTTAACCCAGCTCCTGAGCTCAGGGCGCGGTCACCTCCCCTTCCCTGAGGACCAGGCCTTGGGGCTGACTCTGTCTCTCTCCAGCTCAGCTTCTCCAACACAAAGACATACAACAACATCGTTCACTCTGCTGTTCGGCACGATTTATTAAACATTTTATTGTTTACAAATGGAAGTGATGGATACAGTCAATGGGATGGTGCCTTTTCTCACTGGTCCCTGAGTTGTGAGAAACATTCAAATGTGTCTCTGTAACCGCCTGTCTGATAAGGATGGACAAACCAGCGCTACCCTCAGTCTGTTCCCATTGCGACAGGCTGCTCCATCGCTGAAACACTGAATTGAAATGAAAAAATCCCGGATGGATTGATTAATGAATTTGATGGATGGATGGATTTGGGTGAAGGGATATTCCAACAGATTCTTCAGCTGCTGCCTGAACTTAGTCTGGGTCACGGCATAAATCGCGGTGTTTGTGCAGCAACTGAGGAGCTGTAGCATGAAGCCCAATTCCTGCACAAAGTCATCGAGAGACACAGACCCATGCCCAATCCAATCCATCCGATTCCATATAGAATACAACATTAACGTTGACCATAACATGATGAAATTGGCCGAGATCACAAACAGTAAAATGATGGATTTTGTTCGGTTTATCATTTCTGTGTCAGACTGAGCATCCCCATTGGTGTGAGCGCGGAGTCTCCTGCGGACTCTGCTGGTCACTAAAATGTGTCTGACGGTGAGAACATTGAGCAGCAGAATCAGGAGAAATGGGACACACGGGGTTAGAATGTGGTGGAGGAACTCGATTGTGATCCAGACACTGGAGATTCGAACAGCGCCTGTTACATCACAAAACCAGGGGGCGTTCCCCAGCCAATACCGAGCCATGAGCATAAAATACCAGGAAATGTTCTTTAAACAGCTCAGCACAGTCACTGCTCCCAGAACCACAGCCGCCGTTTTCTCACTGCAATATTTACTTTTCAGCTTCTGGCAACAAATGGCCACAAACCGATCAAATGTGAAAGTGACAGTGAACCAGACAGAGCAGTCAGTGACTGTATAAACCAGGACGGCGTGGATATTACACACGCGGACGTAGTACACCAGGAAATAAAACTGTTCCTGATAAACAATGGGAATGTGTCTCAGGATCAGGTCGAGGATAATGACCAGGAGATCCGCCGCTGCCATGGCCCCCAGGTAACGTCTGACACATGGAGACAATCCACAATCTTTATAAAGCAGGACGTAGATGGTCACTACGTTAACTGTGAGGAAGGAAAACAAACACATTATCCATCAGCCTGGCGGCAAAGGGACCCGTTTGATTGGGGAGCAAGTGAGATTTTCAAATGTGTCCCTGCATTCAGGGATTTATTAAAATAATTGGAGCTGGAATAACAAATGGAAAGGTCGGAATTACTGACAAAAATGTGACATAAACCACAAGAAACCCTCCCTCCCCAAACACACAGAGACACATCCATAAGGACAGATGGTTTCTGGAACATTCCCACACACTCGATCACTCGAGAGCAGTCACAAGTCACTCCTTCCCAGTTCCTAATACGGAGGGTGGAAACGTTGCTGTCTTAAAGGATTCTCTCTCAGTTTCCTGAAGACAAACGTAGTTTGGGAATTTTTGTATTTTGGTCTAAATTGTGGTCGATCCTGTGTCGTGAAGAAATGTAAACGCAGGGAAAACGTATTTACCACTTTAACTGTCTGAGGGGCCTTCGGAACAGTGTCTACTTCTCCCTGGAACGGGATATCTTCCCTTGGGATCTTATCGTTTTGTTCAATTCACTGACATCCGGCCGTTCGCAAACAATGTCAGGGACAGAACGTTCCGGGAAATGTCAGTTATTGAATGGCGGGGACAGTATGTTCTGGGGGACTCCATGACCTGTCCATCACCGTTTCCCCCATCACCCCTCTCCCACCTCTATCTACCGATCACATTCCCGGCTCCCTTCTCCCCAGCCCCAACCAAGCCCCCTCCCAAATATCTCTCAGCTCCCTGGCCCACAAGGCTCATTCCTGATGAGAGGATTATGCTCGAAACTTTGGTTCCCCTGGTCCTTGGATGCTGCCTGACCTACTGTGCTTTTCCAGCACCACGCTCCTAGTCAGGAAACAGTCTGACACCGTCATACTCACTGGATCAGGCCTGATGGGTCATGTTTCATGAAGCCCCATCACCATCCCTGGGTATATCCTGTCCCACCAGCAGGACAGACCACCAGCGGTGGTGGGGGCACCCTGGTAGACAGTAAGGGAAGGCGTTACCCTTCAATTCCCCAACATTGATTCCAGAACCCGGGAAATCTCATGGTAACAAGTCACAGATGGTCAAGGAAACCGCCTGATGATGGATAAATCCTGCCCCTCAACTGTCCCCCCCCGGTGATAACTCGGTTCATCTCGATGTTGGAAACAAATCAGAGGACGCACTGAGGGTGAGAAGGACACAGACCGTTCTCTGGGTGTGGGACTTCAATGTCCATCACCAAGAGTGTCCCCACAGGCCCCCCACTGACTGAGTATGGAGAGGCCTCACAAACACGGCAGGCAGACTGGGGGACGTAATGGGGAACCAACAAGATGGAAACATTCTCACCAAACCCGTTGTCCCACATCAATTTGCCCCTAACTGTGTCTGTCGGAGCAGCCAGCATACAGTACTGGTGGAGGGAAAGTCTCAGCCTCATATTGAATACCCTGCCCACTGTGTTATGTGGCACTCACTCCTGTGATGTAGGACATAACTTCTAAAGGACTGAGCAAATGGAAACTAGCCATCCATGAGGCACTGTGAGCTAGCAGCAGCCGCAGCATCAATGGCCTTCCCTCCAACGTCAAGTCAGAAGTGGGCTGTTCACTGATGGGTCAAAAATGTTCTGCACCATTCCCAACTACACTGATACTGAAGCAGGCTAATCAGCCCATCAAGAGTTTTAAGCAGGAACAGAGTGAGGCCATTCGGCCATTGGAGCTTGTTACTCAGCAATTGGAGCAGATCTTTTCATCTCTCATACCTGTTACACGGGAAATGGAGGGAAGATGCAACCGTTCAAAACTGCTACACAGGAATACAGAGACGATGGGTTACTGAGCCAGGAGCAGGGTTAAATTAGGGAAAAATCAGTCTCTATCAGTTTAACACAAATTAACGACTGTAGTGACACAGTGACCAGTGCTATTTGTAAACTATGTAAATGTTTACCAGAACTGAAGTTATCAAGGGGAGGTTGAGAATCTGTCAATGGAAAAGCAACGGAGAACAACTTGGTAGTTCGAATATAATGTGGGTAACTGTGAACCTGTGATTTTTTTTTTCAGGAAGAATAACAGGCTGTGTATTACATAGATAGAGAGGGAGTACAGGAGTTAGTGATACCATGTGTACTGAAGGGTTCACTCTGACCTGTCCATACATGGGAAGTGTGGCCCCATTTCTCTGATAGTCTGCTCCCTGATGTTCCCAGTGGCCTCATTACTCTCCGTACACACCGGATATTTTGATGTGGTTGGTTGGTGGTGGAACTTGGTGAGGGGGAGGATGTTTTGAGCCCTGTACCAATGGGACAGCCTTTATCTGAAAGGCCATCATTCCTTTCTCCGTGGAGACCCGAGGACAATGGGAATGGCTGCCTGCTTCTGAGTGAAGAGGCTGTGGCTGCTGCCAGGACAGTGGGTATTCACCAACATGATGTACTGTACCTGGGCACACTGTAACATTAATGGGTTGAGAGACGGAGGGTCCAATCACAGGAATGGGAACTAAAGGCATTGCCAGATCAGCTGAAATGGTTAGATTTACCACATTCTCAATCCACCTCACAGAACTAGCCCACAGGAGATATCTGTTCACCGTGGAACACTGCGTATACCAGGCTAGTGCACTGCTCAGTACAATCCAGCAAGCTGTCCAGAGTGGAACGCTACACAGATCATGTCAGAGCACTTATCTTTAAACCATCTGTCGAATATGGGAATCTGGGATAGAGACAAAATTAAACTGTTGATGCTGGAATCCAAAGTAGACAGGCAGGAAGCTGGAATAACACAGCAAACCAGGCAGCATTAGGAGGTGGAGAAGTCGACGTTTCGGGAGTAACCCTTCTGCAGGAGTCCTGAAGAAGATTTACACCGGAAATGTCAAGTTCCACACCCACTGATACTGCCGGGCTTGCTGTGTTTGTCCCGCCTGTTCAGTGTGGGAAACAGTGGAGACCACACCCATGCATTGATCAATAAACCTGGATTAGATATCTGTCCATTACCGGGAGCTGTGCAGTCATCACCAATTTGCAACCTGGAGCAGTTACTCTCCCAGCATATAGGACTGTGTACACCACCACAGTGCATTGATCTGTAAACCAGGAGCAGTTACCCTCCCACAATGTAGGACTGTGTAGCCCACCCCAGTGCATTGATCTGTAAATCAGGAGCACTTACCCTCCCAGCATATAGGGATGTGTACCCCACCCAAGTGCATTGATCTGTAAATCAGGAGCACTTACCCTCCCAGCATGTAGGTCTGTGTACACCACCCCACTGCATTCCTTAGTAACACTGTGTTAGTGTGGGGAAACTTGCAGACCATGCTGGAAGTGACAGGATGTGCAGCTCCCATCAATTTACAGCTCCATAATCTCCATTGTGCCATGATAAGTGGGTGCTATATGTGTGAACATCACTGCCAGAGAGAGATGGCGGGGGAATCAGTTTACATATCACTACATGGGAGGTGTTTGGGAAATAGACAGAGATGGTGGAGATTCAGAGACAGTGTTATGGAAGAATGTGTCCCCAGGTTGCAGAATGCTGAAATGTAGACACTTCGATAGCATCCTGTAGCATGAGCCAATCTTCCCAGGAAAGATAGGAAAAAGGGATATTGGTGTAAGGTGAGATGGTAGAGAGCTTTAGATGAGCATTTGTTCTACAGGTTTGTAACTGGAAGTGGTTTCAACAGAATCTTTGACTCATTGAGCAGATTCTAACAATAGTTTGTCTCAGTGACATTTTCATTGAGTGACAGAGGGATCGTCCTCGCGAGGCTGAGCTAGTTTCCTGGTGCTATTTTATTGGACTCACTTCATTAACTACTCACCCCACCCCATGGTGTCCCTCATTCAATACCAGCCCGATTCTCCCACCCGTCATGGCTGGAGTTACTCACCATCGCCCGGGTACCCCTGGATATTGTATGATCCTGACACTGATTCCATCTTTAAAAGGACAATGGGCACACGGTTGAGCTTTCTCGGTTAGAAGCTGCCCTGCACATTTTACCCCGAGCATGGCAGATAAGAGGCAATTACAACACAGTTTGTCGACAAGGGCACGGAGGGCCTGGTGTTTGAGCTAGTACAGAGGGAGGCCATTCTCTTCCTAGAGGGGGCCACACCATCAGACCACCCTAGTATGGTCTGAGCTCACCACCCAGCTCAGTGTAGTATCTGCGGTCTGAAGAACTGTCCAGCAATACAGGACAAGCATCAATAACCTTACCCACTCTGTCAAAGTAAGGCTCACCGTATTCTCTCTGCTCCCTCACATTCACTGTGTATCTGTTATAGCACCGACACCTGAACAAGGCTCATGCTTCACCACTCTCAATGCTGCATGCAGCACCTTTCCTCTCCCTCTCTCTCTGTCTCTGTCTTTCTCTATCTCTATCTGTCTCTCTCTATTTCTCTCTCCCTCCCTCCATTTACCCCCCTCCACTAATAACACTGCATGAATACAACACTGTGAACTGATTCCCTCCGGACCCCTCACCTACACTAACACTAACAGCAGGGCCACACACTCCCATCCTCACTCCCTCCCTTTCTCCCATTCCAGGAGAAACAGCCTGGAATAGGACAGAGTGATGGGTGGTGGAGTGCCCGATACCTGTTCCCTCACCTCCCGCCTCCCGCCATGTGGTACTAGCCGGAGAGGACAGGGATGCCTCGTGTGGAGATTCTGAAACATCCACGTCCCACCGACCGAGTAAGGAGCAATGTTCAGTGAAGGGTAATTCTCACTTTAAACTCACTGGCAGTTCTGTTTCCCCCCGGCACAACTTGGAAGCCGTGGCCCTGATGCCATCTCCCTTTTGTGTTGAGCTGGTACAAATGGAATCCCCAAGGTCTCGGTGGGCAGGAGGGAGGGTTCACAACACATCGTCACCACCACCTCCCAGGAAGGGAGCACAGAGGCTCCCACTTACACCTCTTCCTGTAAACAGCTCAGATACTGAAACTAATCAGTGATAGTTACTGCTCTCCTCACTTGTCCTGACATCTTCAATAATCTGTGCTCATAGACACGCAGAGCTCTCTGTTCCTGCAGTCTCTTTATAATGGCACAGCCTGTTTTAAACTGTCTTTCATTGTCTTTCCTACCAAAGTGCATCACCTCACACTGCTTTGCACTGATCCCCATCTGCCATACACCTGAACACTACACCAACGTTTGATTGTCCTGTTAGAGTTCCACACTGTCCTCCATAGACTTCAGAGCTCTTAGAGGTTCGGTGCCATTTACAAATATTGAGATTATAGCGTCACAGTCCCCATGAAACAACTGAAGTCCTGCCCCATACACTCGAGTGTGAGCAAGTGAAATACTGATATATTCCAATGGATGGAATCGAATGACATGCTGTCAATGGAACAACAAAAATCCTGACTCATAACGAGACAGAGTGGATGAAATATTCACAAAATACAGAGCAGAGAAATCCGGATAGACTCCACTTAACTATATTCATCAGGGTATAATGTGATGAAGTTGAAAGTGTGTACTGTATTTTTAAGCGAGGGTAAATGCTGTTCTGAACTGAGAGCTGACAAGTACCTCTGATATGAGAGGATGGCAGACACAGAAACAGTATATTGCTGTCGAGCTGGAGTCGGGTAATAAGCAGTTAAGAGAAAGGGGGTCCCAGAGTTGTGAACAGTTGATGTAAAATGTTCACTCTCAGAGTGAAAAAATAAATTGATGTTTTATTTAAACATATCTGTCACTCATATTTTAACAGTTTATGATGCGAATTGAGCATTTCTTTATGTTTTATATAAGTTTTATATACCAGATGAGCTTCACGCACTGCGCTAACAATTCTTGTGTGTGTGTGTGTGTGTCTGTGTGTCTCTGTGTGGGACAGGTCTGACAGTCTCTGTGGTGTTTAAAGTGATGCAACGCCACACTCTGCTGGTCTGCTCACGCAACTGCACAGGTATTGGCGGAGGGTGAAAACCAACAGGGATACATTCAGAGAGGGGGGGAGGGAGAGGGCAGCTGCTCATAGCACATCTAAACTGATGATTTATCCATGTCCTTTAAACAATGTAACTGTCCCTGCTTTCACCACTTCCTCTGGAAGTTCATTCCACACACAAGCCAGCTTCTGTCTAAAATATTTACTTCTCATGACTTCTGTAAATCTTCATCCTCGCACCTTAAAATAGCCCTCAGTTTTGAATCCCCAACTCGAGGGAAAATACATCAGCCCTTCATCAGCCTGTACCCCTCATGTTTTATAAACCACTGTAAAGTTACCCCTTAATCTCATACTCTCCAGTGAAAAAAATCTCAGCCTACCCAGCCTCTCCTTCTAGCTCACTCCCTCCACTCCCAACAACATCCAGGTTAATCTCTTTTGAACCCTCTCCAGCTTAATAATATCAAGGTCAATAATGTTAAAGTGAATAGTCAAGCTATTTTCTCAGGGTGCGGGAGACCAAAACTAGAGGACATAAGCTTAAGCTGAGAGGGGAACATTTAAAAGTGACCTAAGGGACAGCTTTTTCACCCAGACGGTGGTGTGCCCATGGAATGAGCGGGCAGGGTGACCAGACGAGGTCTCACCAGTATTCACAGTATTCCAGACGAGGTCTCACCAATATCCTGTACAACTTCAACATGACGTCCCAATTCCGATACTCAAAGGTCTGACCTATGAAGACATGTGTGCTAAACACCTTCATAACCACACTGTATGAGATGCAAATTTGAAATAATTATACCTGACGGTCTAGGTCTCTGTTCTACAACACTGCCAAAGACCCTCCTCTTAATTGTACAGAACCTACTCTTGTTTGATTTACCAAATCCAATACCTCGCATTAATCCATCTGCCACCCCTCATCCCAGTGTGTAATATTACTGTCACCTCACCATCCCCCTTCAATTTTAAGAAACCCATCCCTCTCCGGGATGCCTGCACACTCCGACCTTTATTTTCACAAAGGCCCTGATCTTGGTTTGTCTTGTGTAGTTAGGGGGAGGAGGGACAAATTGCATACACAGTCAGTGGGGAGGAGATGCTGGACAGTAATCGCCTGGCTAGTATCATTTCATGGTTTTCGGAAGAGGGCAGTCACACGTTAGAGGTGGGTAAGTGTGATATGTGTTTTGGGACCAGAAATTAAGCTCTTCCTTCGTCTCTGGTGTTCAGTAATAAATATCCATTTGAGACCCTTCATTGGGCAGAGTGTGTCTGCAGGATTTGTTTCCCTAACATTGCAGACTACAGATAATAGCAATTAAAGATGTTCATAGTTAATTTCAATAGCATAGCAAGTACACTCAATATCCTACAGTTGAGACAAATATCTTGCATTTGTTTAACAATAGAAAATGTTTTGTGTAGTTCAGTAATGGTAACCTGATTATAATAAATCCACACCGAGCTGAAGGCGGGCATTAAATATGACCCAAATTCTAGGTATGGTAGTGTAGTGGATAGTGTCCCTGTCTCTGAGCCAGTGCTCTGGATTTGATTCCCATTCTTGAACCTGTGTGTTAGTGTTCCTAACTCTGAACTAGAAGGCCTGCTTTCAAGTCCTGCCTGTTGCAGAGGTATGTCACAGCATGTCAGAACAGCGTGATGAAGAAACACACGGGAAAATAGTGTGACAGCTTTATGGGTATTGCTGAGTGATGCTAGTGTCCCTACCTCCGGGCACAAAGGTTTCGGTGTAATTCCCACAGAAGTGTCTCAGGATACATCTGAACAAACTGATTAAAGTGGATTCAGAATTGTGACTTGATGGAGAAGGAGGAGGTGTTAGTATTCCATTTCCGAATTTAGGCCTGGATGACTGAAAGTACAGCCATTCGAGTTGATTGAAGTCACATTTGGCAGCAGCAAAGGTTTATAAAATCAGATTGGTCATGGATAGGGTGAGTAGTCAGGGTTTATCCCCAGATTAGGGGCTTCCAAAACTAGAGGGTATTGTTTGAAAGTGAGAGGGGAAAGGTTTTGATGAGGCTGAAAGGGCACTTTTTTCACACAGAGGGTGGTGTGCTTATGGAATGAGCTGCCAGAGGAAGTGGTGGAGGCTGGTACAACTACAGCATGTAAAAGGCATCTGGATGCTGACAGACCTGCCGAGATTTTCAAGCAATTTCTGTATTTGTTACGAAAATATTTTATTTTTTAATGATGCAGGGCCATGGAAACATAATTCAAATTGACCAAGACCATTTTTTGCTAAGGGTATGGTTCTGTATATGACAACAACAATGGTGCACTGACATGGAACAGGGAATGTGATGGAGACACAGTTTGGACAATGTACAAGGAGTTTTCACATGGTCCAGTTTGGGAGAGGATCATATTACTGTGTGATTCAGCTCAGAGAGGGAGAAAATGTCATCTGCCGAGAAGGAATGGCCTCTTACACTCTCTCTCCTTCATTGTTCTTCATCACAGCAATGTGTGCGAGCTAAAAAAAAACTCTACAGTCGTCGTTACCATTCTTATTTTTATAGAATCCCTTCGGCCCAACAAGTCCATACCAACCTCCCAACCCATTCACCTATGTTTAACCCTGACTAATGCACCTTACTTAGAAATCCCTGAACACTACGGACAATTTAGCATGACCAATCCACATAACTTACACAGTTTGAGCAGTGGTAGGAAACTGGATCACCCATTAGAAACTCACACAGAAAAGTGGAGAATGTGCAAACTCCATACAGACAGTCACCTAAGGCTGGAATCGAAGCCAAGTCCCTGGTGCTGTGAGGCAGCAGTGCTAACCACCGTGCTACCCTTCGGGTGATCCTTGACCAGAATTCATTAGAATCTCCTCACTGCCTAATGCAAAGGGAATTCAGCCAAATCCAACTCTCCCAGGATGGAATCCCATTGCTAGCAGCTGTGTGAGTACAATATCTTCAGAAGCAGAATAATGTTTTGGACAATCTCCCAATTTTTCCTTTTGCCATGAGTTCCAATAAGATCTGGACAAAGTTCTTTCAAATTAAAATTGCATAGAGAGAGAGAGAGAGAGAGAGAGAGAGAGAGAGAGAGAGAGAGAGTGTGTGTGTGTGTGTGTGTGTGTGTGTGTGTGTGTGTGTGTGTGTGTGTGTGTGTGTGTGTGTGTGTGTGTGTGTGTGTGTGTGTGTGTGTGTGTACATGTGCGTGCAAGGATGGCAGGTGTGGGTGTCCGGAAGGGAAATATTGATTGTATATTTGCAATACCCAAACAGTTTGCCATTCATCTTTCCATCATAGTTTGAGTAACATTGCTCTGGATCATAAACGTGTTGTTTTAGCAATTAAAGAAACTAGCCTGGCTTGTACCTAAAACTGACCCTGACCCAGTCTGAGACTGATATCATCGGCCATATCACAAACCTGGGTACATTTGACATTTTTTGTGAGCAGTGGAGGAGTGAGTCTAGAAAAGTAAACAGTGACCCAAAAGGCCGGTGAACTGTAGACCGGTGAGCCTGATCTCAGTGGTGGGTAAGTTATTGGAGGGGATTCTGAGGGATAGCATTTACATACATTTGGGAAGGCAAGGGCTGATCGGGGTAGACAACGTGGCTTTCTGCATGGGAAATCATGTCTCACGAATTTGGTTGAGTTTTTTGAAGAGGTGACAAAGAAGATTGATGAAGGCAGTTTGGTAGACATTGTCTATATGGACTTCAGCAAGGTGTTCATTTAAAGAAAAAAGAGCAAAGAAAATTTACAGCCCAGGAACAGGCCCTTCGCCCTCCAGGCCTGAGGCGATCCAAATGTACTGTCTAAATCTGTCGGTCAATTCCTAAGCATCTGTATCCCTCTGCTCCCCACCTACTCATGCAACTGTCCAGAGGCATCTTAAATGAATCTAACGTTCCTGCCTCTACCATCTCTGCTAGCAACGCGTTCCAAACGCTCACCACCCTCTATGTGAAGTCCCGCGTGTATCCCCCTTAAACTTTCAACCTCTCACTTTTAAAGCACGAAATTCCGTTATTGAATCCTTAACCCTGGGAAAAAAAACATGTTTCTATCCACCCTGTCGACACCCTTCATGATTTCGTAAACTCAATCAGGTTCCCTCCTCAATCTCCTTTTTTTCTAGTGAAAATAAACCTAACCTACTCAGCCTCTCTTCATAGCTAGTATTTCATTCTGATTGGTAGACAGATTAGTAAGTTTCATTAACATGGGATACAGGGGAAGCTAGTCACAATTGGCGTGAGGGAAGAGGGATATTTTTCAGACTGGAGGCTTGTGAGCAACAGTGTGCTGTAAGAATTAGTAATGAGCTCATTGCATTTCATCATTTACGTAAAGGATTTAGATGTGAATATCGGAGCCATAGTTAGTAAGTTTACAGATTACATCAGAAAGGTGGTGTATCCCTCTGCTCAGAGTACAACAAGACAACAAATAGATGGGATAAAGGGGCAAGGAGTGACAGATGAAGTTTAATTTAGATAAATACCTAGGTTTTGCATTTTGGGAAGGTAAATCAGGGCAGAAATAATACACTTAATGGTCAGGTCTTGGGCGTGTTGTGACACAAAGGGACATAGGGCTGCAGGTACATTGTTCCTTGAAAGTGGGGTCGCGGATAGACAGATTGGTGCTGAGCACATTTGGCACATTTGCCTTAATCAGTCAGAGCATTGAGTATAGGAGTTGTGGTGGCATGTTGCATCCGTACAGGGTGTTGGTGAGGCCACTTTAAGAATACTGCATACAAATCGATTGTCTGCAGAAAAGATTTACACAGATGTCCCAGGACTGGAGTTTTGAGCTTGAGGGAGAAGTTGATTAGGTTGAGTTGTTTCTCCCTGGAGAGTCAGAGATTGCGGGGTAACATTATAGAGCTTTATAAAACCACCAGAGGCGTGGATATTCTGAACAGCCATGTTCTGCTCCCCAGGATAGGGGGGTATGGAACAAGAGGGCATAGGTTGGAGGCGAGAGGGTGAATGATTTATAAGGGACCTGAAGGTAAATGTTTCACACAGAGAGTGGTGTGTGTACAGAAACTGCTGTCAGAGGAAGTGGTGAAGGCGGTTACAGTTGCACATTTAAAAGTATCTGAGAGGAGGGATATTGGACAAATGCTGGCAAATGGGACTGGATTAGATTTGATATCTTATCGGAGTGAACAGATTGGACTAATGGGTCTGTTTCTGTTCTGCATGACTCTCTGTTTCTACAAGAGGGATGACAAAAATTTCTGAAAGAACCTTTCAAGTCGCAATTCTCTTCACTGGAAGTTTATCGTGCCTCTATGTTCACATTGATTGAAAGTTGCATTAGTTACATATTTGACAGAGAAATGAGTCACGCATAATGGGACACAGACAGGAAAGTGAGGCTGAGACCACAACCTGACCAGCCACAATCTTAGTGCTTGGTGGAGAAGGCTCAAAGAATCTCATGACCCACTCCTGTTCCTCAGTTCCAAGTTTCTGTGTTCCATTCAGCCCCTCAAACCTGCTAGACAGGAGCAGTGGGAGGCTACTTACTCTTATAACCTGATGCACATAAACAGAGGAGACCATTCGACCCTTCAAGACTGTCACACACGCTTTGAGGTGATTTGGGAAATGTAATTGGAAAACCCATGCTGGGTATGAAAGAGACCGCTCATCTCTCTTTCCAGAGGGTCGCCTCTCTGCAACTTGTGCTCCATTTGTTCGTCATGTTATAGACCCAAACTCACTGTGAATACAGCCCATATACCTCACCCAGAGATGGCTCACAAAATCCTCTGGTCTCCCTGGCTGCGACATTCAATAACAGAACGTTCATGAAAATAACACCCACTAACTTTCGAATAAGAGAATGTGAGAATATCAGAAACAGGGGCAGATCGTTCACTGCCTAGGCCTGCCTTGATCTTCACTAAGATCATAACTGATCTTCTCTTGGTCTCAAATCGTTTTTCACACCCAATTCTTCATAGCCCTCAACTCTCTGACAGGTCAATATCCTACTAGCTCATCTGCAATACTTTCATTCACCTTGAGAAGAGAAATCCTGACATTCAATACCACCCGTTTGAAGAAAACACTTGCTGCTCCGATAACTAATGGCCTATTTATATGAACAAAAGAGATTGACACAAGTAAAATGCATGGCCCTGATATCAAAGCAGTGGTTGCCTTCTGTTGACATCAAGGAGGTTAACAAAACTGGACTTAATGGGAATCAGGGTTAGCTCTCCAGTGTTTGGAGTCAAACAAGGCACAAAGGAAGATGTTCATCATCTCAATCCTGGGTCACCTCTGTGGGAATTCCTTAGGGTAGCTTCCTCTTCACAAACACCTTCAGCTGCTTCATCAATGTCTCCCCGACCCACCCTCCCCATCATAAGATCAGAAGTGGATATGGTCACTAAAGATTCCACAATGTTAAGAACATTTTGTCCCCCCTCAGCTCCTGAACTGGTCTGTGTCCATGTATAGCAAGACCAAGACTCCACTGGGACTTGTGCTGTTAAAGGGTCCGTAACATTCACGTAACAGCACTGCCTGACACTGCACATTGCCACAGTAAAATAAGAGTTAATTCAGCACCTAACGCTGATTTCATAGAAATATGAGGAAGCTATTCAGCCCATTGACACTATTGGAGAAGAACAGGGGCAGCCCATTCAGTGCCTCCAGCATATTATTCAGGAAGAGAAGGAGTCTAATGTGATGGGCCACACCAGAGCCCCTCGAAAATATTGAAGATGGTAGCCTAGATTCTAATGTTTTCTTATTTTAAAGGAAATGTAAAGTGTCTGTTCCAGATGCAATGTGACTGGTCAAACTACTCGGTGGTAAGCAAAACACCATTTATTTCAACATGAAAGATGAAACAAAACCAAAGAAAGGGTAATTTAGAATAACGTAATTTTATTGGACAGCTTAACAGAATAATAGATTTAGGAGCTATTACTAATGAACTATTCCAACATAGGAAACTCCCATAAACACATCCCTTGGCAAAAAGAAAAATTCAGACACAGAATGTCACAAATATTTCTCCAGTCCAGGAATTAAAAACTGCATCAAGAGAAAACTCAGAGAGAGTAGCAGCCAGGAGGCATTCACTGACGCATCCAACCCTGTTGAGACCCCTATAGTTTCTGAGAAACCAAAATCCAGAGATCCTAATCTGTGAGAGCTGGCCAAACCCATTCAGTCTGCGTTAAAATAAACACAAGGCCTCCCTCGCTGTTTATTCAAGTGGTCTTAACTAGCCAGTCTGGTAACAACTGTTCAAACTCGCTCTTAAAATAAACCAGGACAAAGTAACCTCTTAAAGCTGTAGCATTGTCACACTAGTCAGACCATCGAGCTGTCAAACAGGAATCAGGGGTAACCCAGTCAGGCCCTTGGCCCTGTCCAATCGGACGAGGAAGAAGCCAGTCAGTCCCTTGAGCCACTTATACAGGAACAGAAGGAGGCCATTCCCACCTCAATGCACTTACACGGGAGCAGAATGAGGTAATTTGTACTGATTCCTGATGAATGTCTTATGCCCAAAATGTCGATTCTCCTGCTTCATGGATGCTACCTAATCTGTTGTACTTTTCCAGTAATCGACTCTCTACTCTGATCTCCAGCATCGGCAGTCTTAAGTGTCTCCTAATTGATGCTCCAACATGATGAACAAGTGGAGCAGAGGCTGCACAGACAGACTGCTCCACGTTGTTCCTCGTGGCTCCGTTGCTGATGATATGCACATGGGACTGTCACGTGGTTTTCTCGCGGTGAGGAGGGAATCCATATGTCTTGTGTGCAGTCTCAAGAAGGCATCTTTCATCCCTGAAAAGACAACGTGATGTTCTCTATGTAGGGCGGAAGCTGGTGAAAATGGCTACCTGTTTCAGATGGAAAGTATTGTGGCTGCTGTTGGGGATTGTGAGCAACATGACGTTCAGTGCGGGTTCACACGATGACTGCACAATAACATGCGGAGAGTTAATTAAGACATAAAAAACTATTAGGAAAGCCACGTTAGTCTGATGAATGGACTCTCTTAGATCAAATAATGCCCATCTTGTTCACGTTGATCTTGTCTAGTGCACGTCCTTTTCAGTGTAATCTGTATGCCTTACTCTGTCCAAGCCGATTTTCACCCGATAATCTGTCTGGCCATGCTTACTATGACCTGCCTCCACTGCTCATAAATAAAGTATTTCCCTGTACTGAGGTACACGTGACAATAAATCAAACCAATCAATCCTGGGTAAAGTATAGAATTTCTCACCCTGTTAATGTCTGTTTTGGAAATAAGTGATCGCTGCCACTCCTCATGTTTCAGCATCAACATTTCTACATCTCTCACAGCTCCACAGATTAAACACTCAGCTTATTCACTCTATCGTAATGTTACCATCACCTGTGTCTGTGGTAAGGAGAGTATTCCTTACAAAGGAGATCAAATCTGTACAGAGTGCCCCTAATGTTCTCTCAGCAAGGCTCTACAACAGCTGGAAGATGGCTTTACTTATGTACTCGAATCATCTTACAATGAAGGACAGCATACCATTGACTGCACCCATTACTTACACAGAGTTTGATTTGGAGCAGTCAGCATATACTTGTGAGTGGGAGATCATGCTTCAGAAATTTGTTAGAGTTCTTTGATGAAGTGACCAAGAAGGTTGATGAGGACAGAGTGATAGACGTAGTCTCCATGGATTTCAGTTAGGCCTTTGATAAGGTTCCACAGGCAGGCTGCTCTGGAAGGTTCCATCATGTGGTATGCATGGGAAACTGGTCAGTTGGATACACAGTTGGCTTGATGGTGGGAAGCAGAGAGTTTCGTGGAAGGATGCTTGTCAGACTGGAGGCTGGGTCCATAGCTTTTTTTTATCTATGATTTGTTTGAGAAATGTACAAGGCATGATTAGTAAGTTTGCAGATGACACTAAACTAAGTGGTAGCGTGATCAGTGAGGACGTTTATCAGAAATTGCAGCAGGACCTTAATCAGGTGGGGAAGTGGGCAGAGAAATGGCAAATGGAATTTGATATAAATGTGTGAGGTCTTGCATTTTAGAAACTCAAATCTAGGTAGGAGTTTCACGGTGAATGGGCGGGCCTTAAGGGGTGCAGTGGGCAGATAGACCTTGGCATTCAGGTACACGGTTCTCGGAGAGTGGAGTCACAGGTAGGCAGGGCAGTGAAGAAGGCTTTTGGCACAGTGACCTTCATCAGGCAGGACATTGAGTATAGAAGTTGGGAATTAATGTTGCAGTTACACAGGACTTCGGTAAGGCCTCACGTAGAGTGTGGTGTTCAGTTTTTATGACGTTGTTTTAAAGTGGATGTTATGAAATTAGAAAGAGTGAAGAAGAAATTTACAAAGGCGTTGCCAGGACCCAATCGTTTGAGTTATAGGGAGAGATTGGACAAGCTAGGACCTTTTCTTCAGAGTGTAGGAGACCAAGGGGGTACGTTATAGAGCTGTATAAGATCACGAGAGGTATGGATAGTGTTAATGCTCTGAGTGTTTTTCCAAGATTTAGAGAATCGAGGATTAGAGAGGATCAGTTTAAGGTTATAGAGGAAGGAATAAAAGGGAACCTGAGGAGCCACTTCTTCACACAGAGAGCGAGTACACAGTTGAGCTGCCAGCAGATGTGGTTGAAGGGGGAACATTAACAACATTTCAAAAGCATTTGGATAAATATGTGGATAGGAAAGGACTAGAAGGATATGGGCCACTTGCAAGGAAATGGGGTTAGCGTGGATGGACATTTACAAGGTGGAGTCGATCCCACTGTTAATTAAAACCAAACACCCAGAAAAGCTCGCTTCACCTCATAATCTGTTAAAATATGAGTGACACAGATCTCCTACATTCCACTATTTAAACAAAAATTAACAAGTTCGATTCTTAACTTTAATAGTGAAAACGAAACAACAACTATTCACAACTGCAAGCTCCTCTTTTCTTAACTACTTATAATCTGACTCCAACTCTGTAAATATATGCTGTTCCAACAACCCACAACTTAAAAATTACAATCTCATGACAACACAGTCTCCATCTTCCACGCTGTGTTCATTCTTCCAGCTGCTGATCTCCCTGGGTCATGTTTTTTTTACTGCAAGTAGGTTTGACATGAGCATGTATTTTTGATAGAGAGTTTTTGAGATGGCCAGTTAGCACTCTTGCTCCACAGCAGTTACTCTATTGTTGGATGGCAGTGGCTCTCCTTTCAGTGTTCAAAATGCTGGATTTATGTACTCCCCATGGTACAATATTTCTCATAAATTGATTGCTTTCCAGGTGTCCTACCAATAATATTCAAATTCTGTTGGCTTCTGGCATCCTGAGCGTTATTTAAACACTTTGGTTGCATTTGAATTGCTGTCAAAACAGCAACGAAAACCCAGGTATCCATTTCCCAGCTAATGGTGACATGTGGAAAAGCCTGACCTTTAACTGGCATCTGTGGCTGTACTTTCTATTCAGCAAAACCCGTTCTGTCTTAAAGTGACCAGACATGCTTTAGGCTTCATGACACATCCCCACTTCAGAAAAGAAAAGTAACCATCAGAATGAAAAGATTGCATCATTCCTTTTCCTCTAATTCTTTATCCCATTATTATGAAATACAAAAATATTAATCTCAGTTATAACATTCATATTAATTCTGCACACCTATATAACACTGGAATAAGTCAAATCTTATCGAAACCTTTTCCTTTAAATCCGCGATAACACATCTGCTATCACATTTTAGGACCCACAGCATGGACATTTTGTAAGTTTAAAGTCGGTAACATAAAACTCCAATGAAATGGCCTCATACTCTGGTCTTTAAATATTCCAAAAAATACGAGAGGTTTGTCATTGTCCAAAACCATCTCCGACAATTTGTTTTTCATATAAATATTAAAATATTGTCAGACCAGTCCGAAACTTAATCATTCTTTTTCAATAATGGAGATTTTGTACTTTTTTTTTCTGGTGGATATTGAGTTTTTTCGACAAGTAGCCAATTGGGCCATTCAATTCCATCATCACCTTTCTGTATCAATACATCTCCAACCCCTATATCCCTAGCAATTAACACAATTTGCAAAGGGTTTCAAAATGTTTGGTTTATCTAAACCTGATGCAGTAATTAATCCTGCTTTAAAATGCCTCGTGGCATTGTTCTGTCTACGACAATTCTGTGATCTTCTTTCCTAAATCCAGCAGCGGTGCCAATTCGATGATGAAATTTGCAACAAACTTCAGATAGAATCCACTCAGTTCCAAAAATCGAAGCAATTCTTTCTTCGAAGATGGTCGTGGAAATTCCTCAAAGTCTTTCGTCTTTGTGTTCAATGGGACCAACCTTCCATGTCCAATGTAATGTCCTAAGAACGTCACCTCTGCCTTCGCGAATTTTGATTTCTTCAAGTTTATTTTTAGCAAGTTTGCTGCTTGCAATCGTTCAACATGTTCTGCCAACTGTAACATGTGAGCTTTCAATCACTTGCTAAAGATCACTACATCATACAGATAAACTGCACAATTTGTTGATCTGGCCACAACTCGGTTTCTGAGTCTTATATGTGGCTGGAGCATTATTCATTCACGTGACATACTTGATAACGTTTTTGTCATCTCTGGTATCTTTAGCAGATAGTTTAACTGACTAAACATTTTGTTTTAATTTGATAGAGGCCACTTAACCTGGCTTTGAAGAGATTTCCTACCACTGGTGGTAATACTAATGCGTCACACCCACGGGAAATCATCAAAGTTTCAGAGATTTTATCTGCCACCTGCTTCATTCCATGGTGTGCACTTTTCAGGTGCTGTTTAGCTAACTCGCCTACTCCATCTAATCTCTACCTCACCTCACGTACACAATCCAACTATGAGATCTCCGACTTCGGTTGTCAATTTATATTTAACTAACTTCAAAGACATCTCACTTCATGTACAAATATTAACTCAAAGGAAGTAAACTGAGTAGGTTTTTTGGGACATCTCTCATGGCAAACAATTTAATGGGCCACCTTTATCCCAATCATTTGGGTAATGCTGACAGGATGCTGTTAACACGGTCTTCCGTGTCAGATGCTAACTTTCCAAGGCTCCCTGGGATTCAGAATCGTCCGTACCTGATTTGAAGTGCTATATATCTAAGCTATCAACGATTTCGTAAAACAGCTTGAGCAGTAAAATGAGACCCTTGGTCTGACTGGATCTCTCTGGGTAGGCAACACCGAGAAAAGAAAGCTACCAACTCCTCCACCTCCCTTTTTGCCTTAACACTCTGTAATGGAATTGCCTCTGGAAATCTGATAGACACATTATGGTTAGAAAATATTGGTTTCCACTTTTATTTAGAAAGTGGAGCTACACAATTAACCATAACCCAGGTGAAAGGTTCTTTGAATGCAAGAATTGCCAACAAAGGTGCTGGTTTTATTACTGCCTGTGACGTACCTAGAATTTGGCATGTATGACATGTAAAACAAAAATTAACCACGTCCTTGTGCATTCCAGGCCACTTGAAATGCATCTGTACCTTAGCCTGAGTTTTCCGTACACCGAAATGATCGCCTGAAATTAGTTCATGTGCGACCCGTAAAAGTGTATGCTACCGGTAACACAATCTGGTGTACTTCGGCCCAGTTCCCTTCTGCATTAACCTGGCGAGATCTCCATTTAAATTTTAGGATTCTATCTTTAAATTAACAACGTTCGATACTATATTCTGATTTTCTTTTCTGTCTGTGTGCATTTGTATGTGTTTGTGTATGTGTGTTTATATACATCTGTTGTAAATCCATGAGCCTTTCAGGACTAAACACCACTGCCTGAACCTCTGCCTGTTCAGGTTTTGTTTCCTGCACCGAGACATCAAACAGGGTGTCAGGTAACTGCACATCAACTCCTTTGGCTTTTTCTTTTGTTTTTCCTTCCTGCTGTAACTTATGACAGTGGGATCTTGTCACTACATGGTCTGCAAAAATGCCTGGGCATTTTTCTTTTAACTCCCTAGTTCCCTAGTCTTTCTTTGACTTCTCCAACACAAGGGGTGTTTCTCCCACATTGCATCCTGCTAAATCGTTCCCGAGAACAAACTGTAATCCTGGAGTTGACATTCTGTCGTCACTCTCACTGTTACTTCCCCAATAATGATTTGGCACTCCAACCTGATGTTACACAAGGCAATGCTTAATTTCTGTCCGCATTCCACAAATTATCACGCTCTTGAGTGACATGTCAAAAAGAGTGAAATACTTCCATCACTTACTTTGGAGGGTGAGGGAAAGTGAGGGCTGCAGATGCTGGAGATCAGAGTTGAAAAGTGTGTGGCTGGAAAAGCACAGCAGGTCGGCAGTATCCGGGGTCAGGAGAATTGACATTTCAGGCACATGTCCTTCATCAGGAAAGTGGGGGTAAGGGAGGGAAAAGTGGGCTGAGAAATAAATAGGAGGGCGGGGGTGGAGCTGGGTGGTAGGTAGCTTGGAAGGTAGGTAGATGCAGGTGGGGTGTGATGGTGAGAGTTCGGAGAGGAGAGTGAAGTGGATAGCTGGTAGGACAGCTGGAACTCTCAAACTATACAGCAATAAAATCGATTTCACCAATTTCCAAATCTCCCCTCCTCCAACCTCATCCCAGATCCAAACTTTGAATTTAGCACCGCCCTCTTGCACTGCTTTAAATTTCCATCTTCCTTCCCACCTACCCACTCCACTCTGCCCTCCGACAAATGACTATCACTCCCACCTACAACTTCCCATCGCGTTCCCAGTGACCCTCACGCCAGCCCAGGCTGCTACCCTCTTATTTATCTTTCAGCCCTCTTGTCCCTAAGCCACACTCCTGACGATGGGTTTATACCTGATGTGTCGATTGTCCTGCTCTTTGCATGCTGCCTGATCTGTTGTGATTTTCCAGTGCCCCACTTCTCAAGTTTAGAGACTGAACAGATCCCGTATCTCACAAAATTATAACTTCTTGTCCTTCTTTTCCTGTTCGTTCTGAGTAAACTTCATCCACAGAGGCGAATTCGTTCAGAGATCAGGCACTGCCTCCATATCCAGCCCCTTCCTCGGCTGTGCACTCTCCTTCAGCTCCTCGGATCTACTTGGGGTCTCCTTTACCAGTTGCACTAATGTCACTGGCTTCGCCTCTTCTGCACATCTTTTCCCAAAGTGTCTTCCTTCAACGCCCAGCACTGTGTGTCCCAGCTTACAGCAGTGAAAACACCTTTTTCCCAGTGCCCTTCTGAAACCATCGGCACTGCAATTTTCTGTGTTCCACTCGCTTATAGTGAGAACACCTGAGGCCTTTCAAGTCCTTTCAACCCCCTTATTTTTTCACCTGTGGTAAATAATTGCCAGTGTGCTCTATTGTTCGCTTTGTAGTACAGGATGGCCCCTTCTCCGAATTTTTAACCCTCACAGTATGAAAATCCTCCCAGAAGCTAAATTTCATCTTTTGCATCAATGCGTTATTACCTGTCATTCCTGCCACGCTTCTCACTTGTTGAAATTTCTGTTCATTCACATGAATTCTTGCCATCTCTGGAAGTGCGTCTTTAAACTCCTCCAGCAGAATAACCGCCCTTCGAGCCTCACAAGGCCAGCACCCATCTATCCAACATGTCTGAGTTGAATTCTTTCAAATGCAACATAAGTCTGACTTGGTTCCATCTCTATATTTTATAACCTTTTATCTATATTCTTCTAGTACCAATGCATAACTACTCAAATTAGCCAGTTTGACATCTGCATAATCTCTTGAACCCTCATCTGACAGCGCTGCACATACCTCACTAGCTGTGCCCACTAGCTTAGTCGGAACTAGCATTACCCACAAGTTCACTGGACACACCATCTGCTGAGCCATTATTTTTCAAATGAAATAAAAACAGATTTTCTCATTTTTCTCACAGAAATATAGCAATGTATTAACATTGCTGTATACGTCCCTATGTTCTCTCTTCATCTCCATCCTGGTAATTTAACTTTCTTTTCTAATTTGGAATTTCTGAATTTCAAATTCTCTCTCTCTTTTTCCTCTCATTCCCTTTATCTTTCTTCTCTCTCTGTTTCCGTGTCTTTTTTCATCTTCTAACTCCAGTTGCCACGTATGCAATTTAAGTTTTTTTCCTAATTCTACTGCATTTGCCTGTTTATCTAACACATTGAAGTTCTTGACTGACTCCATTAAAATTTCAACTTTCCTTTTATCACTGGTTAAATCCAATTCCAACCTATTTGCTAATTCTAAAATATGTCCTTCTGTCTTTCTATTCTTCCTTGGCAAATTTGGGAACCTCTTTAGTAATGTTAAAAGCCATTTCTCTCACTTTTAATTTAACCAACCACAAGGTAACAAAATTAAAGGAATTTCCCCACCGATTTTATTTGAAGATCTAGGTCACTAATTGCCACGTGTTGTCTTTGCTGGAACCTTTTGTACCCCAACTCTGTTCAAGTCTTTCCAAATCCCATGCGGCAAGGCCCCAAATTGTTATGACATCAATATCGTCCCCCTCTGTTAATTGAAATCACAAACCCAGAAGAACTCACCTCACTTCGTAATCTGTTACAATGAGCGACAGAGAACTCCCAAATTCCACTAATAAATGAAAAAATATCAATTTATATGTATGCAAGTTAGCTCGCTGAACTTGAAGATTTGTTTTCAGACGTTTCGTCGCTATGACTAGGTAACATCATCAGTGAGTGTCTCTGATGAAGCGCTAGTGGTATGTCCTGCCTCTCTATTTATAGGTCTCGGTTTCTAATGGTGGGTGATGTCATTTCCAGGTTTTGTTTTTACAAGACAAGGTAAGTAGGATCTAAATTGATAAGTTTATTGATGGACTTCTGGTTAGAATGCCATTCCTCTAAGAATGACCTTGCGTGTCTTCGATTGTGTGTGTGTTTTCCCAATCAAAGTGGTGCCTTTCTTTGTCTGTATGTATGGAACATAGTGATAGTGGGTCATGTCCTTTGGTGGTCAGTTGGTTTTCATGTGTCCTAGCAACATGACAACAGGACCATTTCAATGGCGGAAAAATGATTTTATATACACTGTTTAATGAATGTGTGTGCAGATAAGTAACATTTTTCATATGAGCACAACAGTCCAAATGAACAACGGAGACTCAGTTATCGAAAAATGATGCACATGACGTATAAATTGTATAAAATATTATTTGATGCTCATCTAATGTGAAAAGCTCCCCTTCTCTCAATGTTCCCTCCTTTTCTGGAATTCTCGACTCTAATCTCTCATTCTTCTCAGGATGTGTGTTATAAATTCTTGCTTCTGGTATCCCAACTTATTTCAGTTAATCCCCTTTCTACCGGGACTTCAATATATTGGCCTGCTGCGTTCTTTCCAAAGCTCGTGTCTGTCATATTATTGGAGATTAAAATTCTGACATCAGACCCAGCATTTGAACACATTACTCTGTTGTCCATGCACTGTACAAATGACCACAGCACACAGGAATTGCCAAAAATTGAGGGATGTACATCTCCTTCTTTCAATAATCTAGTTTTGTCATTTTTCACATTTCCTCATCTATATCCTCTCTCCCGTTCTCTCTTTGTATCTAGTTAAGAAATTTACCAATTATTCTCCGCGTCCCTTCTCTGTAAACTCCTTCTTTCGCTTTATACCTATTGCTCTCTTCTCGAATTAATATGTTTATAAGTGAGTAACATAATTACAAAGGCATGCGGCAGGAGCTGACCAGAGTTAATTAGAAGGGGAGCCGAGCAGGGCTGACGATGGAACAGCAAAGGCAGGAATCTCTATGGATATTTCGGAGGATATTAGAAATGCATCCCAAAGGAGATGAAATATACTCATGGGAGGACAATGCAGCCATGAGTGATAAGTCATCAAACCAAAAGAGGAAACATACAATGTGGTGAGTATTCATTGGCTCTGAAATTACATAAGGCAACAGCGAGAAAAGAAAGCTACCAACTCCTCCACCTCCCTTTTTACCTTATCACTCCGTAATGGAATTGCCTCTGGAAATCTGGTAGACATATTATGGTTAGAAAATATTGGTTTCCACTTTTGTTTTAGAAAGTGGAGCTACACAATTAACCATAACCCAGGTGAAAGGTTCTTTGAATGCAAGAATTGCCAACAACGGTGCTGGTTTTATTACTGCCTGTGACGTACCTACCATTTGGCATGTATGACATGTAAAACAAAAATTAACCACGTCCTTGTGCATTCCAGGACACTTGAAATGCTTCTGTACCTTAGCCTGAGTTTTCCGTACACCGAAATGATCGCCTGAAATTAGTTCATGTGCGACCCGTAAAAGTGTATGCTACCGGTAACACAATCTGGTGTACTTCGGCCCAGTTCCCTTCTGCATTAAACTGGCGTGATCTCCATTTAAATTTTAGGATTCTATCTTTAAATTAATAACGTTCGATAATATATTCTGATTTTCTTTTCTGTCTGTCTGCATTTGTATGTGTTTGTGTATGTGTGTTTATATACATCTGTTGTAAATCCATTAGCCTTTCAGGGCTAAACAGCACTGCCTGACCCTCTGCCTGTTCAGGTTTTGTTTCCCGCACCGAGACATCAAACAGGGTGTCAGGTAACTGCCCATCAACTCCTTTGGCTTTTTTTTTGTTTTTCCTTCCTGTTGTAACTTATGACAGTGGGATCTTGTCACTACATAGTCTGCAAAACTTCCTGGGTATTTTTTTTTTAACTCCCTAGTTCCCTAGTCTTTCTTTGACTTCTCCAACACAAGGGGTGTTTCTCCCACATTGCATCCTGCTAAATCGTTTCCGAGAACAAACTGTAATCCTGGAATTGACATTATGTCACACAGTCACACTGTTACTTCCCCAATAATGATTTGGCACTCCAACCTGACGTTACACAAGGCAATGCTTAATTTCTGTCCCCATTCCACAAATTATCACGCTCTTGTGTGACATGTCAAAAAGAGTGAAATACTTCCATCTCTTATTATTAGAGGCTGAGGGAAAGTGAGGGCTGCAGATGCTGGAGATCAGATTTGAAAAGTGTGGTGCTGGAAATCACAGCAGGTCGGCAGTATCCAGGGGGCAGGAGAATTGACATTTCAGGCACATGTCCTTCATCAGGAAAGTGGGGGTAAGGGAGGGGAAAGTGGGCTGAGAAATAAATAGGAGGGCGGGGGTGGAGCGGGGTGGGAACTACCTTGGAAGACGATAGCTGGATGCAGGTGGGGTGTGATGGTGAGAGGTCGGAGAAGAGAGTGAAGTGGATAGCTGGTAGGACAGCTGGAACTCTCAAACTATACAGCAATAAAATCGATTTCACCAATTTCCAAATCTCCCCTCCTCCAACCTCATCCCAGATCCAAACGTTGAATTTAGCACCGCCCTCTTGCACTGCTTTAAATTTCCATCTTCCTTCCCACCTACCCACTCCACTCTGCCCTCCGACAAATGACTATCACTCCCACCTACAACTTCCCATCGCGTTCCCAGTGACCCTCACGCCAGTCCAGGCTGCTACCCTCCTATTTATCTTTCAGCCCCCTTGTCCCCAAGCCACACTCCTGACGATGGGTTTATACCTGATATGTCGATTGTCCTGCTCTTTGCATGCTGCCTGATCTGTTGTGCTTTTCCAGTGCCCCACTTCTCAAATTTAGAGACTGAACAGATCCCGTATCTCACAAAATTATAACTTCTTGTCCTTCTTTTCCTGTTCTTTCTGAGTAAACTTCATCCACAGAGGCGAATTCGTTCAGAGATCAGGCACTGCCTCCATACCCAGCCCCAGCCTCGGCTGTGCACTCTCCTTCAGCTCCTCGGATCCACTTGGGGTCTCCTTTACCAGTTTCACTAATGTCACTGGCTTAGCCTCTTCTGCACATCTTTTCCCAAAGTGTCTTCCTTCAACGCCCAGCACTGTGTGTCCCAGCTTACAGCAGTAAAAACACCTTTTTCCCAGTGCCCTTCTGAAACCATCGGCACTGCAATTTTCTGTGTTCCACTCGCTTATAGAGAGAACACCTGAGGCCTTTCAAGTCCTTTCAACCCCCTTATATTTTCACCTGTGGTAAACTATTGCCAGTGTGCTCTATTGTTCGCTTTGTAGTGGAGGATGGCCCCTTCTCCCATGAAAATCCTCCCAGAAGCTAAATTTCATCTTTTGCATCAATGCGTTATTAAATGCCATTCCTGCCGCGTTTCTCACTTGTTGAAATTTCTGTTCATTCACATGAATTCTTGCCATCTCTGGAAGTGAGTCTTTAGACTCCTCCAGCAGAATAACCTCCCGTCGAGCCTCACAAGTCTTAGCCATTTTTAAAGCCAGCACCCATCTATCAACATGAGTTGAATTCTTTCAAATGCAACATAAGTCTGACTTGGTTCCATCTCTATATTTTCTATCCTTTTATCTATATTCTTCTAGTACCAATGCATAACTACTCAAATTAGCCAGTTTGACATCTGCATAATCTCTTGAACCCTCATCTGACAGCGCTGCACATACCTCACTAGCTGTGCCCACCAGCTTAGTCGGAACTAGCATTACCCACAAGTTCACTGGACACACCATTTGTCGAGCCATTTTTTTTTCAAATGAAATAAAAACAGATTTTCTCATTTTTCTCACCGAAATATAGCAATGTATTAACATTGCTGTATACGTCCCTATGTTCTCTCTTCATCTCATTCCTGTTAATTTCACTTTCTTTTCTAATTTGCAATTTCTGAATTTCAAATTCTCTCTCTCTTTTTCCTCTCATTCCCTTTATCTTTCTTCTCTCTCTGTTTCCGTGTCTTTTTTCATCTTCTAACTCCAGTTGCCACGTATGCAATTTAAGTTTTTTTTCTAATTCTACTGCATTTGCCTGTTTATCTAACACATTAAAGTTCTTGACTGACTCCATTAAAATTTCAACTTTCCTTTTATCCCTGGTTAAATCCATTTCCAACCTATTTGCTAATTCTAAAATATATTTTTCTTCTGTCTTTTTATTCTTCCTTGGCAAATTTGGGAACCTCTTTAGTAATGTTAAAAGCCATTTCTCTCACTTTTAATTTAACCAACCACAAGGTAACAAAATTAAAGGAATTTCCCCACCGGTTTTATTTGAAGATCTAGGTCACTAATTGCCACGTGTTGGAATTTGCTGGGGCCTTTTGTACCCTAACTCTGTTCAAGTCTTTCCAAATCCCATACGGCAAGGCCCCAAACTGTTATGACATCAATATTGTACCCCTCTGTTAATTGAAATCACACACCCAGAAAAACTCACCTCACTTCGTAATCTGTTACAATGAGCGACAGAGAACTCCCAAATACCACAAATAAATGAAAAATATCAATTTATATGTATGCAAGTTCGCTCGCTGAACTTGAAAACTGGTTTTCAGAAGTTTCGTCGCTATGACTAGGTAACATCATCAGTGAGAGTCTCTGATGAAGCGCTGGTGGTATGTCCTGCCTCTCTATTTATAGGTCTCGGTTTCTTATGGTGGGTGATTTCATTTCCAGGTTTTTTTTTACAAGAGAAGGTAAATAGGATCTAAATTGATAAGTTTATTGATGGACTTCTAGTTAGAATGCCATTCCTCTAAGAATGACCTTGCGTGTCTTCGTTTGTGTGTGTGTTTTCCCAATCAAAGTGGTGCCTTTCTTTCTCTTTATGTATGGAACATAGTGATAGTGGATCATGTCTTTTGGTGGTCAGTTGGTGTTCATGTATCCTAGCAACACGACAACAGGACCATTTCAATGGCGGAAAAATGATTTTATATACACTGTTTAATGAATGTGTGTGCAGATAAGTAACATTTGTCATATGTGCACAACAGCCTAAATGAACAACGGAGACTCAGTTATCGAAAAATGATGCACATGACGTATAAATTGTATAAAACAATATTTGATGCTCATCTAATGTGAAAAGCTCCCCTTCTCTCAATGTTCCCTCCTTTTCTGGAATTCTCGACTCTAATCTCTCATTCTTATCAGGATGTGTGTTATAAATTCTTGCTTCTGGTATCCCAACTTATTTCAGTTAATCCCCTTTCTACCGGGACTTCAATATATTGGCCTGCTGCGTTCTTTCCAAAGCTCGTGTCTGTCATATTATTGGAGATTAAAATTCTGACATCAGACCCAGCATTTGAACACATTACTCTGTTGTCCATGCACTGTACAAATGACCACAGCACACAGGAATTGCCAAAAATTGAGGGATGTACATCTCCTTCTTTCAATAATCTAGTTTTGTCATTTTTCACATTTCCTCATCTATATCCTCTCTCCCGTTCTCTCTTTGTATCTAGTTAAGAAATTTACCAATTATTCTCCGCGTCCCTTCTCTGTAAACTCCTTCTTTCGCTTTATACCTATTGCTCTCTTCTCGAATTAATATGTTTATAAGTGAGTAACATAATTACAAAGGCATGCGGCAGGAGCTGACCAGAGTTAATTAGAAGGGGAGCCGAGCAGGGCTGACGATGGAACAGCAAAGGCAGGAATTTCTATGGATATTTCGGAGGATATCAGAAATTCATCCCAAAGGAGATGAAATATACTCATGGGAGGACAATGCAGCCATGAGTGATAAGTCATCAAACCAAAAGAGGAAACATACAATGTGGTGAGTATTCATTGGCTCTGAAATTACATAAGGCTAATATCACTGACACGGCAGAGCTCTTAATCATGTTCAGGGAGAGAAACAGAGGGAAACATATTCACGGTAAACACAGAAGATGGTATTACACAAGGTAAAAAGATTCAGATGAATTAAACAATTGAATTAAAACCAGTTAATTGGTTTTGCAGAATGTGTCAGATTGGAAGCTTGACCCGGGGAGAGACCCTCAGCAGAATGAGAGTAAGAAAATTAGAAATTAAAATGTGTTGCTGGAAAAACGCAGCAGGTCAGGCAGCATCCAAGGAACAGGAGAATCGACGTTTCGGGCATAAGCCCTTCTTCAGGAATGAGGAAAGTGTGTCCTGCAGGCTAACATAAAAGGTAGGGAGGAGGGACTTGGGCGAGGGGTCCTCCTCCTAAGAAAACCAGAAACCAGAGTAGGTCACTGAGTGCAGGGCTGGTGGGTGAGTGGGTCTCGATGTGAACTAAGGGACAGAGAGCAGAATTGCATTGCAGATATTGTAGCTCAAAACTGCGTATTTATTTGGTGCTATAGACCACAGCAGCAGGAGAAGCAGAACAACATTCAACCACAATCTGTAAGATTTTGGCCTGGGATAATCTCCTCAGTCTGCCATTACCATCAACACAATCTATGTTTCAGTAATGACTGTGGGTGAACATGTCATGGTCAGAACCATGTGAACCTAAACCTGATGCTAGCCATTAAAGCTACCGCACGTGACCAACAGATCTGATCGAAGCTCTGCAGTCCTGCCACATTCTTTCATAAATGGTGATGGACGATTAAACAAATGGAGGACAGGATTCCATAAATATCCCCGGACTACATAACAGAACTGCCCTGTACACCAGTGTAAAACACAAGGATGTAATATCTGCACCATTCTCAGCCAGAAGTGTTGAGTTGATGATCCACCTCACCCTCGCCATGATACCCACAGAATCACAGATGCCAGTCTTCAACCAATTCGATTTGCTGCCCGTGACATAAAGAAACATCTGACCACAGAATGTACGACAAAGGCAATGGTCCCTGACCCGATTCCTGCAATTGGACTGAAGCCTTGAGCTGTGCAACAAGTCGTGTCCCTGGGAAGCTGTATCATTCCAGCTCCAACTCTGACATTTCCCTGGCAATGTGGAAAATTACTCAGCTATGCCCAGTTCTCTAAGAGAGGAGGAATTACAATCTGACCAATTACTACGCCCTCAGGCCCATCACGATAGTCAAATTGGTGGGAGTTCTATTTGACAGAGCTGTCAAGCAGCACAGAAATAACCAGCTCAGTGTGGTTTCCGACAGGTCCCCATGTGGAGATGGTGCAATTGTGGAAATGTCACTGGATTACTAATCCAAACCAGGATAATTCTTGGCAGCTGCTGGAAGTTTAAAGCAATTCATAAAATATTAAGATGCAAAATCTGGTATCAGTAACAGTGATCTTGAAGTCAATATCGATTGTAAACTTCAATTTGCTTTACTAATATAGGTTCCGAAAGTGAATTTCCCGTGCTTTCCTGGTCTGGCCTAAAAGTGACTCCAGACACACAGGCATATGATAATATCCTAAATGGTCTCTGAATCGGCCAAGTAATACAATCTATTGTATCAAACTACTTTAAGTTCTTAAAGGATAAACCTGGACCGAACACCCAGCACCAGTCTCAGTATTGGAAAAGGGAACAGGAAACACAGTCCTGTTGACCCTGCAGAGACCACCTTCCTAACATCCGAGAGCTTGTGACAACATTTACAGAGCTTTCCCACAGACTGCACAGAAAGATCGGGTAAATGTAGGCCACTCAACACATTGAGCCTTCCTCATTTTCGTTCATGATCAAACATCTCCAAACCACGACAAGCAGACCAAACACAGCCAGAAACCCTGACCAGCTTACCATACATCAAAGCAATTTCAGAAATGACAGCCAGAATACTAAGACCCCTCGGAATCCTAGTAGACCCAAACCCACCAACACTCTCAAACAAAAACTAGCAAACTTAAAAGACCCAGTACATCCCATGGACAAAACCAACGTCGCCTACAAAATTCCATGCAAGGACTGCCACAAACACTACGTAGGACAAACAGGAAGAAAGTTAGCCACCAGGATACACGAACACCAGCTAGCCACAAAAAAGACACGACCCTCTCTCCCTCGTAGCCCTACACACGGATGAAAAAAAAAAAACACCATTTCGACTGGGACAACACATCTATCTTTGGACAGGCTAAGCAAAGGCATGCCAGAGAATTCCTCGAGGCCTGGCACTCCACCCACAACTCCATAAATAAATACATAGATCTAAATACCCTCTCTCAACCCCTCAGAAAACGAACACGAAATGACATCACCACAAACCCCAGCTAACCCATCCTGGACAAACAAATAAATAGATAGCAGGAGACAACAGCTTCGCTTCACTTGGAGGTCGCCACTGAAGATGTTACCTCGCCAGGTAATGAAACGTCAGGATATCAAACCTACAGATCAAAGAGCAAACCTACACCCGAAACCGAAACCTGAGCTACAAACCTTCACAAACCTTGCAACAATCTTCCTACGTGTCAGGTATGATTCTAACCAGCGGGGAGCTTGCCCCTGATACCCATTGATTCCAGTTTTGTTTACGCCCCTTGATACCACACTTGGTCGAAGGCAGCTTTGTTTTAAAGGGCTGTCACTCACACCCCACCCCTGGAATTCAGCTCCTTTGTCCATGTTTGAAACACGGTAATGAGATCAGGAGCTGAGTGACCCTGATGGATCCCAAACTGGCGTCATTGACCAGGTTATTGCTGAGCAGGTGCTGCTTGAAAGCACTGACACCTTCCATCACTTTACTGATGATCGAGAAGTGGACTGATGGGTTGGTAATTGGCCGGATGGGACTTGTTCTGCTTTTTTATGTATAGGAGATACTTGAGTAATTTTCCACATAATCTTGGAAGTGTCGTTGTTATAACGGTATTGGAACAGTTTGGCGAGGGCCGTGACAATTTCTGGAGCACACCTTTTCCGTACTATTGCCAGAATGTTGTCAGGGTATGTACCCTTTGGGGTATCTAGTGTCTCCATCTGAATTTGGATATCGCGTGGACTGAATCAAATTGCCTGATGACTATTTACTGAATTGCTGAGGACGACTGGAGGAGGCTGAGGTGGATCATCCACTCAGCACTTCTGACTGAAGATTATTGCGAATGCAAGAACGTTATCTTTTGCACTGAAGTGCTGGGATTTTCCATTAAGGATGGGGATACTTGTGGAATCTCCTCCCCCAATGACTTATTTAATTGTCCATAAATATTCTCAACTAGAAGTAGAAGGACTCAGAGCTTAAATCTGATCTGTTGCTTGTGGGATCACTTAGCTCTGTCTATGACTTACTGCTTGTGCTGCTTGGTGCACAAGCAGTCCTGTTTGATGGCTTCACCAGGCTGACAGCTCAGTTTCAGGTATGCCCAGTGCTGCTCCTGCCCTCCTGCACACTCTATTGAACCAAGGTTGATCCTCTGGATTGATGTTAATTGTTGTGAGGGGGATATGCCTGACCACGAGGTTGTGCTGGAGTAAAATTCTGCTGCTATTGATGACCCACAACATGTTATGGAAAACCAGTTTTGAGCTGTTAGATCGTTTCGAAGTCTGTCCTATTTAGCACGGTGATAGTTCCACCCAAACTGTGGAGTTTATTCTCAATGTGAAGGTTGAGAATAAACTCAATATATCTCCACAATGACAATGCGGTGGTCACTCTTACCCGATACTCTCATGGACAGATACCTCTGAAACTGGCAGATTAGTAAGGCTGTGGTCAAATATGTATTTTCCCTCTTGTTGGTTCCTTCGCCACCTGCCACAGACCCGAGTCGAGAAGTTATATCTTTTAGGACCCAACCAGCCCAATCAGTAATGCTGCTGCCGAACCACTGTTTTTGTGAATATTGAAATCCCCCACCCAGAGTACATTTTGTGCCTTTGCCACCCTCAATGCTTCCTCCAAGTGTTGGTCAGCTTGGAGGAGTACTGATTCATCGGACGAGAGAGGCTAGTGCATGGTAATCAGCAGAAGGTTTCCTTTCCCATCTGTAAACTAACGCCATGAGACTTTATAGGATACACAGACACTGTTGGGGTCACCCAGAGCAATTCCCTTTCACGTGTATCCCTCTGTGCCACCACTTCTGCTGTGTATATCCTGCTGGTGAGACAGAAGATATCCAGGGAAGGTGATTGGGTGTCTGGGATATAGTCATATTCACAGAATCATACCTTAAAGACAATGTCAGGCTGTTTCTTGACGAGTCTTTTTATTTCTATTCACTGTTTCCTGCCAGCTGTCCCATTCTACAAACATGTCCATATGTTCACCCCTATCCACTAAGATTTGATTTTGCAAATTGGGCTTGAAGCTTTACCAAAATCTTTTCGAAAATCCATATGTTTTACATCCCTTACTTCTCTTTCATTTGTCTCCCAGTCTGTTTCTCAAACATAATTCCCATTTCATAAATCTATGTTAGTGTTGCCTATGACCATTACTTTCAATCCCAATAATTTCTCCCAATCAATTAACTGACAAGTTCTATTTTCCATGTAATATTTCGTTTTTCACACCAGCCTTGGTTTTCTTGGTATTGTCAGAAAGTTCCGTGAAGACAGAACTGAAGTAGTGGATTCATAGCTTTGACATTTCCATGTTTCCCCTTCTCCATTCTCTGGTTTCAAACTGGAAGGAACCTGCACTGTTTTTTCATACTTCTCACATTGACATAATTTGTTCAGCTATAGCAGTTCACTCTTAGAACGTTTGTGAACATTATACTCAGAAACCCATCAGTTCCTGTCTTAAGCTGCTCAATAATTGATCTTCCACACCATACGTTCACAGGAGCATAGTCTCTGTACCAACAGAAATACAAAACAAAGCCATGTATAGCACTTATAATCTACGCCATGATTAATAAACGCCACACCCAAGGATCAATCCTTAACTAGTCCATTACCCCGTTCAATCACATTCCGGGATGTGAGGAGAAACACCCTCTGAGATTCTTAGTGTGCTGCCAATCATTGTGTACACTCCATGTCTGGTTCCTCCTTCCAAAGTACATCACCTCAGATTTATCAGGATTACATTACATCTGCCATTGATCTGCCAACTGATCATTCCACTTGTATCTTCCTGTAAAATCAGACCTTCCTCCTCACTGCTAACTACCCGGCCAATCTTTGTGTCAAACACAAACTTACTTATCACAATCCCACCCCTCCACCCGCACCCCTCCAGATTTACATCGATAGCATTTATGATTGCTACAAATAATAAGGGACACAGCACTGATCCCTATGGTACACCAGGGGACACTGGTCTCCAGTCACACAAGCAGCCTTCTCCCACCACCCTCTGCCTACTGACACTAAGACAGTTTTCGTTGTAACTTGTCAAGTTATCCTTGATATTGTGAGATTTTACTTTTTTTTTCAGTTTCCCATGTGCAACTTGATCAAAGGCCTTGCTGCAAAACTAAATAAGCAACCTCCTCAAACTAATTCAATCAAATCCATTAGATGTGACTTCCCTCTGATAAAGTCATGATGATTATCCCTAATCAAACCTTGCTATTCTGATTGGATTTCAATTTCCTCCTTCCCTGTTTTCCCTAGTAGTTTCCCTAACAGTGATGTAATACTCGCTCGTCTATAGTTACCTGGTCTATCTCTACCATCCTTACTGTGAATTTGGCATCATATTAGCTGTTCTCCAGTCATCTGGCACCTTCCCTATGATCAGATTCTAATTAAAATTTCCAGTCGGGGTCTTTCCTCCCTTGATTCCGACAGTATCCAGACATGCGGATTGCTCCCATTTTGTACCAGATAAACCCTCAAACCCCTGCTCGTATTTTACATCAATCCCTTCAAGATCTTTCCAGTCCAACTTCTCGAATTCTGTACCTGCATCCTCCTTCTCCCAAGTAAAACAGCTTTGATGTTTACATGTAACAATCTATCAATGTTCTCCGGATTGACATGGTGATTGCCTCTTTGGTTTCTAATTGACACTAACTATTTGCTGATTATTCTGTTCCACTTGTACGCGTAGAATATCGTGGGTTTCTTCCTAATCTCGCATGCTTGAACTTCTCCATGCCCCTCTGTTAGTCTCTCCACTCCATGTCTATAAGTTGCAATACAATCACCTCTCATCTTTTGAAATTCGAGATCACAGGCTGAATTTCCCCCATCAGACAATCTTGCCATTTTAGGGATTAATCCGGAGTATACCTTTTGCAGTTCCTCTGTTGTCAGTATATTCTATCTTAGATTGGGACTCCAAACGGTCCACAATACTCTAAGTTTAGTCTCAGCAACACTCTATGCAGCTGGCGCACAACATCTTCTATATTCCAATTACATTCACATGAATATAAACCTAATTTTTAGTTTCCTATTTGCTTGTGTTCTTAAGTTTTCTTCTTATATTAGTGTGAGAGGTCTTAAAAAAGATCCTCCTGAATATCCAACCAAGCGTTATCCATTAGCTCCTCATTGCCTTCGTCCACAAAAATCATCTTCAAACCATTCCAAAAAATGTTTGTCACTTATGGTTTTCGTTTCATCAATGCATTATCATACTCTCCAGTTTTATCATTACCTTCTGTATATCGAGTAACACGTTCTTTGTAATTGAGCCCAACAGACACCCGACTGAGGATGACAAGGTAACTGGTCTGTAGTTCACCACTGTCTATCTTCATCCCTTCTTAAACTGTTGGATAATATTTATAACCTTTGCCTTATCCAAATTGCCTAAATATCTTTCGGGAATGTATTGGAAAATAACGTGAAAATCTGCGATGCAATCAATATGTCTATTGCTGCTTCCTCTGAAATTCTTGTATGAAGTACATCTCGTCTGTCAGATTTCTAAATATTCAATCCAGCTTTCTTTTCAAAGATGACGTCAACACTGATAAGAATGATCTTATATTTTACTTACACAAGTCACTTGGTATTTCTGGGAGAATTTCTGGATATTCTGCCTTGAAGATAGACACAAACAAACTGTTTCTTTCCCCTGTGTTTTCTCTGTTCTCTTCAATAAATTATCCTGTCCGCACACCCACTGTTCCACATTTGACCGTGTTTTTACTTTTGTTTCATACAGTGATGTACTTTTTTTTAACAGTCTTTATGTTTTTCTTTTGTTTGCATGTGTTTTCTCTTTTTGAATTTCTTCTTAGTTTCTTGGTCATACGTTGCTGGGTCCTATATTTCTTTAAATCCACTGGCTTACTACAACACTTCACATTTTTCTAAGCTGCTTCCTTTCATCTAATAGGTAGTTGAAGGTAAGGCTGAAAGTGATAGGTCAGAGATGAGGGTGGACCAGATTGATGGGAAGGAAGATGAACACACAGGAACGTTCAAAGGGGGGAGGGTGCTGAGTTGGAGGATTGGACTGGGATAAGGTGGAAATGGGGAAACTGGTGAAATCTACATTAATCCTCTTTTGTTGGAAGGACCCAAGGTCGAAGAGGAGGCTTCCTTTATCCATGCTTTGGGTAGTTAGGGTTTGGCGATGGAGGAGGCCTAGTACTCTCATGCCTTGGCAGATTGGAAAGGGGAGTTAAAGTGTTCAGCCATAAGGTGGTGGAATTGGTCAATGTGGCTGTCCCAGATATGTTCGCTGAAATGATCCACCTGTCTCGCCAATGTAGAGAAGAACACACTGGGTTTAATGGATGCAGCAGATGAGGCGTTCTGTCTCCCTTCAACACCTATCATTTTCAAACCCACCTTCATCTATCTATCGCATTCCTAGCTGCCTTCTTCCTGTTACACCCCCTTCTCATTTATCTCTCAGCCCCTTTGATTCATAAGCCTCATTCCTGATGAAGGGCTTATGCCCAAAACATCAATTCTCCTGCTCCTAGTATGCTGCCTGACTGTGCTTTTCCAGCACCACACCCTTCGACTCTGATCTCCAGCATCTGTAGTCCCCACTTTCTCCTCACACCTTCAGGGCTTGCGTGATTCAGATTTATAACGGTTACTTCAAATAAAACAAAAAGTATCGTGTACTCAAACAGCTTAAAAGAAAACCAATGCATTGTGGTCACTGTTCCCAAAAGGTCCTTTACAGGAAAGTTTTCAAATAGCTCTTCTGATCATCCAACATCAATTCCTCAATAACCTGATCTCTCGCTCAATGCTCAACAAAATGTTAAAGCAAGCCATCTAACACATTCTCATGAAATCCATTTTCCCAGCATTAGCATTCAGTTCTGTTCACACAGTTTAGATATAATGTAAACAGTACATTATTACTGCAGTACCCACAGATGTGTATGTCTCATTTTCCTGTTTTATAACATGCCAACATTTGTATTGCAGATTTAACTTTAACATATAACTCCTATCAATGTTTTCTTCTCCTTGCTGTTTTTACGCTCCACCTTACAAGATTCTGTAGAATCTGAGCGACGTGGGCTTTGGGGAGATTAATGGTAGAGATCATCTCGCCACATCATTCATGATCTTCTTAAACATCATTATGACATTTTCTCCAGATCTCCTGTTATGCTAGTGTAGTAGAGAAGGACAATGATCGTTCAACAATGCTCTGTATTTCCCCCAGAGAGCTGAGACTGCTCTAACCTGGGTGCGAACCTTACAGCAGGGTGGTAAAGCATTGCTGCTGCTGTACAGGATCTTCATGAGATCACATCTGGAGTAGTGTGTGTAGATTTAGTCTCTTCAATGAAGAAAGGATGTTGTTATATTGGAAGCAGCTCAGAGTTGGTCCACTCAACTGATTCCTTCAATGAAGGTGCTAGCTTATAACAGCTGAAAAAGAAAGGATGATCAGGTTGAACCAATAGCCATTGGAGTTAACAAAAATGAAAAAAGATTTTTTTTCAACCTAGATGACAGGAAGAAGTCAACAACTGAAGCGAATTACACAGATAGTGGAGGAATCCATTCCGTTCTCCAGCCTGTTACACAGGAACAACATAAGGATATTCAGGCCTTTGACCCGGTTACACCAGAATAGGACAAGGCTGTTCAGCCCCTGGAACCTAATGTATATTTACAGGAGGAGGCCAATCAGCCCCTCGAATCTATCACACTGGACCCAGGGTAGGGCATGCTGCGGCACCAATATCCTGTTACACAACAACAGGATCAGTCCATTCGGCCACCTCAAGTCCGTAACATAGGAACTGAAAGCGGTTACACAGTGACTGAAGATTTATTACACTGGGTTAACAGGAGGCCATTCAGACCCACCGAGCCTGTTGCAAGGGAATTGTATAAGGATAAAAACTATCTGAGACTTATTTCACGAGAAAGGAGGAGGTAATTCAGACTGTTGTATGGGAACAGGAGAAGACCAATCTCACCTTTGGTCACATCTCTGGGATACATGACGACACCGTTCACTATCTCCACCTATTATGGAGAAATATGAGAAGACCCATCAGCCCCTCAAAATGTTACATGGCAACGGGAAGATTCCATAATCCATCACCCCTCTAACGCATTAAAAGCAGGAGGTCATACTGGCCTTGGAGACAACAACATGGGAAAGCCAGAAAAACTTCATCCCATCGATTTTGTACACCAGCAGAATGATGAGTCCATTCAAGCACATGTACCTCTTATGGAGCAATTGGAGCAGATCTCTCAAACCCTTTTTCCCATTAAACAGGAATGCAAAGAAAACGTGAAGGCTTTTGAAACGAATAACTTATAATAACTGAATATATTAGGGAGTAAAATGTAACAATAAAGTATTGAAATTAAAGGTAAAGTATTAGAATCTATTGTTGAGGACATTTGCAAACTTAAACCACAATCCATCGGACTCAACATGGTTTTACAAAGGATAAATCATGATGGAAGCGTTTTCTTGACTTATTTAAAGATGTGACAGAAATAGTGGATCGTGGGAATCCTGGAGATGGAATATATCTGGTCTTCGTGAAGGATTCAGGTATGTCGCTTCTCCAAAGAGTGAGTGGTAAGATCAGACAGCATCGGCTAAGGAGTAATTTATTAGCTTGGATGGAGGATTAGTTAACCAACAAAATGCAGTCAGATGGAATAGATGTGCCATTTTCTTTTGGAAAATGCAATTTGTGGGGTTCCATAGATTTTAGTTCTCATGCCTCAACAATTTGTGATCGATATTGTTACTCGGTTGACGGGATTGAAAATACTATAGCTATATTTTCAGATGACACTAACATTGGTGGAAAATTACATCAGAATGATGATGCAAGAGATTTAAAAACTATATGGATAGGTTGGATGAATGGGCATACATTTGGCAATGAAAATTAAAGTGGATAAATATGGCGTTATTCAAGTTGGCCAGCCTAATAAAAACGCAAACCATGATCTAATGGAGAGAAACTTCAAAGTGCTTAAGTACAGAGGGATCTGGGTGCCTGCTTGCACATCACAGAAAACTTGCATTCGGGTACTTCAAGTAATGAGAAATTCAAGCATAACTTCAGTGTTTATTTGTAAAAGGATAGAGTAGAAAGGTAGGCCGTGTTGCTGTAGCTATGTAAGGTATTAGTGAGGCTGCAACTGGAGTACAGTTTAGGTGTCCTATGGAATGAGATATTTCCATTGGAGGCAATTCAGAAGAGCTTCATTAGATTGATTCCATATTTGAAATGTTTGTCTTATGAAGAGAAATTGAGCAGTTCAAGCCTATACTCTCGAGTTTCTAAGAATGAAAAGAGAGCTCAGTGAGGTCTGTAAAATGCTAAACGTAATTGAAAGTGTAGATGTGGAGTGGATATTTTTTCATGAACCACAAGCTACAACAAGAGACTGGAGTTTGAGAATGGAGAGATGGCAGAAATGTGGAAGAGAGGCCACGATTACGTCAGCCATGATTGTATTCAATGACGGAGCAGGTTCGAGGGGTTGGATTAATGACTGATTCTCCTCGTTCATATTCAGCTTTTCGAATGTGTTACACAGTAATGGTGGAGGACTGAGCATCAAACAGGAAGCAGGCACTCCGGATAAATCAGTCTTAATCAGTTTGACAGAAAGTCTCCAGTGGAGTCACACAGTGACCAGTGTTGGGTTCTCACCTATTTAAAATATATACCAATGATCAGGAGGACGGAACAGATATACAGATACTGAGTTTGGTGATGTCGCTGTGATAAGCAAGAGATTAAATTATCAAGAGAGGGTGGAAGGTCGACACATAGATACAGAAAGGTAAAGGCAATGGATAATAATTTGGCAGGTGCAATATAACATGATATAACCTGTCATTTCATTTACAGGAATAATGGACGGCAGTATATTACTGAATTGGAGAGGGATTACAGGACTTAATGACACTGTGTACTGGGGATTTCACTCAGACACGTTCAGACATGGGAGGTTTTGCTTCATCCCTGATCGTCTGCTCCCAGACACTCCACGTGACCCCATTGCTCTCCGTACACATGGAATGCTTTGATGTGTTTGGTTGGTGATGGGGATAGTGTTTTCAAACATGTATCAAGGGGACGGCCTTTATCCAAGATACATTCATTTCTTTCTACATGGAGACGAAGACGATGGGGATGGCAGCCTGCTTCTGAATGAAGAGGTTGTGGCTGCTGTCAGGACAGGGGTATTCACCAACATGATGTACTGTGCATGGGCACGCTGCAAAATTAATAGAGAGAGAGCTCCTTCAGTTCCTCTACCTCTCCCCATTGACATGGGTACTCCGCAGATGCCATGTACACCATCGGGAATCCCACTACACTGGATACACCCAGCAGCTCCCTGCTGAGGAGAAACAACGTATTTGCCTCATCCACCATATATATCCTCCGTCACTGAATGGTTACATTGACGGCAACATACTGGGAGATGATGGATATGCCATCCAGTCCTGTTTGGAAAGTTCCAGAACATAGAAGCTGAATGAAACTGTCACCCGAGCAGCCACTGGAAGCACAGTCCTTCCCCTGGTGTGAAGCTGCAGGACGTGTTAAGGGAGGTGACGCCACTCTGTCACCAGCTCCTTGTTCAGTCAGGGTCACCTCACAGTCTGCTCCAGGGTTAAGTGGAGCTTGGGAAGCTGTTCCTGGAAAACCCGAGGTGGGTCCGGCAGATCCCTTTCCTCACATACACTAACTCCGTGGTTTCAGAGCTTCCCCTCGCTGCAGCCTCTGCTCCATTTGTTGTTCATGTTGCAGGCTCAGATGTTGTAACTACAGTCGACAGGCTCCATCCAAAGTTGGGTCAACAAATCCTTCAGTCTCACTGAATATCTGGGGCAGCTCACAGCGCAACCTCCATCAAACCATCCCCAGCCCCTCCATAACTTTGCAATAACAGGAATCAGTCAGAAACACCTTTTTGTGGACCAGACCAGATTCCCGCAAAATATTTTAAAAAGGCCGCTTAGACCCAAACCTTTCCTTATTTTAAAAATAGATGTGAAGTGTGCGTTCCAGATATGCTGTGACTGGTCAAACCACTCAACATTAAGCAAAATACAATCTATTTAAATGCTTTAGTTAAAATACAATCAAATAAAAGAACATTTCGGATGGCTTATATATTGGAACACTTACACAAACAATAGATACCGTAACTTATTGGCATACACTGTTGGCACAAAGATAAATTCAAACACAGATTCTTACATGCAGTTTTCTGATCCAGGAGAAATCAACATCAACAGACATCTCAGAGAGAAAGGCAGCTGGGCATCATATATTGCCACTTCCAACCATTCTGGGACCCCAAGCAGCTTCTGAATGCTGTAGCTAAAAGCAAAACGAGAAAACCTGTTCTGGGAAGCTGGCCACTGGCTTTCCATTGTTATCACCGTTTTAATACAACCACAGGGCTTTCTCAATGATTTAATTAAACTGTTTTCAGACAGCAGTTCTGCACCTCTGCCTTTAAAACCTCTCCTCACAAAAAACCTAAGAGAAAATAAACTTTTTTACAGTGATACTATACTCACAATTCCACATTTAATAAAATGATCCATCAATAAACAAAGATGGATTCACTTTAGACCTCTTAATCTTCCTCTATTAGTAGATTGCAATGCATATATACATATTACATTGACTCTGAGCATACAAATGTTCTCAACGAGATTCGAATTCAGTCATTTTACTCCTGCCACAGAATGCCTTTGTCTTTCTTCATCCAAGTCCGCACAACATGTCAAAGCTTAGGTTTTCTCGCCTTGTCACCTGTATAATTTCAAATTGAATGACAGCAATAATAAGCTCAATAAAAACAGGTATTTGTCTCCCTAAACTTCTCCAAAAACTTTAAGGGGTCACGATCAGTTTATTTCACTATGTTATTCGCAATTTAAATGCTGAAATGTTGTAACGCCAACACCAAGCTCAAGGCCTCCTTCCCCTTTGTGGAATAAATCTGTTGATGTTTCCACTGAACACTCCAACCACACGTTACATCATGGAGCACTCCTCATCTCTCCAATAGTCCCTCTGAATGGCATAGCTCCTCATGTCTCAGCATATAAGAATTACATCCTTCTGTACCTCTTAATACTGTAACCTCTTTATCTGCTACTCCTTGCCTATGCCAGTAAGCCTTACTCTCACAGGTATATGTTTTAAGAAGATCTCACACATTCTTCTCAATCCCTCACAGAATCCAAACTTTGGTTTCTGAACCAAATCATCATCATCAGCCATTTCAGTTTCTAAGCTTGCCATTGTAACTCTCTGCTCTTCTACACAAGTTCTCAAGACTGCAGGAAGTGAATTGTTGAACTTCTCCAAAATAAGAATCTCTCTCAGAGTGTCATAGGTTTTCTCTGTTTTAAACAACCTTCCCCATCTTTCAAAATTACTTTGTTTGATTCTTTCAAACACAACGTACGTTTAACCAGGGATTCTATTTTGAATTCCTGAAACACTGTCGGCTTCTGGCACAAGCTCATATGCTTAAGATGGCTTTCTTCACCTCCTCCGATAGGGATGCAAATACCTATCAGCTTTGTTTGGATCAACTAAATCCACATGTTCTCTGGCAACTACACATGTTTAGCCACTTTCTGAAATGAAATTAAATGTCTCCCTTATCATTCTCATCAAATTTAGATAATGCCTGGATTTATTTAACCAGATCCCCATCAGGCCTTTGCCTACTATAGGGTTGATCATCCTCACAATCCTCCTTATCCAGCCTACCGTCTGCCTTCATCTCCGCTTTCCATGTCAACTTTCCTCTCTTATTACTAACTTTTGAACTTGAAACTCTCTGCCTTTCTTCTCTCCCTTTCTCTCTTTCTTCTTCATTTCCTTTTCTTTTATTTCTACTTTTCATCATAATTCAAACTGTTTCAATTCCTTTTCATGTTCAAAGTGCCTCATTTGAAATTGAATTCTAGCCATTTTCAAAGAGTTTGATGGCGGTTCCACCAAATGTAATTGCCGAGCTATAGATGTAATTATCTCTCATTTTCTCACAGACAAACGCAACCACAACTCCAGCTTGTCTGCCAATTCCTACAGCTTTGCCTTCATTACCTTTTGTAAAAACCCCAAATTTACTTCTTCCGCACCCATAGAACTCTGAGTGACTTAAAGAATCTTTATACACAAAACACTGTTTAAACCAACCGAATTCAGTACTCGGAACAAAAGACACTAACAACTACTATACGCGACCTTTGAACCCAATAGCCTCCCGATTCATACTTTCCCATGTCTGCAAGAGGTTATTCTGGATTCTCTGGTTTCCTCCCACAATCCAAAGATATGCATGTCAGGTGAATTGGTTATGCTAAATTGTACATAGTTTTCAGGGGTGTGTGGGTTTGTTGCCTTAGTCGGGGTAAATGTGTAATAATAGCGTAGAGGAATGGATCTGTGTAGTTTATTCCTCGGAGGGTCGGTGTGGACTTGTTGGGTCGAATTGCCTGTTTGAAAATTCTAAACCCAATTTGGTATTATCGATTTAGAACCAGACAAGAGTCCCCAGTTTACTATAGAAGAACCAGACTTCCTCAAACTAGTTTAAGAAGGTAGCTTGGATGCTGACCTTTTCTTATTTTAAATGTAGATGTGAATTGGGTGTTCCAGATGTGATGGTACTCGTCAAACAACTCACCTTTAAGCAAAACACAATATATTTAAACACTCTAATGAAAATCCATACAAAATGAAGAGGAATTTTGAATAACTTAACTTTTGGAAACCTTAACCGAATAATGGATGCAGTACTTTCTACAAATGAACAGTTCCAATATACTAAAATCACCTAAACACACCCCTTGGCAATCCAGGAGGAAACAGCACCAAGTGAAGTTACAGAGACAATAGCAGTTAGGGATCATTTACTAAAACTTCCAACCCTTCTCGGACCCTAAGCCACTGGTAACTGTTACTGTTACAAGGAAAACACTAGAAAGCCTGGTCTGTGCCAGCTGGCTATTGTTCCTACGATTTATTAAAAACCTTAAAGCCTCGTAAGTTATTTACTTGAGCCGTTTTCTGTAGGCACTTTGGCCTTTAAGACCTCTTACTTAAAAAAGAGTAGAACATAACCTTTTATTAAAAAATTGACAGCATTGTCACACAATTTAGATGCCTGGTCCTTTACTCAGTGGGCTTCCTCGTGTTACTGATCGCAAGAGCACCTGAGAGGGGCAACGACAGGTACATACAAAGTTACAAGTATGTGCTTCATAACTTCTGAAACACGCCTGTCCATGGACCATCATATGGGACATACCAGGTGAGCAATAGCCTGACACACCGGCATGAGAGTATTGCAAACTTTACTATCATATGCTAACTATACTCGCATCAGATTACTGCCCCCAATGGGAAGGTTTTCTCTCTCTGCGCGCACGCGTGTGTGTGTGTGCGTGTGTTCATCAGAGACAGAGAGAGAGAGAGTGTGAGTGTGTGCGCGCGAATGGCGTGGTTGAATGCGAAGCTCATTGTTTGAGAAGGAACGCACATGGAGAAAACAATTTTAATTACGAACAACTGGCAGGCGTTTTGTTAATCAAGAGAGAGAACGAGGGACGTTTAATGGACAGATAAGGTAAAGTGTTTGAGAATGTTAAAATAAAGGCATTGCTAGACAAAACAGCAATACACATCGGGGTGCACATGAATGACAGATGGATGGGAGTTTGGTGTGAGTTCGAATCAGATTTGTTTGGGCACTTTTGACCTTTTAATAGAGGGAAGGACATTGATGAAGCACCCCTGAAGAAGTTTTCGGCCACTGCTCGAGGGACTCATACAGACTTGGAGCTGCGTTGACTGACTTTCATCAAGCATGACCATCTTCCTACGTGTCAGGTATGGTTCTAACCAGCAGGGAGTTTGCCTCTGATACCATTGATTCAAGTGTTGCTAAGGCCCCTTGATATGACACTTCATCGAAGGAAGCCTTGATTTAAAGGATTATCGCTCTCATCCCACCTCTGGAATTCAGCTCTTTTGTCCATGTTTGATCCAAGGTGAGGTCAGGAGCTGAGTGGCCCTGGTGAAGCCCAAACTGGCGACATTGATCTGGTTATTATTGCGCAGGTGCTGCTTGAAAGCACTGAGACCTTCCCCCACTTTACTGATGATCGAGTGTAGACTAATGGGGTGGTAAATGACCCGATTGAATTTGTTCTAGTTTTTATATGCAGAAGATATTTGGGGTAATTTTCCACATAATCGGGAAAAGCCATTGTTGTAACTGTATTGAAACAGTTTGGCTCGGGGAGTGGCAAGTTATGGAGTAAAGTTTTCAGTACTATTGCCAGAATGTTGTCAGATTATACACCCTTTGGAGCATTCAGTATTTCTAACCGTTTCTGGATATCGCGTGGACTGAATCGAATTGGTTGATGACTGGTAACTGAATTGCAGAGGACCACTGGAGGGGGCTGAGATGGATCATCCACTCAGCACTTCTGACTGAAGAATGTTGCGAATGGATCAGCCTTATCTTATACACTGAAGTGCTGGGCTCTTCCATCATGGAGGAAGTCTTTATTTGTGGAATGTCTTCCTCCAGTGAATTGCTTAATAGTCCCCAACGTTTCTCGACTAGATTTGGAAGGATTGGAGAGCTTAGATCTGATCCTTTGCTTGTGGGATCACTTAGCTCTGTCTATGACTTACTGCTTATGCTGTTTGGCGCACAAGTAGTCCTGTTTGGTGGCCTCACCAGGCTGACACCTCGTTGTCAGGTCTGTCTGGTGCTGCTCCTGCCACCCTGCACACTCCATTGAACCAAGGTTGATCCTCTGGATTGATGGTAATTGTTGCAAGGAGGATACGCCAGTCAATGATGTTGTGTGGCTGTACAATTCTGCTGCTATTACTGCCCCACAACATCTTACGGGCACCCAGACTTGAGCTGCTAGATCTGTTCGATGTCTGCCCTATTTAACACCGCGATAGTACCACCCAAAATGGTGGAGGTTATTCTCAATGTGCAGGTGTGACTTTGTCTCCACAATGACTATGCGGTGGTCGCTCTTACCGAAACTTTCATGGATACTGGCAGGTTAGTAAGGCTGTGGTCAAGTATGTATTTTCCTCTTCTTGGATCCTTCACCACCTGCCACAGAACCAGTCTAGCAGTTATATCATTTAGGACCCGGCCAGCTCGATCAGTATTGCTGTAGCTGATATACTTTTGGAGGTGGACATTGAAACCCTCCACCCAGAGTACATCTTGCGTCGGTACTACCCTCAGTGCTTCCTCCAAGTGTTGATCAGCATGGAGGAGTACTGATTCATTGGTTGAAATAGGCTGGAACATGGTAATCAGCAGGAGGTTTCCTTTCCCATGTGTAAACTTGAGACTTCATGGGATACGAAGTCACTGTTGAGGACTCCAAGAGCAATTCCCTTCCAACTGTATGCCAGTGCGCCGCCACGTCTGCTGTGTCCGTCCTTGCTGATGAGACAAGAGATATCCGGGGAAGGTGATAGGGAGTCTGGGACATAGTCATACTCACAGAATCATAACTTACAGACAATGTCAGGCTGTTGCTTGACGAGTCTGTTTATTTCAATTCACTGTTTCCTGCCAGGTGTCCCATTCTAGAAACATGGCCATATATTAGCCCTAATCCACTAAGATTTGATTTTGCAAACTGGGCTTGGATCTTTACCAATTATTTTCTAAAAATCGAAATGTTTAACATCCATTGCTTCTCTTTCATTTGTCTCCCAGTCTGTTTCTCAAACATAATTCCCATTTCATAAATCTATGTTCGTGTTGTCTATGACCATTACTTTCAGCCCAAATAATATCTTCTGAAACATTTACTTACTATGTTCTATGTTTCATGTACTCTATCATTTTGACCACACCAGACTTGCTTTTCCCTGTATTGTTTGAAAGTTCTGTGAAGACAGAACTGAAGTAGTGGCTTCATAGTTCTGCCATTTCCCAGTTGCGCATTCTCTGGTATCAAACTGTAAGGACACTGGACTTGTTTTCTCATATTTCTCACATTGACATAATTTAACAAGCTATTACAGTTTACTCTTATAACCCTTGTGAATATACTCTTCAGAAACCCATCAATTCCTGCTTTAAACTGCTCAATAATTGACCTTCCACACCATACACTCATAGGTGCACAGAGTCTGGGCCAACAGAAGTACAGCACGATCGACATTAGTCCCACTTTCCTCCATCAGGCCCATAGCCTGGAATGTTATGACACTTCCAAGTGCTCGTCCAAGTACTTTTTAACGATTGTGAGGTTACCCGTGATAATTCTCCTCTCTGGAAGTAATCCCAGAATCCCACACCCTCGAGGTGAAAAAATGTTTAAATCCTCTCTGGATCTCAAACTCTTCACTTTAAAAGTGTGCTCGTTTGTTCTTAACCCTCTGATTAAAAGAAACAGCTGCTGTCTATCCACCCTGTCCGTGTCGCTCATAATCTTATCCTTCTGAATCACGGTCCCCTCAGCTTTCTCTGCTCCAATGTAAACAACCCGAGCTTATCCAGCCTCTCTCCACAGCTGATATGCTCCATCCCAGGGAACATCCTGGCGAATCACCTCTGCACCCTCTCCAGTACAATCACATCCTTCCTGGAATGTGGCTCCCAGAACTACATACAGTATTCCATTTTGCCGAACCAAAGCCCTATATTGCTCTTATAATCTACACCCTGATTAGGAAACACAACACCCAAGGTCCAATTATTAATTAGTCCATTAACCTGTCCAGTCACATTCAGCGATGCGCGGAGAAGCACAACCTGAGCTTCCCAGTGTGCTGCCATTCATTGAGTCCTCCCCTGTCTGGTTCATTCTCCCAAAGTGCATCACCTCATAATTAACAGGGTTACATTCCATCTGCCATTGATCTGCCCATCTGACCAATCATCTGCATCTTCCTGTAACTTCAGACCTTCCTCCTCACTGCGACCCAACCGGTCAATCTTTATGTCAAATATACACTTACTTATCATGCCTTCCCCACTCTCCACCTAGCCCCCTCCACATTCACATCTTTTTTTTATGAATAACACAAACAATAAGGGACACGGCACTGATCCCTGTGGTACATCAGGGGACACTGGTCTCCAGTCGCTCAAAAAACCTTCTCCCACCACCCTCTGCCTCCTGCCACTAAGACAATTTTCGTTTTAACTTGTCAAGTTATCCTTCATATTGTGAGATTTTACATTATTTTTCAGTTTCCCAGCTGGAAATTTGTCAAAGGCCTTCCTATAAAACTAAACAATCGACCTCCTCAAACTAATTCAATCAAACCTATTGGATGCGACTTCCTTCTGATAAAGTCATGATGATTATCCCAGATCAAACCTTGTGACTCTGATTGGGGTTCGATTTTCTCCTTCCCTATTTTCTCCAATCGTTTCCTTAACAATGATCTAATACTCGCTCGTCTATGGTTACCTGGTCTATCTCTCCCACCCTTACTGTGAAGTGGAATCGTATTAGCAGTTCTCCAGTTCTCTGGCACCTCCCCTATGGTCAGATTCGAATTAAAATATTCAGTCAGGTCTTTCCTCCCTTGACCCCGACAGCCGCCTGTGATACAACTTATTCGGACATGGAGATCGGTCCAAATTTATTCAGAACAAAGCCTCAAATACTTTCTCGTATTTTACATCAATCCGTTCAAGAGCTTCTCCATCCATCTTCTTGAATTCTGTACTTGCCTCCACCTTCTCCCAAGTAAAATAGATGTGAAGGTATCATGTAACAATCCATCAATGTTTTCCAGCTTGACACACAGATTGCCCCTTTGGTTTCTAATGGACACTAAGTGTTTGCTGATTATTCTGTTCTACTTGTCCGTGTAGAATATTGTGGGATTCTTCCTGATCTCGGCGACTTGTACTTCTCCATGTCCTTTTGTTATTCAGTTCCCTCAATGTTTCCAAGTTTCATTGCAATTACCTCTCATGTTTTGAAACTCGAGATTACAGGCTGAGGTTCCCAGTCAGACAATCTTGCCATTTTAGGGATTAATCTGGATAATACCTTTTGCAGTTCCTCTGTAGTCAATATATTCTTTCTTAGATTGGGACTCCAAATGATACAAAATACTCTAAGTGTAGTCTCATGAACACTCGATACAACTGGTGCACGACATCCTCTATATTCCAATTACATTCACATGAACGTAAACCTAATTTTTCCTTTCCCATTTGTATATGTTTTTCCTAATACTTCTCGCTTTAACTTTTCTTATGAGCTTATTGTGTGAGATTTTTTTAAAAGATCTCATGAATATCCAACTATACGTTATACATTGGTTCTACATTGCCTATGTCCACAAAAATCATCTTCAAACCATTTCAATAAATGTTTGCCACTTCTGGTGTTTCTTTCATCGGTACATTCTCACACTCCCCAGTTATATTATTACCTTCTAAATATCTAGTATCATGTTCTTTGTAATCGAGTCCAACAGATACCTGACTGCGGATGACAAGATAACTGGTCTGTAGTTCACCATTCTCTAAATTCATCCTTTCTTAATCTTTTGGATAATAGTTATAACCTTTGCCTTATCCAGATTGGCTAAATGACTTTCGGGAATGTGTCGGAAAATAAAGTGAAAATCCGTGATGCAATCAACATGTCTATTGCTGCTTCTCTGAAATTCTTGTAGGAAGTACATTTGGTCTGTCAGATTTATAAATACTCAATCCAGCTTTCTTTTCAAAGATGACCTCCACACTAATAAGAATGATCTTACACTTTACTTTCACAAGTCCCATGGTCACTTGGTATTTCTGGAAGAATTTCTGGACATTCTTCCATGATGATAGACACAAAGAAACTGCTTCTTTTCCCTGCGATTTCTCTGTTCTCTGCAATAAATTATCCTGAATGCACACCAACTGTTCCACATTTGACCTTGTTTTTATTTTATTTTCATACATTGATAGACCTTTTTTTAGCAGTCTTTATGTTTTTCTTTCGTTTGCACGCTCTTTCACTTTTTGATTTTCTTCTCAGTTTCTTGGTCACCCTTTGCTGGGTCCTTCATTTCTCTGAATCCACTGGCTTACTGCTGCAGTTGGCATTTTTCTAAGCTGCCTCCGTTCATCTAATAGGTAGATGAAGGTGGGGTTGAAAGTGAATGTCGGAGAGGAGGGTGGACCAGATTGATAGGAAGGAAGGTAGACATATAGGAACATTCAAAAGGGCGGTGCTGACTTGGAAGGTTGGAGTGGGATAAGGTGGGATTCGGGGAAATGGGAAAATCCACTATAATCCCCTGTGGTTAGAGTGTCCCAAGGCAGAAGAGGAGGCTTTCTGTCTCCCTTCATCAACTATCACTTTCAAACCAACCTTCATCTCCCTATCACAATCGCAGCTACCTCCCTCCTGCCGCTCCCCCTTCTCATTTATCTCTCAGCCCCCTTGGCCCATAAGCTTCTCTCCTGATGAAGGGCTTATGCCCGAAACATCGATTTATCTGCTCTGAGTATGCTCCCTGACTGTGCTTTTCTCGCACCACACTCTTCGATTCTGACCTCCAGCATCTGTAGTCCCCACTTTCTCCTCACACCTTCATGGTTTGCATGACTCAGATTTATAACGGCTACTTCAAATAAAGCAAAAACTGTCGTGTACTCAAACAGTATAAAAGAAAACCAATACATTGTGGTCACTGTTCCCAAAAGGTCCTTTCCAGCAAAATTTCCAATGAGCTCTTCTGATCACTCAACACCAATTCCTAAATAACCTGATCTCGAGCTCAGTGCTCGTCATAATGTTCATGTAAACTGTCTCACATGTGGTCATGAAATCCACTTGTCCCACCATTAGCATTCAATTGGGTTAACACAGTTTAGATATAAATTAAACAGTACATTATTACTGCAGTACCCACAAATGTGTATATGACATTTCCTGTTTTAAAACATGTCCCGCATTTGTATTGCAGCTTTCACTTTGATATATAAATCCCATCAATGTCCCATCAATGCTCCTGCGTGCTGTTTTTGCGCTCCACCTGACGATATTCTGTGGAATCTGAGCAACGTGGGCTCTGGGGAGATGAATGGTAGAGAGCATCTCGGCACATCATTTATGATCTTCTCAAACTTTAATTTCTCCAGATCTCCTGTTATGCTGATGGACTGGAGACGGACAATGATCTTCCAACAATGCTCTGTATTCCCACAGAGAGCGGGGACAGCTCTATCCTGGGTGGGAACTTTACAGTAGGCTGGTAAAGTGTTGCTGCTGCTGTACAGGATCTTAGTGAGATCACATCTGGAGTACTGTGTACAGATTTAATATCTTCAATGAAGAAAGGATGTTGTTATATTGGAAGCAGCTCAGAGATGGTTCCCTCAACTGATTCCTGCAATGAAGGTGCTAGCTTATAACGAAAGTATGATCAGGTTGACCCAGTAGCCATTGGAGTTTACAAAAAATAAAGATTATGTTATTTGAACATAGATGACAGAAGGAGTCAACAAGTGAAGTGAATTACACAGATAGTGGAAGAATCCATTCCGTTCTCCAGCCTGTTACACAGGAACAACTGGAGGATATTCAGGCCTTCGAACCTGTTACCCCAAAACAGGGCGAGACTGTTCAGCCCCTGGAGCCTGTAACACATTTATAGAAGGAGGCCAGTCAGCCATTCGAGCCTATAACAGTAGGCTATGCTGCACCGGTATCCTGTTAAACAGCAACAGGATCAGTCCATTCAGCCTCCACAATAATTTCACATAGGAACTGGAAGAGGTCACACAGTGACTGGAGATTGTTACACTGGGATAACAGGAGGCCATTCAGACCCACCAAGCCTATTGAAAGCGAATTGGATAAGGATAAAAACTATCTGACACTTCTTTCATGAGAAAGGAAGAGGTACTTTAGACACGTGTATGTTGTATGGAACAAGAGAAGTCATTCTGGGCCTTGGAGATGACAACATGGGAACACCATAAAGACGTCAGCCCATCCATTTTGTACACCAGCAGGATGATGAGTCCATTCAACCGCACATGGCTCTTACTCAGCAATTGGAGTAGACCTCTTAAAGCCTTGTGCCCATTAAACAGGAATTCAAAGAAAACGTAAAGGTTTTCGAAAGGAAATAACTTGTAATAATGGTATACATTAGGGACTGAAGTGTAACAATAAACTATTGTAATTTAAAACAAATTGTTAGATTCCACTGTTCAGGACATTTGCAAAGTTAAACCACAATTCGTCAGAGTCAACATGGTTTTACGAAGGCTAAATCGTGTTTGAATTGTTTGCTTGAAGTATTTGAAGATATCACAAACAAGGTGGATCGTGGGAATCCTGGAGATGGAACATATCTGGTCTTCCTGAAGGCATCGGATATGTCGCTTCTCCAAAGAATAAGTGGTAAGATCAGACAACATGGGTTTAGGTGTAATTTATTAGCTTGGATGGAGGATTGGTTAACCAACAAAATGTAGTCAGATGGAATAAATGTGTAATTTTCTTTTAGCAAATGCAATTTGTGGGGTGACATTGATTTCAGTACTCATGCCTCAACCATTTGCGATTGATGGTATTACTGTGCTCGGTGGACGGGATAGAAAATACGATGCCACATTTTCAGATGACGCTATCATCGGTGGGAAATTACTTCGGAATGATGATGCAAGAGATTTTAAAACTATAAGGATAGGTTGGGTGAATGGGCCAATATTTGGCAAGGAAAATTAAAGTGAATAAATATGGGGCTATTCAGATTGGCCAGTATAATAGAAAGGAGAAAGTGTGGACCGCTGATGCTGGAGATCATAGCTGACGAAGGGCTTTTGCCCAAAACGTCAATTCTCCTGTTCCTTGGATGCTGCTTGACCTGCTATGCTTTTCCAGCAACACATTTGTCAGTATAATAGAAAGACAAATTATTGTCTACATGGAGAGAACGTTCAAAGTGCTTAGATGCAGATGGATTTGGGTGTCTGCTTGCATTTCACAGAAAACCTGCATGCGGGTACTGCAAGTAACGAGAAATGCAAGCATAATTTCAGTGTTATTTATTTAAGGATAGAGTAGAAAGATAGGGAGTGTTGGTGTAGCGATGCAAGGCATTTGTGAGGATGCAACTGGAGTATAGTTTGGGTGTCCTGCAGAATGAGGTATTTCCATTGGAGACAATTCAGAAGAGCTTCATTTGATTGATTCCATTTTTGAAGTTTGTCTTATGAAGAGAAATTGAGCAGTTTAGGCCTATACGCTCGAGTTTATAAGAATGAAAGGAGATCTCATTGAGGTCTGTAAAATGGGAAACGTAATTGAAAGTGTAGATGTGGAGGCGATTATTTTTTTCATGTGGCGAAATCTACAACAACAGATTAGAGTTTCAGGATGGAGAGATGGCAGGAAAGTGGAACAGAGGCCGCATTGACATCAGCCTCATTGAGGGGTTGGATTCCTCACAGATGCTCCTTGTTCTTATTCAACTCTTGGACTGTGTTGCACAGGAATGGGGGAGGACTGGGTATCATACAGGAAGCAGACACTCAGGATAAATCAGTTAGAGAGAACGTAACCAGTAGGGTCACACAGTGATCAGCGCTGGGTTCTCAACAATTTACTGTCTATATTAATAATCAAGAGGATGGAACAGATATTCAGATGCTGAGTTTAGTGATGTCGCTGTGATAAGCAAGAGATTAAATTATCAAGAGAGGGTGGAGAGTCTGCAAATAGATTCAGAGAGGTAAAGACAATAGATAATAGTTTAGCCGGTGGAATTTAACATGATATAACCTGTCATTACATTTACAGGAATAATGGAAAGCAATGTGTTACTGAAATGGAGAGGGATTACAGGACTTAATGATACTGTGTACTAGGGGGTTCACTCAGACCCGCTCAGACATGGGAGGTTTTGCTCCATCCCTTATCATCAGCTCCCAGACACCCCAAGTGACCCCATTGCTCTCCGTACACATGGAATACTTTGATGTGGTTGATTGGTGGTGGGGATGGTGTTTTGAAACGTGCATCAAGGGGAAGGCCTTTATCCAAGATATATTCATTTCTTTCTACGTGGAGACCCGATGACGATGGGAATGGCTGACTTCTTCTGAATGAAGAGGCCGTGACTGCTGCCAGGACCGTGAGTATTCACCAACATGATGTACTGTGCACGGGTACACTGTAACATTAATAGAGACAGAGCTCCTTCAGTTCCTCTACCTCTCCCCATTGACATGGCTACTCTGCAGATGCAATCTACACCATCGGGAATCCCACTATACCGGATACACCCGGCAGCTCCCTGCTGTGGGAGAAACAACGTATTTACCTCATCCACCATATAAATCCTCCATCACCGAATGCGGACATTGATAATGAGAGACTAGGATATGATGGATATGTCACCTAGTCCTGCCTGGGAATTTCTGGATCATAGAAGCTGAATGAAACAGTGACCCTAACAGCTACTGGCAGCACCACCCTCCCCCTGGTGTGAAGCTGCAGGTCGTGTTGAAGGAGGTGCCACCGCTCTGTGACCAGCTCCTTGTTCAATCAGTGTCCCCTCACACTCTGCTCCGTGGTTAAGTGAAGTTTGGGAAGCTGCTCCTGGAAAACCCGAGGTGAATACAGCAGACACCTTTCCCCCCACACACCTATTGCGTGGTTTCAGAGCTTCCACTCTCTGCAGCATCTGGTCCATTTGTTGTTCATGTTACAGACCCAGATGCTGTCACTACAGTCCCCATGCTCCATCCCGAGATGGGTCACCAAATCCTCAGGTCTGCCTGAATGTCTGAGGCAGCTCACAGCACATCCTCCAGCAAACCATCCCAGCCCATCCTCTAAATTATCAATCACAGGAGTCAGTCACAAACCCCTCGGCTACAAGTGTTGTGGACCAGTCCAGATCCCCGCAAAATATTTCAAGAAGTTCGCTTAGACCCAAACCTTTCTTTATTTTGAATATAGATGGGAAGTGTGCGTTCCAGATATGTTGTGACTGGTCAGACCACTCGACATTAAGCAAAATATAATCCATGCAAATGCTTTAGTTAAAATACATTCAAAGAAGAGAATATTTCGGGATAGCTTATTTGTCGGAACACTTACACCTCCAATGGATACCGTACCTTCTTGGTTTACACCGCGTGGCACAAAGGTATATTCAAATACAGATCCTTACAGCAGTCTTTCAATCCAGGAGGAAACAACATCAACAGAGATCTCAGAGAGAAAAGCAGCTGGGGATCAGGTATTGAAACTTTCAACCGTTCTGGGATCCCCAGCAGCTTCTGAATGCTGCAGCTAAAAACAAAATGAGGAAACCTGGTCTGGAAGAGCTGGCCACTGCCCTTCCATTGTTACCAGAGTTTTAATGAAACCTAAAGGCTTTCTCAATTATTTACTTAAACAGTTTTCAGACAGCAGTTCTGCACCTCTGCCTTTAAAACCCCTCTTCAAAAAAAAGAGAAAATAACCTTTTTGCAGTAAAAGTATCCTCACGACTCCATCTTTAATAAAATCATCCATCAATACTCAAAAGCGGATTCATTTCAGACCTCCTAATCTTACACTATTTGTAGACTGTAATGATATACATTACATTGCCTGTGAGCATACAAATGTTCACAACTAGTTTCGATTTCAGCCATTTTACTCCTGCCACAGAATGCCTTTGGTTTTCTTCATCCAAGTCTCCAAAACGTGTCAAAACTTAGCTTTTCTCGCCCTGTCAGCTGTATAGTTTCAAATTGATTGGCAGCAGTAATAAGCTCAATTGAAACAGACTGGTATTTCTCTCCCTGAATTTCTCCAAAGACTTTAAGGGGTCACGATCAGTGATAAAAATTTGTCTCATGTATGTCATTCGCAATTTAAATGCTGAAATGTTGTAACGCCAACACCAAGCTCAAGGCCTCCATCCCCATTGTGGACTAAATCTGTTGATGTTTCCACTGGACACTCCAACCACACGTTACATCATGGAGCACTTCTTATCTCTCCAATAATCCTTCTCAATGACATAGCTCATCATGTGTCAGCATAAAAGAATTACATACTTCTGTACCTCTTAATGCTCTAACCTCTTTACCTGCTACTCCTGGCCTATGCCAGTAAACCTTACTCTCACAGGTAAATGTTTTGAGAAGATCTCACACATTCTTCTCAATCTCACACAGAAACCAAACTTTAATTTCTGAACTCAATCATCATCATCAGCCATTTCAGCTTCTAATCTTGCCGTTCTAACTCTCTGCTCTTCCACACGAGTTCAGGAAGTGAATTGTTGAAGTTCTCCAAAATAAGAATCTCTCTAAGAGTGTCATAGGTTTGCTTTGTTTTTAATACCTTTGCCTACCTTTCAAAATTACTTTGTTTGATCCTTTCAAACTCAATGTGCGTTTAACCAGGGACCCTTTTTTCGATTCCTGAAACGCTGTCTATCAGCTTCTGGCACAAGCTCATATGCACTTCAGATGACTTTCTTCACCACCCCATACTGGCCAGATACCTCGTCCGATAGGGATGCAAATACCTATCAGCTTTGTTTGGATCAACTAAATCCACATGGTCACTGGTCACTGCATTTGTTTAGCCACTTTCTCAAATGAAATTCAAAAGGCTTCCCCATCCTTCTCATCAAATTTAGATAATGCCTGGATGCATTTAAGCCGAACCCCATTAGGCCATTGGTTACAATAGGGTTGTTCAACCTCACTCTACCTTCATCGCCACCTTCTATGTCAACTTTCCTCTCTAATTGCTAACATTTTAAGTTAAAACTCTCTGCTTTTCTTCAGTCCTTTTCTCTCTTTCTTCTTCATTCCCTTTCTTTTCTTTCTACTTTTCATCATAATTCAAACTGTTTCAATTCCTTCTCGTGTTCAAAGTGCCCCATTTGAAATTGAATTCTTGCCATTCCCAAAGAGTCTGATGGCGGTTCCACCAAATGTAATTGCCGAATTGGAGTTGTAATTATCTCTCATTTTCTCACAGGCAATCGCAACCCCAATTCCAGCTTGTCTGTCAATTCCTACAGCTTTGCCTTCATTACCTTTTGTAAAACCCTAACTTCACTTTTCCACACCCATAGAACTCTTAGAGACTGAATCTTTACATACAAAACACTGTTTAAACAAACCGAATTCAACATTCGGAAAAAAAGACACTAACAACTACCATACGCAACCTTTGAACCCAATAGTCTCCTTGTGCATACTCTCCAGTGTGCGCATGAGGTAATTCTGGATGCTTTGGTTTCCTCCTACAATCCAACGATGTGCATGCCAGGTGAATTGACCATGATAAATGGTTCATAGTTGTCAGGGGTGTGTGGGTTAGTTGCCTTAGTCGGGGTAAATGTGTAATATAGGGTAGAGAAATGGGTCTGGGTAGGTTATTCCTCGGAGGGTAGGTGTGGACTTGTTGGGTCGAATGGGCTGTTTGCAAATTCTGAACCTAATTTGGTATTATCGATTTAAAATCGGACAACAGTCCCCAGTTTGCTATAGACGAACCAGACTGCCTCAAACTAGTTTAAGAAGGTAGCTTGGATGCCAACCTTTTCTTATTTTAAAAGTAGATGTGAAATGGGAGTTCCAGATGTGATGCTACTAGTCAAACCACTCACCATTAAGCAAAACACAGTATATTTAAACACTCTAATGAAAATCCATACAAAATTAAGTGGAATTTAGAATAACTTAACTATTGGACATCTTAACCGAAGAATGGATGCAGTACCTTCTACAAATGAACAGTTCCAATATACTAAAATCACCTAAACACACCCCTTGGCAAAAAGGAACATTCAGACATGCATTCTTGCATACAGTTCTCCAAAGCAGGAGGATAGAGCATCAAGTGAGGTTCCAGAGAGAATAGCAGCTAGGGATAATTTACTAAAACTTACAACCCTTCTGGGACCCCAAGCACCTGGTGATTGTTATAGCTACAATAAAAAAGAAACACTTAGAAAGCCTGGTATGTGCCAGCTGGCCGTTGTTACTACTATTTATTAAAAACCCTAAAAACCTCGTAAATTATTTACTTGAGCCGTTTTCAGTAGGCAGTTTGGCCTTTAAGACCTCTTACTAAAAGAAAGGAGAAAATAACCTTTTATTAAAAAAGTGACAGCATTGTCAGGCAATTTAGATGCCTGGTCCTTTACTCAGTGGGCTTCCTCGTGTTTCTGATCACAAGGTCACCTGAGAGGGTACAGACCAAGTTACAAGGATGTTTCTCATAACTTCCGAAACACGCCTGTCCATGGACCATCACATGGAACGTACCAAGAAGTGAACAACAGCTTGATACACCCCATTTCATTACACTAGGGAGCCAAGAGCCAAGGCCAGGGCAAGATACAAAGGGACCGAGAGATTCACATTAAAGACAGAAACAGACAGTTAATTAACTGAAAAGATGTTGTGGAAATATGTGGAAAAAGTCAAGGCAGTGGGACTAACTGGAGAAGTGAGATCTTCGAGAGTAAAATTACAAGAATGAGAACATTGAATAAAGGCATTGTCAGATCAGCTGAAATGGTTTGTTACATCAAATTCTCAATCTGCTTCACAGAACACCACAAACAACATAAACTGGGACAAGATGTCAGCCCAGCATGGAGAGCTGGGCAGACCATGCTAGTGTGTTGATCAGTAAACGGTACTATCTGGAAAGTTTTGCAAACTTTTCTATCATATGCTAACTATACTCGCATCAGATTACTGCCTGCAATGGGAAGGTTTGGTGTGTGTGCAAGTATGTGTGTGTGCTCATCAGAGACTGAGTGAGGGTGTGCGTGCGCGATAGGCGTGGTTGAATGCGAAACTCATTGTTTGAGAAGGAACGCACATGGAGGAAACTATTTTAAATACGAACAACTGCCAGGCTTTTTGTTAATCGACAGAGAGAGAACGAGAGAAGTTTCATGGACAGATACGGTAAAGTGTTTGAGAATGTTTAAATAAAGGCATTGCCAGACACAATGTCAATATGCATCGGCGTGTACATGAATGACAGATGGATGGGAATTTGGTGTGAGTTCGAATCAGATTTGCTTCGGCAGGTTGAAGCCGGGAGCGTCAGCAGCAGATTATTGGCTTCATTAAGACTGTACTTCATAGCTCAAGGTTCAAACAGCAGATGAAATAAACCAGTGAGATATATGCTGGAGTGGTGAGTATTTCAAGGTAGAAATGGTCATGGAATGGTGTGAAGAATGAGCTCATCGTAAAAGGGATCTTCCACAGTTGTGAACTGTCTGCTTCAGCCGCAGATATTGGCCAGGGATGGGATGGAAACAGTGGAAGGAAGTGGAGTTTGTGACCAGAACAGTAGACAGTGACCTCCATGCTCTTAATATTTAAATAACAAATAACAATGCATTGTGGTTCTCCGCTGAAACTGAGTAGGTCATCCTAGAGACCCGTGAGTAACACTGCCAGAGCAGAGAGCGAGACAGTAATTGAACACGTTCATTGATGGTCTGGAGAGTGAATATCTGGATTCAGAGTTTCAACAGGAACAATAATAGTGGCAAGAAGTGTAGACTATATGAACTAATAATAATACAGTCATAAAAGGTTTATAGAAAACAAAATCTGAATAGTGACACTTACCAGGAACACCAACGATAGCCAGGAAGGGATAATAAAAGTATTGTATAATGAGAAGAGTGTAATAGATCAGTGATGATAATGACATCCAATCAAATGCAGAAAGCTACCAAACATAATCGGATAGGTTTCTGTCTACTGTTGGAATATTCCTGTCAAATGTTCTCAGATTCTAATCCATTGTTGGAATATTCCAGTCTAATGTTCTCATATTCTGTTCCATTGTTGGAACATTCCAGTCTGAAGTTCTCAGATTCTGATCTTTCCTCCCCCTCTCTCTGGATCTGCTGATCCCTGTCAGTACTGTCGGTGATGCTCCCGCTCATGTTATGGGCGAACACATTGAATGGAGACCATTTATAATTAAAAGATGGAAACCCTCCACTGGGATAATGAGAATCTATGGAGATTGGCATTAATTGCAACCACTGAACAAATAGGCTCAGTTAACCAGTTCCATACATAACTTTTCATTTACTAGTTTTGGATGGAATGGATGATGGTTGCTGAGGGATGGACCATAAATCTTTCAATCTAATAAATCTTTTTCTTCCTTGTGTATGAGAGTATTACCAGCACACTGCAGGGGTCTAAATGTGTTCCATTCTGTTTATGAAAGAAGGCAGTTGTAAAATAACCGATAGGCTGCATAAGAAAGTCGGGTGGGCAAGTTTCCAGATACCTGAACACAAAGTACGATACTTATTGATCAGTGTGAGGCTACTCCTGGTTTTAATGCTCTGTTGTCAAGTACTTTCATAACCTTGAGACAGAGCATTTCGACTGTTGCTCAGGAACTGGCCAAAGCAATTTTATCCCTGTGGACCTCTTACAGAGGAATAATAGAATTCCATTCAGCCCATAATGACCTGTTGCTACTTGAAAAGGTGGAAAGCTGGAATATTGGCACACTTTGCCAATAGAATCATTCAAAACAAAGAGATGTGTCGCTGCAGCTGTATGAAGTGTTACTGAGAAGCCACCTGGAGTATATTGTGTTGTTTGTGTTTCTCTAACTGAGAAGGGAGGCATCTTCATTAGGTACAGTTTAACCGCTGCTCATAATCCACAGGTTGCTGTGTCATTTGATGTCTCGGGTCTGTTACACAGGGGCAGGAGGAGGCTATGAAGCCTCTCGAGTGCGTTACAGAGGAAAAGGAGGAAGCCATTATACATCTTGAATCTATTTCAGATGGGCGGGAGGAGGCCATTTAGCCTCTCGACCTTATTACAGAGGGATAGGGGGAGGTCATTCAGCCTCTTCAGTCTATTGAAGAAGGACAGAAGGAGCCTATTCAGCCTCTCGAGCCTGTTACAGAGGGGCTGGAAGTGTTTATTTACCTTTCGAGTCTTTACACACAAATATCAGTTTTAAACTAGTTGTGGAATAGGAAAGACCTGTTGCAAACATTAAAGTTCTAACTTTGACTAAGACCAATTTTGAAAAAATTGGCGAGTCCTGTGAAAGGCTAATTGGGATACCATATTCACAGATAAAGGGATGGTTGGAAAATGCAAGGCCATGAAAAGGCCATTTCAGAGAGTCCAGAGCCAAATGTGTTCCTATTAGTGAGATGGGCAAGGCTGGTGGATGCAGGGAGTGCTGGATGGCTAGATATATTTATGCCCTGGTTAAGGTAAGGAAGGACGCATATGTCAGGTAAACAGAGCTGAATCCCGAGAGGTGTATAAGGGCAGTAAGTGCATAGTCAATGAGAAAATAGGGCCAGGAAAATGTGGACATGAGATGGCTTTAAAATAGGGTTAACGAGGCATTGAAGAAATTCGTCACATATTTTAATGGCAAAAGATTAACGAGGGTGAGAAGAAGGCCCCTTAAAGATCAGTAAGGCTACCTATGTATGGAACCACAGGAGATTGGAGGGATACGAACAAGTCTTTCTCCTCAGTATTTAATGTGGAAGAGGTTACAAGAGCGAGAGACTGAAGAAATGTATAGTGATACCTTGAAAGTGTCTATATTTCAAGGAGGTGTTGGACATTTTAAAACATATGAAGGTGAACAAATCCCTGGGACCTGATCAGTAATATCCCAAAAGTTTCTGGGAATCTAGGAAAGGGATTGCTCAGCCTTTTGCCGATATATTTGTATAATTGATTTCTAAAGGTGAGGTGTCAAAATATTGGAGGGCTGCTAACGCAGTGTCATTATTTAAGAAAGTAAGAAAAAAAGGAAACTATAGATCGGTGAGCCTGACGTCAATGGTGACTAAATTGTTGGAGGGGATTTTGAGGAAAGAATGTATATGCATTTGGAAATGTAAGGACTGAAGAGGGCTTTGTACATTGGACATCACGTCTCACTGACTCAGTGGAATTTTTTGAGGAAATGATGAAGATGATTGATGAAGGCAGGACAGTGAATGTTGTCTTTATGGAATTCAGTTGAAAAGCAAAATGGTCTACATGGTAGACTGGTTAGCAAGGTTAGACTGCCTGCAATCCAGGGAGAGCTCGCCATTTAGATCCAATATTTTCTTGAATATTGGAGACAGGGCGTGACAGTGGACATTTGTTCATTAAACTTGGAGACCTGTGACCAGTGGCATGCCGCAAAGATCAATAGTGGGTCCACTGTCTTTTGTCACTTATACAAATCATTTGCGTTTGGGTATATGAAGTATGGTCAGTAAGTTTGTAGATAATACCAAATTTGGTGGTGTATTCGACAGTGAAGAATGATCTCTCAGACTATAATGGGACTTTACTTAGGTGAGCCGAGGAATGGCAGATGGAGTTTAATTTCGTTAAATGTGAGGCATTGTATTTTGGCAAGACACATCAAGGCAAGATGTGCAGGTAGGGTACTGTCGAAAGCTGCCAATCAATGAGAACTCCATAGAAATTATCGAATCCCTGCCGTGAGGAAACAGGCTATTCGGCCCATCGAGGTTCACCGAACCTCGAAACAGTCTCCCACTGGACAAACCCCTACCCAATCTCTCTGAGCCTGCATTTTCCATGGCTTATCCAACTCGCCTACACATCCCTGGGTACTATATGCAATTTAGCTTGGCCAATCTACCCCTATCTGCATGTCTTTATACTGTTGGAAAAAAACATAACATCCGGAAGAAAATCATACAGACCGGGGAGAATGTGCAAACACCACACAGACAGTCATTCAAGGATGGAATTAAACCCAGATCGTTGTGCTCTGAAGTAGCAATGCTAGCCACTGAGAGACTGTGTCATCTTGTGGTGCAGGTTCTCCGTTTCTTGTAATTGCCATCACAGGTAGACAGCGTAGTGAAGAAGGCACTTGGTGATCATCCCTTTATTGGTGTGTGCTTTGAGTCTAAATATTTGCATGACATATTGCATCTGTACAGAACATTGTTTTGGCCACTTTTTGTAATATTGCCTTTAATTCTAGTCACCCTGCTGTCGGAAAGGTGTTGTCAAACTTGAAAGGGTACAGAAGAGATTTAAAAGAATGTTGCAGGTGTTTGAGGGTTAGAGTTACAGGGAGAGTTTGAATAGGCTGGGACAATTTCCAAGTGTTGAGGCCGAGAGGTGATCTTAAAGTCGTTTACAAAAGCATGAGGGCCATAGATAAGGTAAACAGTCAATGTCTTTTCCCCAGGATAGGCAAGTCCAAAATTAGAAGACAAAGGTTTAAAGTGAGAGGGGAAAGATTTAAAAAGGGACACATTCACACAGAGACTGCTGTTTGTATGGATTGTACAGCCAAAAGAGGTGAAGGAGGCAGGTACAATTCCACCATTTAAAAGACATTTGGATGAATACATGCATGGGGAGTGTTTAGAGGAATATGGGCCAACTGCTGGCAAGCGAGGAGAGATTTATTCAGGATATTTGATCGGTATGGACGATCAGACCAAAAGGTCTTTTTCCGTGCTGTATATCTGTGAAACTCTATTGCCTCTTGAGTGTATAACACAGGAACAGGAGGAGGCTATTCAGCTTCTGAATTCTGTGAGTCAGCTTGTTTGCTCAATTGCTGAGAGTAAAATACAAAAATACATCATTCAGATTTTGATGGTGTATTACAGAAACAGGAGAAAAACATTTAGTCTAGAGAAGCTGTAAGGAATGTGAAGAGGCCATTCAGTCCCTCAATACCATTCTACAGGAGCAGCAGGTGAGCGCAGAGCTATTGGAGCCTGTTAGTCAATAGCCGGAGGAGGACATCTACTTTTGCAAACCTTGGATCAGGTGGCAGTCATTCGGCTACCCAAGATTGGGACACAGGAACAGGACTGAAAAATGTGTTGCTGGAAAAACGCAGCAGGTCAGGCAGCATCCAAGGAGCAGGAGAATCGACGTTTCGGGCATAAACCCTTCTTCAGGAAGGGCCCGAAACATCGATTCTCCTGCTCCTTGGATGCTGCCTGACCTGCTGCGCTTTTCCAGCAACACATTTTTCAATACTGATCTCCAGCATCTGCAGTCCTCACTTTCTCCTACACAGGAACAGGAGGCAGTTATTCAACTGCTTGATATTGGGACACAGGGACAGGAGGGAGTTACTCAGTGCTCGAAAATGGCGCACAGGGAATTCTGGAGGTTAGTGAGGTCCCAGGATCCTGTTACACAATGACAGCAGGAGGTGACTCATTCCCCACCAGCATGCGACACTAGGAGAGAGGTGGGGCTTGCTTGGAACAAGCAGAAATATATGAAAAAATAACATTAGTGGTCCATTCAATCCTGCCCCAACATTCACTAAGACTACGGCTGATCTGATGGTGATTCCATCATTCTATTTTACGGAGACTGTCCTCTCTGCAGCCTCTGCTCCTTTGTTGGTCATATTGCAGACCCAGATGCTGTAACAACAGTCACCATGACTCATCCAGAGGGATGGGTCTAACCGGATAAGGATATGAAGATCCAATCACAAGAATTAAAACACAAAACAAAGGCATTGCCAGATGTTTAGTACTCTCACATTCGCAATCCAACTCACCTAACCAGCCCATCCATTACATATTCAGGATAGAGAACTGTTTAGGTTCGGATAGTGTACACCTGTATGCAACCCAGCAATGTACAGAGTGATACTCTGTGTAGCCCACACCAATGCTTGATCTATAATCCTGGGCTTAATGTCTAGCATGGGGAGCTGTGCAGTCCGCACTGGTTCATTCATATATAAACCCAGGCTGTTCCATTGTTCGGTAACACTGTGTTAGATCGCTGCCCAGTGTGGGGAAATATGTAACCAATGCTGAAAGTGACAGGATGTGCAGCTCCCATCCATTAACAGCTCCATATCTCCATTGTGCCTTGACAAGGGATGCTGCGAATGTGAAAGTCACTGCGAGGAAGAGATGTAAATGGAAACAATTTAAATTCCAATAGTTCTGATTAAGGCGAGTATCCCTCTAGTATTTAAATATGAAATAACTGAGATATATCCAACGAGGTTTTGTGAATGGTGCAAACAAGTAATGGAGGTGGGGGGTGGTAATGTTATAATGGTTGCACTATAAGCCTTCAAATAATCAATGGGAATTAGAGGAACAAATATGCAGGGAGACTGGCGAGAATTGCAGGAGCAATAGGGTTGTCATAATAGATTATTCTAATTATCCTAACACAGACTGGGACTTCCAGAGGGTTAAGAAATTAGATGCAACGTAATTTGTTAAGTGTGTTCAGGAAAGCTTCCACAAGCAGCATGCAGAGGGTCCTATTCGGGAAGGGACAAACTCGACCTACTGTTGGGAAATAGGGTAAGATAGGTGACAGAGGTAAAGTGGGGGAGCATTTTGGGAAAAGTGACGAGAGCTGTATTAATTTTAAAATAGTTATGGTAGGGACACAATTGGTCCACAGATTCAAGTTCTAAATTGGGACAAGGCATATTTTGCTGGAATTAGTCAAGGAATTGCAGGGGTTGATAGGAATAGTTTGTTTCCAGGTAAAAGGATCCCAGGAAGTGGGAGGGCTTCAAAAGTGAGATAGCTCGAGTTCAAGGTCTATATGTTCCTGTGAGGGTGAAGGGAAAATGGGGCTTGAAGAGAGAACCCTGGATGACAAGAGATATTTAGGCTCTGACCAGCAAAGAAAGGAAACTTCGCTCAGGTACAGGCAACTGGGACGAAGGGAATCTCTGGAGGTACACAGGGAATACAGGAGTTTACTGAAGAAGGAAATCAGCAGGGCTAAAGTGGGATATAGCATTGGCTGAGCAGATTAGGGTGAATCCAAATTCAGTATAGTAAAGAAAAAGAACAACTAGAGAGAGAATAGGACGCCTTAAGATTCAAAACAGGCATGCATGTGATGAGTGAGGTCAAGAGATGAGTGAGGTCCTCAATTTCACTTCTGTGTTTAACATGAAGAAAGACATGAAGACCTGTTGCCTTTGGGAGGTTAATTGTCATATCTTGGTACAGTCCATATCACAGTAGAGGTGCTGTTGGACATATTAGAATGCATAAAGTTAGATAAATCTCTTGGTCATGACCAGATATATCTAAGAGCACTGCAAGAGGCGAGAGATGACAGTTCCGGGCCAAGGTCCCGGAAGACTGGGGAGTAGCAAATGTTGTGCCCTTATTCAGAAGGACTGCAAAGAAAAGCCTGGGAAATATAGACCAGTCAGCTTCACATCTGTTTCCGGAAACCACTTGAGAAGGTTCGGAAATATAAGATATGCATGAATTTGGAAAGACAAGAGTTTGACTCGGAATAGTCAGCATAGCTTTGTCCAGGGAAGATCATGCCTTACAAATTTTGATAGAATGTTTTGAGGAAGTGACCAGGAAGCTTGACGAGGGCAGGGTGGTGGACATAATCTATATGGATTTCAGTAAGGCCTTTGATAAGGTTCCACATGGTAGGCCGCTCTAGAACGTTAGATCGCATGGACTCCAAGGTAAACTGGCAAATTGGCGACACAATTGGCTTGACGTTAAGAAGCAAATGGCTATGGTGGAGGTATGCTTATCGGACTGGAGGCCTGTGACAAGTGGAGTGCCGCAGGGGACGGTATTGGTCCCATTGCTGTTTGTTATCTATATCAATGATTTGGACCAGAGTGCACAACGCAAGGTTAGTAAGTTTGCAGATGACACAAAAATAGGAGGTATCGTTTACAGTGAGTAACGTTATCAGAAATTGCAGCAGTACCTTGATCAGCTGGGGAAATGGGCTGAGAAATAGCAAATGGAGTTTAATATAGATAACTGTGACGTCTTGCATTTTGGAAAGTCAAATCCAGGCAGGATTTTAATGATGAATGAGAGGGCCTTAAGGAGTGTAGTGGAACAAAAGAACTTTGGAGATCAGGTGCACGGTTGTCTGAAATTGAGTCACAGATACACAGGACAGTGAAGAAAGATGTTGGCACACTGGTCTTCATCAGGGCATTGAGTATAGAAATTGGGACGTTATGTTGCTGTTGTACAGGATGCTGGTAAGGCTGCAGTTGGAGTATTGAGTTCAGTTTTGTTCACCTTGCTCTAGAAAGGATATTATTGAACTAGAAAGAGTGTAGAAGAAATTTACAAAGACGTTTCCTGGGTTAAAGGCTCTAAGGTATAGGCAGAGGTTGGATAGTTTTGAACTTATTTCTTTACAGCGAATGAAAGTTCATGGAGTTCAATGTCGCTAAGTGTGAGGTGATTCACTTTGGTAAGAGTAACAAAAAGATGGGGTACTGGGCTAATGGTCGGATACTTGGTAGTGTGGATGAGCAGAGGGATCTTGGTGTCCATGTACACAGATCTGTGAAAGTTGCCACCCAGGTAAATAGTGCGGTGAAGAAGGCATATGGCGTACTGGCTTTTATTGGTAGAGGAATTGAGTTCCGGAGTACAGAGGTCATGTTGCAGTTGTATAAGACTCTGGTGCAGCCGCATCTGGAGTATTGTGTGCAGTATTGGTCGCCATACTATAGGAAGGATGTGGAGGCACTGGAACGGGTGCAGAGGAGGTTTACCAGGATGTTGCCTGGTATGGTAGAAAGATCGTATGAGGAAAGGCTGAGGCACTTGGGGTTGTTTTCATTGGAGAAAAGAAGGTTTAGGGGTGACTTGACAGAGGTGTACAAGATGATTAGGGGTTTAGATAGGGTCGACAGTGAGAATCTTTTTCCACGTATGGAGTCAGCTATTACCAGGGGACATAGCTTGAAATTAATGGGGCGTAGGTATAGGACAGATGTTAGGGGTAGGTTCTTTACTCAGCGAGTCGTGAGTTCTTGGAATGCCCTGGCGGTAGCAGTGGTGGACTCTCCCTCATTATGGGCATTTAAGCGGGCATGGGATAGGCATATGGAGGATAGTGGGCTAGTGTAGGTTAGGTGGGCTTGGATCGGCGCAAAATTGAGGGCCCAAGGGCCTGTACTGCGCTGTATTCTTCTATGTTCTATGTTCTATGAAACTGAGGGGGTTCTTATAGAAGTGCAAATCTTATCAAATCATGAGAGGCGTGCATGGGGTGAATACTTCAACTTTTTTTCCCAAAGTTGGGGAATCGAGGACAAGAGGACATCCGTTAATGTTTGGAAAGAAAAAAAAAATATATATATAAAGAAAGGAACTTGAGTGGCAACCTTTTCACACAGAGGGTGGTCCGCATATGAACTGAGCTGCCACTGGAAGTGATTGAGATGGGTACAATAACAACATTGAAAAGGCATTTGGACAAATACAGAGATAGGCAAGGATTAGAGGGATACCGAATAAGGGCAGGGAAATGGGGAGAGTGTGGATTGACATTTTGGTTGGCATGGACCAGCCGGGCCAAATGGTCAATCATACTGTCAGTGATTGTGTAATATGACTGTAAATGAGTGTTTTGGAGTGGAGTCAGAAGGGGGAGATGTCATGGAAGGATATGTTCACAGGTTGCAGAATGCTGAAATGAAGACATTTCGATAGTATCATGCAACATGGGTGAGTATTATGAAGAATTATGAGAGAAAGGGATATTACTGTGAGTTCAGGCGATGGAGAGTTTTGGATGAGCATTTGGTCTGCAGCTGGGCCGAATCTAACAAAAAAAAACTGTTCAGTGACATTTTCATTGAGTGTGACAGAGGGATTGTCTGCACGAGGCCGAGCTAGTTTCCTGGTGCTATCTTACCAAACCCATCTCATTAACTACCCACCCCACCCCATGGTGTCCCTCTCATTCAATGCCAGCCCGATTCTCCCACCCATCATGACTGGAGGTACTCACCATGGCAGCTAAGGGGAAATTACACCACGGTTTGTCGACAGCGGCACGAAGGTCCTGGTGGATGGGCTAGTACAGAGGGGGACAATTCTCTTCCCAGAGGGATAACACCACCAGATGCACCGAGCCTGGTCTGAGCTCCTCACCCAGCTCAGTGCAGAAGCTGCGGTCTGAGGAAATGTCCAGCAAAACAGGACAAGCATCAGTAACCTTCCCTGCTCTGTCAGGGTAAGGGTCACCATATTCTCTCTGCTCCCTCACACTCACTGTATGTCTGATATAGCACCGGCCCCCGAACAAGGCTCATGCTCCACCACTCTCACTACTGCATACATCACCTTCCCTCTCTTTCTCTCTTGCCTTTCTAATGCCCTCCACACAGTTATAAAATATTCTGGAGAATGCCAATTATAGAATGTTCCAGGTAATGTTCCAACTTATTCCCACTTACAGAAAGACGGCTGTGCCCCAGTGTGTAACACGTGAAAGGATGGAGTAGAGATGTACATTTTTCAAATCACACATAATTAAAATCTATCATGAGGCCATTCAGTACATCAAATATGCTCCAACATTCAGGAGTGATCTGATGGTATTTTTAGATCCTGTTACAGGAACTTTCAGTCATTCAACCCCAGGTTCCTGTTATCGAGCAGACGATTCTCAGGCACTTTTTACCCCAGGTTTCTTCTCGCATGTGTTCACAAGACATTTCCCATGGGGATGGACTCTCCTAACAATATATTTCATCTGCTTTGTAAATTCATGCAACAGTCAGCATGCTTTCCACAGACCAATCAGAAACATGCACTTATTTTATGGTTATCGATTTCCATTCACAATTAGTCAACCTGGTTATTTCACTTGTCTCACCTTATTGCAGGAAATGTGTTGCTGGAAAAGCGCAGCAGGTCAGGCAGCATCCAGGGAACAGGAGAATCGACGTTTCGGGCATAAGCCCTTCTTCAGGAGAAGAAGGGCTTATGCCCGAAACGTCGATTCTCCTGTTCCCTGGATGCTGCCTGACCTGCTGCGCTTTTCCAGCAACACATTTCCAGCTCTGATCTCCAGCATCTGCAGACCTCACTTTCTCCTCACCTTATTGCATTCAGCCAAAGAGAGCTTCCAAAAACTTGACTCGTGATAAATACAATTTCTAGCAGAGAACATTTTTATCCTCAGCCGTTATCAAGACGATTATCTCAAATATACCTTTTACCTTGTCATGAAAGTTTCTCTTGCCCTTTTTCTGTGACTGATTCTGTGTGAAACAGTTACACAGTTTCCCACTCATTTGGCTGGTTGTTTGGTTTGTGATGCAGAGGGTGGACACCAGCGCAGGTTCAATTCCCCACACTGACAGAGACGACCATGAAGGGGACGCTATCTCAACCTCACCCCATCATCCGAGGTGCGGCGACCCTCAGGATAAACCACCATGCGTATTCTCTCTAATGAGAGTTCTTTGGGATTCTATTCTATCAAAGTTCGCGTTTTAATTTTTTAACAAAATATTTTATTGAAAAAGAGATTTTTATTGTTATATTGAACAAATAACAAAACAACTCAAACAACTGAACAAAATTACACCCAATTGCATGTACATACAATATAAGTTAACGTGTCTAAACAGATCGAAGAAAAACAAAAAAAAGCAATAAATAAATAATACAGCTCAGCATAACAAAACGATAGTTCTCGTTCTTCGAGAGCATTACACATGCATATGTTCATAATTCTTCATATTAGATTCATTAGACAATATCGTCATAGCTATAGAAAAGCAGTTGTTATTGTGGCAGATGAGCCTGTATCGCAGCAATCCAAAAAGGGTTGCCATATCTTATATAAATCTCTGCTTTTTGGTGCACTATACTGGTGAGAAAGTCCAAATTTATATTCTCCGTGATGACCTTACAAGCACCCAACAGACCCGGGGGTATTTTCAGACATCCAACATGACAGAATATTTTTCCTGGCACAGGAAGTAAGGGGGAGATACTATATAAGTATTTTGCATCAGTTATTACAGTGGATGATATAAAATGTAGGGAAATAGATGGTGACACCTTGCAAAATGTCCATATTACAGAGGAGGAAGTGCTGGATGTCTTGAAACGGGTCCCCAGGACCAGATCAGGTGTACCTTAGAACTCTGTGGGAAGCTAGAGAAGAGATTGCTGGGCCTCTTGCTGAGATATTTGCAATATGGATAGTCACAGGTGAGGTGCCGTAAGACTGGAGGTTGGCTAACGTGGTACCATTGTTTAAGAAGGGTGGTAAGGACACGCCAGGGAACTATAGACCAGTGAACCTGACGTTGGTGGTGTGCAAGTTGTTGTAAGGAATCCTGAGGGTCAGGATGTGCATGTATTTGGAAAGGCAAGGACTGATTAGAGATAGTCAACATGGCTTTGTGCGTGAGAAATCATGTCTCACAAACTTGATTGAGTTTTTTGAGGAAGTAATAAAGAGGATTGATGAGGGAAAAGGGATAGATGTGATCTATATGGACTTCAGTAAGTGTTTTGATAAGGGAGACTGATTAGCAAGGTTAGAGCTCATGGAATACAGGGAGAACTAGCCAATTGGATATAGAACTGGCTCAAAGGTAAAAGACAGAGGGTAGTGATGGAGGGTTGTTTTTAAGACTGGAGGCCTGTGACCAGTGCAGTGCCACCAGGATCGGTGCTGGATTCACTACTTTTTGTCATTTACATAAATGATTTAGATGCGAGCATAAGAGTCACAGTTAGTAAGTTTGCAGATGACACCAAAATTGGAGGTGTAGTGGACAGCGAAGAGGGTCACCTCAGATTACAACGGGATCTTGACCAAATGATCAATGGGCTGAGAAGTGGCAGATGGATTTTAATTCAGATAAATGAGAGGTGCTGCATTTTGGGAAAGCAAATGTTAGCAGGACTTCTACATTTAATGGTAAGGTCGCAGGGAGTATTCCTGAACAAAGAGACCTTGGAGTGTAGGTTCATAGCTCCTTGAAAGTAGAGTCGCAGGTAGCTAGGATAGTGAAGAAGGCGTTGGCATGCTTTCCTTTATTGATCAGAGTATTGAGTACAGGAGTTGAAAGATCATGTTGCGGCTGTACAGGACATTGGTTAGGCCACTGTTGTAAAATTGCGTGCAATTCTGGTCTCCTTCCTATCGGAAATATGTTGTGAAACTTGAAAGGGTTCAGAAAAGATTTACAAGGATGTTGCCAGGGTTACAGGATTTGAGCAATAGAGAGAAGCTGAACACGTTGGGGTTATTTTCCCTGAGCATCAGAGGATGAGCTGTGATAGTATAGAGGTTTACAAACTTATGATGGGCATGGATAGGGTAATTAGGTAAAGTATTTTCCCTGGGGTCGGGGAGTCCAGAACCAGAGGGCATAGGTTTAGGGTGAGAGGGGAAAGATATAAAAGACACCTACGGGGCAACTATTTCACACAGAGGGTGGTACGTGTATGGAATGAGCTGTCAGGTGAAGTGGGGGAGGCTGATACAAGTGCAACATTTAAGAGGCATTTGCGTGGGTAAATAAATAGGAAGGGTTTGGAATGTTATGGGCCGGGTGCTGGCAGATGGGACGAGATTGGTTTGGGATATGTGGGCGGCATGGAGGGGTTGGACTGAAGGGTCTGTTTCCATGCTTTACATTTCTATGACTCTATGACTTAAATTAATCTCTGTTTTTTGGTGCACCATACTGGTGAGAAAAGCCAAAGGGATATTTTCCATGCGGAGCTGACAAAGACCCAACAGCCCCGAAGAGTTTTCAGGCATCCAACACAACAGAATATGTTTCCTAGCACAGAAAGTAAGGATTTTTTTCCCATGTACATCTGCGTAAGATACTCTGGGCAGGCTCAGGAAGAGAGAAACCGGGTCCATCTACAATTCGGTCCCCAAGACGCACTCTACAACACCTGACACAGTGCTCCAATATATACGAAGCCTGCAGCAGGACCACATGCAATGAGTAAGAGTGGTTGTAGTCATTCTGCATTTAGGACATGCTGAAGAGAATCTCACTTTGAATTTTGAGAAAAAATCTGGTGTCAGATAGACCCGATGAAGAATTTTCAACTGCACAGAATGGGTCCTATTAGAGATCAAAATCCTTCGAGCATTTTCACAAATATCCTCCCATGTCTCCGAAGAGATCTAAACCCCCAACTCTCTCGCACAGATGTTACGAAGCTGCACAGTCTTGTCTGAGGGGACACTATCCAACTATTGATAAACGGTGCTGACAGAGAGTGTATTCTTAGCAAAAAGAACCCACTTCTCTGTATCGGATCTATAAGTGTCTGTTAAAAGTTTTTTAAAATCAAATCTCTAATCTGGAAAAAAAAGAAAAGTCTCGACGAGGGAGTCCATACTTACGAATTATTTGACCAAATGATATCATTGTTTCTCCCTCAAATAACACGTGGTGGCTCAGTGGCTTGCACTGCTGACTCACAGCACCAGGGTCACGGGTTTGTTTCCAGCCTTGGGTGACTGGCTGTGTGGAGTTAGTATAATCTCAACGGTGTCTGCGTAGGGTTCCTCCCACAGTCACAAAGATGTGCAGGTTAGATGAATTGGCCATTGCTAAATTGCTCAAAGAGTTCCAGGATCTGTAAATTGGGGCATTAGTCAGAGTAAATATAGGATGGTAGGGGAATGGGTCTGGGTGGGTTACTCTTCAGAGGGTCGAAGTGGACTTGTGGGCCCAAGGACCTGTTTCCACACTGTAGTGATTCTATTAATTCTAAATCACCCAAGCAAGGTACCCCCTCGCTGCCAACAGTTTAAATCTGGAACCCAACATCCTCGGTTGACAACCCGGTATAACAATTATAGGGGTAAGAAGTATGGTTTTGGCTGTATTGCCCTCGATCTGACGCATTGTCCTTCAAGTTGTAACAGTATTGTTCTTCATTCGTTTATAACAATACTCCATGAACGTTGTCATTTGACCTAAGAACAACAGACTAATAAGGGTTCACTTTGTCTGAGAGGGCTCAATTGATGCCGAGACCTCAGCGGCCCAGGGACTGACATACGATGAAAAGAAACTTATTAGATTGCTTTTAATCGGGGAGATCTACTCCCCATAATCTGTGGGACAGTTGCAACTTTGTTAGCTTGATAAAGAATCGCTTATGGTGCCAAATAAGAGAGCTAAACCAGCCTTTTTTTTTCTACAAAAAAACCTCTTCGGCCCAACAAGTCCACTCCGACCTCCAACCCACTCCCCTACATTTATCCACTCACCTAACACTAGGTCAATTTAGCACGTCCCATTCACCTAACCTACACATTTTTGGAGGAAACCGGAGCACCTGGAGAATATGCAAACTCCACGCAGTCAGACTCCTGAGGTGGGAATTGAACGGGGTCACTGGCACTGTAAGGCAGCAGCACTAACCACTGTGCCACCGTGCCGCCCACAGTCCTTACTTGTCTGGGAAAGATCAAAGAAAACATTCACGCGGGTGTAGGAAATGAGGAAGGACATTCATTTTAATAACAGCTATCCGACCGAGTCAGGATATTGGAAATACCTCCCATCTTTGAAGGTCTTGTTTAATTTTGTCAAACAAATGGACACAGTTCACGCTAAATAAATGATGAAAGACAGATGCAATTAATATACTGAAGTAGGGAAACCACTTCAGTGACCAGTTAAAAGGAAACCAGGATTTGCCCTCACTATTAACTATTTCCCTACGACCTCCCATAGGCATGGCCTCCAACTTTATAAAATTAATCTTATCGCCCGGAAAGGCAACAAGTGAATTATTGCATTGCATCACATGAACTACCGAAATTGTGGGATTTGACAAAGAACATAACACCCTCATCTGCATACAATGTAATCTTAGATGACTCCTATCCCACTTCTGGGGCAGATATATTGGCATCCCTCGGCTTGGCCTCCGCCAGTGGCTCAATCACCAACATAAACAACAATGGCAAAAGGTGTCAACCTTGTCGGCTGCCTGGAGAAATGTTCTTATTTCTGGTTGGCACGCCATTAGTGAGAACCGCAGCCAAAGGATCGCAGTAAAGGATCCTCACCTACTTGATAAAAACTTTGCATAGACCAAACTGTTCTAATGTACAGAAGAGATCCGACCACTCAACTCAAACAAATGCCTTCTCTCATCTGAAGAGATCAATAATCCTTGCACAGATTGATGTTGACACTCTTGGATCATATTGAGTAACCACTTAACATTGTAGGAAGATCTGCGGCCCTTTATAAAGAATGTTTCGACCTCTTTGGCAACGGAAGGCCGCAAAGTTTCTAACCTTAATGAACGGGTTTCAGACGGGATTAAAACCAACATTTAAAACCAACATTGAGATTGGCGTTTAAGAAGCACAATCCTCCAGGGTGTTCCATTCTTAAGCATCAGAGAGATATGAGCCTCTCTGAAGGCTGGAGGGAGGGGTTCCTGACTGTATGAGTGACAGAACATGTTAAACTTCAGCCCAAACAATTGGTTTATAAATTATTTATAAAATTCACTAGGAAATCCATCAAGAACGTGCACCTTTACATTCTGAAGCAGCTTCCCACCCTCCTGCGCTGACAATGGTGCATTAAGACACAACACTTATTCAGGGGATACTCCTGGAAAGCCCAAGTTCTTGAAAAATGACTCCATCTTAATCCATCTATCCTCAAAATGATCAGTCTGAAATAATTCGGAGAAAAATCTCGGACAGGCTGCATTAATCTTTTTGGAATCGGATGGAAGGATCCTAGTACCTTCCCAAATTGAGGTAATGGCTTGAGGGGGCGCTCGTTTTCCTGGCAAGTTAGGCTAAATACTTGCCTGGCTTATCACGACGTTCAAACAGCCTTTGTTTTGCAAAAGTAAGTTCCTTCTTGGATGTCTGTGTGAGTGTGGAATTCACTGTAGACCGAAACGTTATGATCCTCTGCATCTTAGCCACTGAGGGTCTATCAGAGTATGCCATCTCGGCTGTCCTCAGCCGTGTTTCAAACAAACTTTGCTGCTCCCCCTTCTGCCACTTCCTGAGGAATAATTATTCCCTTGGCATGAGCGTTAGCAGTTTCCCATAGAATGGATGGGTTACTGGTTGAATCTGAATTAATGGCTAAGAAAGATCTGAAATCATTACAGAAATACTCAATGAACTAACTAGCCATAAGAAAAAAAGGGATCCATTCGCCAGCATTTCGAAACTGTTATATTGCTTCATGGTCAGAAAAGGTAATTATCGCAATTATGCAGGATGCCAACAATCTAAGATTGTTGCAGGGATGTGGAAGAGATCAAACTTCGTGTGTCATTTCTGCGGGTTAAAGGAGAAAATAAAGTCCCTACTTGTGAGATAGATCTGCCTCCAGACATCCACCAGCTCTGGTTCGGCACAAGAATCAACTAATTGCTTACATTATAACGAGGGCATTGGGGAACCTTTGGACATTCTGTCCACTGTGGGGTACGTAAGACGGTTGAAATCATCTACACTAATGCACCACGAGGCAAGATAACTTAATTTGGAAAATGCATCTACCACGGTTTTAAGAGGGTGCGCCGGGAGGCAATAATCTTTCAAAATACTGTATTCTTTCCCATAGTTCAAGGGTTTGGGGATTATGATCCTCCTGTTAATGTCTTATATAATCTAGTAATTTAACTGGAAGATTCTTCCTATCCAGTGTGGCTTCTCCCCTACTCCTACTATTAAAAAACGAGAAATAAACCCGATCAAACCCGCCCTGCTGTAAAGTCAACTGCTCCTTGTCATCAAGGTGCATCTTCTGCAATAGGACAACACCCACGACTCTCCTTTCTAAGACTAGAAAGTACATTTTACTTCTTGACTAGACGATGGCTCCGCTTATTGTTCCAGGTACACCATTTAAGCACATCATTATCCATCACACACTGTAGCAACATTTGAGCTCGAGAGAGGAAGAAATCGAATTACACATCACTGATCATGAATGAAAAAAAACTCATAGAGCGTAAAAACAATACAACCTAAGACTACTACATCTATCAAGCTCTCAAAACTTTCCAAAACTAAACACATAAAAAAAGAAACAAAATCCAAAATGTCAATGACACTCGGTAGGGAATTTACCCCACGCCCGCCCAGTGGGGACGGTTACATATCCCAAAACTTTATCTTCTGCTCGCTACCAATATGACATCCAGGGCAATTAACAACAAAAATCGAGCTTCAACTGCCCTTTGGTCGGTATTTAGTCATCACAACTACTTTTGTAACCCGCTCCAGCTTGAGCCACACCCCAGACACAAGCAAGGAAAGAGAAACAGAGTAGTAATACTAATGAAGAAGTTAGAAGTGAGTACTCTACCCATCTCGACTATAATTTAACACTGGTTAATACCATAAAAGTCCAAGAAAATTTCTTTAAGAGAGAAACATGATTATCTAAACATTCATCTTACTTTAAAATGTCCACAAAGGTTTCGCTTTCTCTGGAGAGTCAGAAGAGTGAATGGATTCATTGAAAGCAATGTGGAGCATTGCTGTGAACCGTAAGGAATACTGAATCCCGAGTTCCCTTATATATCTCTTGATATCAACATAAGATTTTCTTTCCTGAATCACCGCTGTTGAAAAGTCCTGAAAGAACATAATACTGGAGCCCTCGTGAGTTAAACCCATCGGATCTTTCCACTGGGTTCTGGAGATTCCATCAGTCTTTGTTTATCCCCATAACTATGTAACTGCACAAGGACAGGGCGAGGGCGCTGGTCTGAGTCTGACCTCCGCGCTGTAACCCGATGAACTGTCTCGCTCTTCACCCGTCTCTCTTCAGCTTCGAAGTGAAGGAATCGCGGCAGCCAGTTCTCAATAAACTCACTGGCTGACCACCTTCCGTCCTGTCCAGCAAACGGACGATGTGAACATTCTTCATCCTACCCCTGTTCTCGAGGTGGTCGTCATGTTCAGTTAAGGTATGGACCTGTTTTTCAAAGGCGAGGATCCTCTCCTGAAAGGAATCGATCGCGGTCTCTGTCACTGCAGTTCGGCGCTTAACATCGTCTGTTCTGTTTCCAAGGCTGTCAAGTTGCTGCTCATGTTTTTGAAGCACGGCTGAGAGCGGCTGTGTCCACTGCTGAACCCTTCATCAATCATGGCTTCAATCATTTCAAATTACTTGGTGAACTCATTGACCAAGGCCTGGTGAGTAGCTGGGTACATTGAATGAGCAGAATGGGTTGCAGCTTCAGCCTCAGGCATGCTCGATTATTCTGACGGGTGCACCGGTGTTGGGACTTACTTAATCCTTTCCCTTGTTTTGTCATTTCAACTTGATAAAACGGGAATAGTAAAGATTCTATTTCTTTTTTAGTGTTGAATTTTACGTAAATGGCTGGGATGGGATGGGTTAGAGAGCCACTTTGCCCGTGCAGTGATGCAGAGCCCAGCAGAGCATACCTTCCGGAACGTCGCCATGTTGGATTCCCCCTTAATGTTTTATCGATATTATCATTTCATTTTGCGTTGTATTCCTGGATGTTCTGGACCTGTGTAATTTGATACCTCTGTCTACATTTCCCTTCACACTGCACATTGCTGCCCATTCCTCGATAATCCTTGACTCTGTTGTTATTCATGAACCTTCTGTCGGTGCCTCAAAAATATTCAATATTTCTGCCTCCAATGCTCTGTGTGGAAGAGTCTTCCAAATACTCTCAGCACTTTGAGAAATCAAATATAAACCTTATGATCTGAGTGTGAGATTTTTTTTGTGTCTCCTTATCTGAGAAAGGATAGTATTACATTGAAAGCAGTTCAGAGATGTTTCATTTCATGTATTCCTGGGGTGAAGTGCTTTATTATGAAGGTTTTAACAGGTTACTCCTGGAATGAGAATGAAGCATATAAGACCTTGAGGAGAATACATTGGAAGCAATTCAGCGATGTTTCATTTCACGTATTCCTGGGGTGAAGGGCTGATATTATGAAGGCTTTAACAGGTTACTTTTGGAATGAGCATGAAACATATAAGACGTTGAGGAGTTTGGATTAGGTATATACCCGCTGGGTGTTTGTATAGTCCAAATTTGTTGTCATTATCATAGAATCTCTACAGTGTGGAGGCTGGACATTCCATCCATTAAGTCTGCACTTATCCACCAAACAGCATCCTACCTTATCCATGTAACTTTGTATTTCCCATAACTAACCCACCTAACCTATGGGGTACTATGGGCAATCCACTGTAAACTGCACATCTTTGGACTGTAGCAGGAAACTGGAGCACTGAGAGGAAACCCACACAGATATGGGGAGGATGTTCAACTCCACTTAGGGGGTCGCCCAAGGTTGGAATTGAACCCAGCTCTTTGGTGATGTGAGGAAGCAGTGCCACCCACAGATACACCATATTCCTCCGTTAGTTCTGTTAGTAACTTGTGGCTGACTAAAGAAATCTGCCTGACTTATTCTTATCACTGAACGTAACCCAATCTGAGAACTTTATCATCGGCCATATCACCAACCTGGATCCATTTAAAACTTGTTGTAAGCAGTGGAGGAGTGGGACTAGAAAAGGAAATGGTGACACCCTCCATCCTTAGTCACAACTGGAGTGAGAAGATATTCACAAAGTGGGAATTCATTCCAGTGGGAATCCTCTTTCTCAGAAGTTTGGGATGGCTAAATCTTTATATTATAACGAGGCTGGCTCCGTCTGATTTCCCATAGACAGGTGAATCAGGGATAATGGTGCATGGAGAGAAAAGTGAAGCTGGGACCACAATGAGATGAGCCATGACCTCATTTATTGGTGGAATAGTGTCAAAGGGCCGAATGGCCTCCTCGTGTCCCTCAGCCCTGTGTTCTGATGTTCCAATTAGCCCTTCCGTCCTGCTACACACAGGTAGATCGAGGCCACTCCGATTGTTAGGTGTAGTTTTGGAAATGTCCTTGGAAAATCCAGGCTGGATCAGGAAGTGACCCTCACCCCCAATCCCTGTTTCCAGGCTTCTCTGTAACTTCTGCCCCAGATGTAAGTCGTGTCCAAGACCCAGATTCGCTGTGAATACAGCCCCCATACTCCACCCAGGGTAAACTCATCTCAATGTAGCATGACACAACACAATTTCCAGGAAAATAGCCAGTTACTGTCCAAAAGCATAACATGTGAAATTAATAAATAGGAACAACAGTAGGCTATTCGGCCCCTCAAGCTTGCCCTGTCATTTAATACGAACATGGCTGATCTACTCCAGGGCTCCACTCCACTTTCTTGCCCACTCCTTGATGAGAGTGGATTAGGTATATACCCCCTGGGTGTTTGTATTGTCCAAGTTTGTTGTCCCTCTACAGCTCTCTGGGTTAGGGAACTCCAGACATTCTCTACCTTCTGAGAGAAGACATCACTTTGCATCTCAGAATGAAATCGATGTTCCATATTCGGTATCTATGTCATCGAGTTCGAGACTCCACCCGGGAATGGTAACAACTTCTCAACATCTACCGTGTCAACCCCTCTCTGTGTCTTGTTTTTTTTTCAGCAGTATCACTCTTCATTCATTTAAAGCCCAATGAATAATCACCTCACCATTTTAGAGATTCTAAATAACACAAACCTTTCATCCCAGGAACCCGTCTTGCTGCACCAGCATGCTGACTTTATGTTTCATACACTGAAAGGCTCCAATCCCTTTGTACTGCTCCTTTTCTGGAAGTCCTCTCCATTAAATAACAGCCTGCCTTTTGGTTCTCAGTGTCATCCACAAACTTGGATGTATATTACACACAACTCCCTCCTTCAGGCTGTCAGTATAGATTGTAAATATTTGATGCCATCGGACTCATAGCTGTGGTACTCCATCAGATACACCTTTGCCATGAAGATCCATTAATCATGACTCTCCGGTTGCTATGAGCTAACCAATGATCATCCCATGTTAATACATTATCCATCATCCTACGAACCTCTGTGTTGTGTAAGAATTTCATTTTGTCATACCTTGTGGAAAATCTCTGGAAATCCTCGTGTCCAATAGATCCCCTTTATCAAATCCGCTTGTTACATTCTCAGGCATCTCCAGAAATAATTTGCCTGATTTTACAGTGCAAAGTATGATTACCCTTTCACAAAATCACTCTGACCCTGCGTGAAGCTTTTCTAAATGTCCATGCTGGCCAGGTTTTCCAAATTAAGCTTGTCCCATCTGCTTTCATTTGGCCCATATGCCTCTAAATGTTTCCTATCCATATGTTTTTCCAAATGAATTTTAAATGTTGTAGCTGTACTGTCATCTACCTCTGGTAGCTAATTCCATACCCAAACCAACCTCTGTTCCTTTTAAATCTTTCATCAATCACATTAAACCTGTGCCTTCTATGGCTGAACTCCCCGATGCCGTTTGAAAGATCTTGTCTATTCACCTATCCAAATCACTCATGATTTTAGAAACTTTTACGATGTCACCAACCAACCTCCTACACTCCATCTGATATTAATTTCAAGAACCAGCACTTAAAGATAAGCACTGCAAATTTGAAACAATATTAAACATGGCATGTAAACAATACACAGCCCAAACTTCATATAGTGATTTGTTTTTCTCCATATTACAATTCTAAGGCAGCATGAAATGCTTACTAGTGCCAATAAGAAGTCAAGCACCTGGATTCCTTTTTCTAAAGGGGGCGATGATCTCGACTATGAAAACGTATCTATGGCCAGCTCTATATAATGCCACATAGTCAACATTCTCCCTCCTAGCCTCCCGATGACCTTGTGTGGTTGTGTCTTCTTTATCTTGCATTCAATTGAGAGAACCCCTTTCCCCCATTCACACCTTAATTTAAACACATTTTGCATCATCCACTCGTTCAGCATTCTAAAAGCCCGTTTATCTTTGCCACACCCTCTTTTCCCTGTCACCCATCTTCCACCTCTGACAAGGGATTAAAATCCCAGTTTCCAATCCTTTTCAGTTCCGAAGAAGTGTTACACTGGGCTTGAAATGCTAATGCTTTTTCTCTGTCTCTGCAGATGCTGACAGACCTGTTGGGTTTCTCCAGAAATGAATAGGCACAGAACAAATTTTCACTAAAACAAATAACTCTGGATACTAGAAATAAAAATACAAAAATTGCTGGAGAAACTGGGAGCTTTGTAAAGGGTCGCTGGACCTGAACGTTTAACTCTGCATTCATTCCAGAAGATGCTGCAACATTTTTCAGTAATTTCTTCAGCATTTTCTGTTTTTGGACAATTTCCAAAGAAGTATGTCAAAGATGCTCAAACATCCTGCCCAACATGGAGCGCCGTACACTGGGAACTGAACAATAACGCATGGTGCACAAGTGCCTTCACTCTGAAACTGCAAAGGACTGGCATCACTGATACTACAGAGCTTTTAATCATGGTCAGGGAGAAAAACAGAGGGAAACACATTCACTTCAAATACAGAAGTTGACATTGTGGAAAAGAAACGATTTAGATTATTAGCTTAAATTGATTGAGTTAAAGTAACAAATTAGAAGTGTGACACCAGGGAGATGCCCTAAGCAGAATGAGAATATGAAAATGGATGTGTTACCGCATCAGAAACCAGGTTAGGCCACTGAATACAGGGCTGATGCCCAGCTCGGAATTACATGCACCGAAACCTATTGACAACCCATTAAAGCGACCACGCTTGACTAGTTGCATTCCAAACAGCAGAATAACTTCTGATGGAGAGGGGGAAATTATCCCAAGACTAACAGATCGGATCTAAGCTCCGTCGTCCTGCTAAATCCAAGCATAACTGTTGGTGGACTATTAAACAATTTACTGGAGGAGAGGACTCCACAAATATCCTCATCCTAAATATCGGAACAACTCTGTACACTAGTGAAAAAAAGTCAAGGGTGTGGTGTCTGCACTGTCCTCAGCCAGAAGTGTTGAGTGGATGATCCAACTCACACTCATCATGATGCCCACAGACTCACAGATGCCAGACTTCCAACAAATCGAATTGCTGTACGTGACACGAAGAAACCGCTGAACACTGTAGATTTGACAAAACAATGGGCCCTGACACCATTCCTGCAATAGGACTGAAGACTTGTGCTGCACAACAAGCCGAGTCACTGGGGAAGCTGTTTCATTCCAGCTCCAGCTCTGACATCTCCATGCCAATGTGGAAAATTACTCAGCTATGTCCAGTCACCGAAGAGGAGAGGGGAATGGGAAACATAGTCCTGTCGACACTGCAGAGGCCTCCTTCCAAGCATCTGAGAGCATGTAACAACATTTACAGAGCTCTCCCACAGACTGCACAGAAACATCGGGAAAGGAGGAGGTCATTTAAGGCATTGAGCTTTCCCCATGCTAGTTCATGGCCGAACATCTCCTCAGTGCACTTTTCCTCATACAATGTTCATATATCATAATATGTTTAAACATTGTGAGATATAAACCAAGAACTGATATAGTGCTTTCGGCTCCTCTATTCAATATACACGCAGTTCTTTGATAACGCTTGTGTATTAAATACGATTTGACTGTTTTCTATAAAGTGAACTATCATCCCTGCTTCCAATCTGTCTCACACTGTCAGAGTTTGATATATTTCAATGATATCTCCACTCATTTTCCTAATCCCTATGAAATACAGACCCAGTCACCCCAAATCTCTGGTCCGAACACAAGCCTGTCCTCCCAGAGATCAGTCTGGTCATCCTGCACTGCTCTCCCTCAATATCAGGTTTGTCCTTTACGAGGCAAGGAGACCAAAACTGCAAACAATACTGCACAGTGTCTGAGATGAGGTCCCACTAAGGCCCTGTACAGCTGCAGTAAATGACCCTTACTCCGTATTCAAATCCCCCTGAAATGAAGGTGAATACACCATTTATCTGCCTACCTGCTTTCTGCTCCTGCAATATTACTTTCACTGACTGGCGGACAGGGAGATACAGATCGTTTTCAATGTGACAGCTCCCCACTTGCTGGGTCTATATACACCGGTCAGCGTGCCAATGCCATTCCCCGTATTGACTTCTGGCTTCAGAACTCACTGCCTTACATGGACTCGGAGGGCTGCGCAGACATAAAACAAAAATGCAGCTGAAGTTCCTTTATAGATCAACATTTTCCAACCACTCCCTTTGCAAATGATAGGCTGCCATTCTACTGTTCCCATCAAAGTGCACAACATCTCATCTCTCCCATTGCTCTCCATCTACCACGTATTTGCCCAGTCTCTCCACTTGTCTCAATCACCTTGGAGTCTTTTTTACATCCTCCGCATCCATTCACAAGCTGACATCGTTTAGTACTGTCAGCAGACTGGGCAATATTGCATTTGAGCCCCTCAACTAAAGATATGATATGTATTGGGAATAGCTTGATGTCAAATCTCGATCCTTGTTATATCCTCTAAGCCTTCCATTAAAAAAACAGGGTTTTATTCTTACTCACTGTTTCCTGCCAGCTCTCCCATTCTAAAACCATGACCATATATTAGCCCCAGTCCCACACGATTCGAATTTGCACAAAAGGCTTGGGGCTTTGTCAAAAATCTTTCTGAGATGCCAATCGTATTGCATTGATACCTTCTCCATAATTTTGCTAAAAGCCACTTTCCCAAATGTGATTCCCATTTCATAAATCTCTGTTGACTTTGTCTTTGCCCATTAATTTCAGTCCAATATTTCTCTCTAAAACTGTTTAGTTGCTAATTTGGTTGCTTTTTCCTTTTTCTCACCACACTAAAGCTCTCGAGTATTTCTAGGAAGTTTACTTTGTTTTTTTTTCTTCTGTGAAGGCATAACTGAAGTATTTATTCCATAGTTCTGCTATTTCCCTGTCCTCAATTATCTGGTATCAGACTGTAAGAAAGCTGCAACTTTTTCTCTTAATTTTGCCATTGACATATTTTCAGAAGATATTACAAGTTCACACTTATATACTTTGATAAGGTATTCTTCAGAAACCCATCAATTCCTATCTTAAGCCACTCGATGATTGACCTCCCACATCCATACAATAACAGAAGCACAGTCTCTGTTCCATCAGAAATACAGCACGGTCTACATTAGGCCCACTTTCCGACACAACGCACGTAGCTGTGAATCTTATAGCATTTCAATTGCACAAGCATGTATTTTCTAAAGGTTTTGAGGTTACCATGACAAACTCCCTCTCAAGGAATACATTCCAGACCCCAACACACTCTGGATGAAAAATAGTCCTCAATTCCTCACTCACCCTCATCCCTTCACTTTAAAAGTGTGGCCATTTGACTAAAAGGAACAGCTCCTCTCTCAGATTCCTGAAGAAGGGCATATGCCCGAAAAGTCAATTCTCCTGTTCCCTGGATGCTGCCTGACCTGCTGCGCTTTTCCAGCAACACATTTTCAGCTCCTCTCTATCCACCCTGTCCATGTCTCTCGTAATCTTATCCTTCTGATTCACGGACCCTGTAGCCTTCTCTGTTCCAAAGTAAACAACCCGAGCTTATCCAGCCTCTCTCCATAGCTGTTATACTCCATCCCAGGGAACATCTTGGTGAATCTCCTCTGCACCCCCTCCAGTACAATCGCATCCTTCCTGTAATGTGGCTCCCATAACTACACACAGTATTCTATCGTGGCCTAAATAAATCTCCACATAGATCTTATAATCTACGCTTCGGTGTATAAAGGCTGTGTTTACGCTCCCCTATGCTTTCCTAAATTGTGCAATAACCTGTTCAGTCACTTTCAAGGATGTGTGGAGAAGTACCCTCTGAGCTTCCTAGTGTGCTGTCATTCATTGAGTTCTCCCCTGTCTGGTTCCTTCTTGCAAAGTGCATCACCTCATATTTATCAGGGTTACATTCCATCTGCCATTGATCTACCATTTCGACTATTCCATCCGTATCTTCCTCTTCACTGTCAACCACCTGGCCAATCTTCGTATCAATCACAAACTTACTTATGACACCACCACCCCTCGTCTATATTCACAGCTGCATCATTTATGATAAGGTTTAAAATCACAAAGCATCAGCTTGTAATGCCACAGGTTTATTTGGAGGCACGAGCTTTCGAAGCGCTGCTTCTTCACCAAGTGGTTGTGCGCTTTGATTAAGCGCTTCGAAAGCTAGTGCCGCCGAATTACCTTTTGGACTATAACCTGCTGTTATGCAATTATTAGCTTTGTCCATCCCCAGTCCAACACCAACACCTCCGAATCAGAAATAATAAGAGACAGAGCACTGATCCCTGTGATACACCATTGGATACTAGCCTCGAATCACACAAACAGCCTTCTACCACCACCCTCTGTCTCCTACCACTAAAGTTGATTTAGATGCAACTTCGCAAGTCACTAATGAGTCCTACCTGTTCCCTGATTATTCTGTTCTGCTGGAGACAGTTGTAGAATATCTGGATATTATCCCTAATCTTGCCTGCCAGTAGATTTCCATGTCTCTGTGTTAATTAGTCCCCTCCAAGTTAGAGATGTCCTCCCTATTGCAGTCTTAACTAGCCTGTCCCAGATCCTGCCATTATTTGCCTTGAATGTGGAATAGACAGCGAGGGAAGCGTTCTGTTAATTTCCAACTTGTCAGATGTTTTGTGAATTTTCTACATTTCACTGTGACCCAACTCTCATTCTTTGAATCTCTCGAGAACACAGGCCGAGTTTCCTCATTAGGCAATCTCACCATCTGAGGGATTAATCTGAAGAATGTCCATTGCACTTCCTCTGCGATCAGTATATTCTTTCTGAGATTCTGTCACCAAAACCGCACACAATACTCCAGGTACAGTCCCACCAACACGCTGTGAAACTGCTTCAACATGTCTTTACATCAATGTTCTGACTCTCTTAAATGAAGGCGAACCAAACTTTAACATTCCACTTACATTTATTCCTCCAAATACCCTTCACATTCATTGCACTTACGAACTCACTGAGTTCGCATAGAAACCCTTCCGAAAATCCCATATATACCACTTCCACTGGTTCCTCATTATCTATTCTGTAAGAAACAACTTCAAACAATTCCGAAGTTTATCAAGTATGATTTCTCTATCAGAAATGCATGCTGATTATCTCCATTGTTGCTGTTAATTTCCAGATATCAAAAACGTCATCCTGTGCAATAGATTCTAACACTTTCCCTACAGATGTCAAGTTAATTCGCCTGCAGTTCTCACACTATGTCTGTTTCCCTTTGTAGCTGTTTGGATCCCTTCCATTCATCGGTACTGCTTGGATCACGTTTATCCACAATAGTTTCTGGTCTCTGCAGAATGTACAGGAAAATAAAACAAAGTCATCGACAGTGCATTTAACCCTACTATTAGTGATTTATTTATGACATTCTGATCGGAAGTACATCTGTTTCGTCAGACTTAGCAATGCTCAATCCAGCTACATGTTCAAGTGCTACCTTAGTACTGATTTGAATTGACTTTATGTCTTTAGCTGCAGAAGTCCGATATGATCACTTGGTATTACTGGAGGATTTTCTGGATCTTCCTCCATGAAGACAGATGCAAAGTAACTGGTTCTATTCTTGGTAATTTCCCTGTTCTCAACAATGACCTCGCCTCTCCCGATTACAAATTTCCACATTTGACCTTGCTTTTATTTTGGTTCCTTTGAAATATAGATCGTAGACTGATGCAGTCTTTTTGTTCCTGTGTGTTAGCATACATGTTCTCTTTTTGATTTCCTTATCAGTTTCATGGCCTTCCTTTCCTGGATCGTTCATTTCTGAGAATTCTCAGCTTTCTAGAATATCTGAAATTCTTCTGAAGTCACTTCCTATGATTAATATATTTTCTAATTTGTTGTGTTAACCATTATTGAGTCACTTTCCCAATCTTTCATGTTTGTACATGAAATAAATAGACGCATTTTTCAGACTTTGCAGTATTTCTAAAAACTCCATGTCCTGACCAGATACATTCAGGAACACTGCAGGAGGATAGGAGGACAGAGAAGAAATTGCGGGAGCCCTTCTTGGCTCTTTTCCATCATTGCTGGCCAACAATTGAGGTCCTGGACGACTGGAGGGTAGCGTATGCTGAGCCCATATTCAAGAATGGCTACAATGATACACCTGGGAACTCAAGACCAGTAAACCTAAAATCTAGTGGATAGGGTACTTGAGAAGATTCACAGAGATTGAATATCCCTGTATTTGGAAAGACAGGGTGTGATTCGGAGTAAGATTAGAATGGTTCTGGAAAAGCAGAGCGGGTCAGGTAACATCCGAGGAGCAGGAAAATCGATGTTTTGGCAAAAGCCCTTCATCAAATTCAGCACGGCTTTGTGCATGGGAGATCATGACTCGTAAATGTGTTAGAATTTTTTGATGAAGTGATGAGGGAAGGGAGGTATACGTAGTCTATATGGATTCCAGTAAGGCCTTCAGCAAGGTTCCACATTTTCCGCTGCTCTGGAAGGTTAGATCACATGGAATTGAGAGGAACCTGGCAAATTAGGTACAAAATTGGCTTGAAGGTAGGAAGCAGAGGGTAATACTGGAAGAATGCTGGTCAGACTGGAGGCCTGTGACGAGTGGAATGCCTCAGGGTTTGGTGCTGGGACCACTGCATATTACATATACCTGTGATTTAGATGAGAATGTACAGGCATGATTTATAAGTTTGAAGACGACACTAAAATAGGCGGCATCATGGAGAGTGTGGAAGGTTATCATAAATTTCAGAAATTACAGCAGTACTTTGATCAGCTGGGAAAGTCGCCTGAGAATTTGCAAATGGATTTTAATATTGATCAGTGTAAGTTCTTGCATTTTAGAAAGTCAAATCAAGTTTGGAGTTTCATGGTGAATGGTTGTGTCCTAAGGAGTGTAGTGGAACAGAGGGACCTCAGAATTCAGGTGCATGGTTCTCTAAACGTTGAATCAGAGGTAGACAGTGCACTGAAGAAAGCTTTTGGCACACTAGCTTTAATGATTGTATTTCACTGAGTATCGAAATTAGGGAGTTATGTTGCAGTTATACAGGAGGCCATATTGGTAGCGTTATGTTCAGTTTTGTTCACTTTGCTTTAGGAAGGAATTTTTTAAACTGGAAAGAATGCAGAAAAAAATATAAGGATGTTGCCAAAGACTCAATGGACTGAGTTACAGGGAGAGGTTGGACAAGCTAGGACTTCTTACTTCGATGTGTTGAGACTGAGGGAGGATCATATTGAAGTCTGTAAGATCATGACAGGCATGGATAGAGTGAATGTACCCAGCATTGTTTTCCCACGGTTGGGCAGTCACAAACTAGAGAGTATCAGTTTAAGGTCAGAGCGGAAAGAATAAATGGGAACCTGAGGAACAACCTTTTTTCTCACAGGGGCTGGTACGCATATGGAATGAGCTACCAGGGGAAGTGATTGAGGCAGATACATTAACAACATTTAAAAGGCATTTGGACAATACACGGATAGGAAAGGTTCAGGGACCATAAAATCCCTGAGTTATCTTCGCCACTTGTGAAGCATTCCTCGTGAGGACTCATTGGAATCTCTCCACTGCTGGAAGCAAAGAGAGTTCAGCCAAAACCAACTGTTCTACAAATAAATCCCATTACCAGCAGCTTGTGTGAGTAGAATAATTTCAAAGGCAGAAGAACATTTCGGACACTTTATCTTTTACCATTTGTTGTGAGTTCAACTTCCTGAATTTCACATTTTTCTCAAAAATGACCCAGCCTGAGTCCTGTACAATTGGCCATATCACGAAACTGGCTACATTTAAAATTTGTTGTAACCAGTGGAGCAGTGGAACTGGAAAAGAACACAGTGACCCTCTATCATTTGTCGGAACACGAATGAGAAATTATTATTGGATTGTTCAAGTGGGAATTTCCTTTACCAAACGTTTATGGTGCCTGGATGTTTGCATTTGTTCAAAGTTGTGCTGTATTCAAACATTTGACAGACAAGTGCATGTAGGAAAATTGTATGCAGACAGAAAACTGCTGCTGAAACCACAATTAGAGCAACTACGATCTTTGTGCCTTGTGGAGCAGTGACAACGTGTCTAATGAACCACTCCTGCTCCTCCGTCCTATATTCCTAAGTTCAATTCAGCCCCTCAAACCTCCTGGACTGGTGCTGACGGGGGCATCTTGCTCCAAACACCTGGTCCACAGTAACACAGGATCTCATTCATTCCCTACAGGCTGTCACACATGGTTTGGTGTGGGTTGGAAAATGTTACTTCAAACCCAGACTGGGTTCGAAAAACAACTTTGGTCTCTTTAGAGTGTCTCCTCTGTGCAACTTGTGCTTCATTTGTTGGTCATAGTATAGACGCAGATTCACTGTGAATTCAGCCCCCAGACCTCACTAATTGATGATTCATAAAGTACTTTGCTCTCTCTGATTGCAATGTTCAATAACAGAACGTGCAGGAAAATGACAACCATTAACTTTGTAATTACAGAATATGAGAACATAAAGTACAGGATCAGGTCGTTCGGATAATCAAGACATTGTATACGATAATGGGCGATCTACTGTTCGTATTAACTCATCTTCCATGTCCAATTCTTCACACCCTCTCAGCTCTCTGGCAGATCAAAAACCCATCTACCACCTTTTTAAATACTTTCAGTGATGTAGCTCCCTTAGCTCTCGAGACAAGGTAAATCCTGACATTCACTACCCTCTGTGAGAGGAAAACACTACCCACACAGACACCGTAACCTATTGATATGAACAAGAGGGGAACACAGGGGCTCAGCAAAGAGTGAATAGTCTAGATATCAAGGCAGTATTTGACTGAGAATGTCATCGGAAGTGACATCTTATTTGAGCTTAATGGGAATCAAGTGTCCCTTCCGGGGGTCTTTCAGAGCACAAAGGAAAATGCCTGTGGGTGGGGGCCGAAAATCTTCTCAGTTCCGGGGCATCTCTTCAGGAGATCCTCAGGGTAGCTTCCTCAGCACAAACATCTTCAGCTGCTTCATCAATGTTTTTCCCCATCATAAAACCGGAGGTGGGGATGGTCACTGAGGGTTACATAACGTTCAGAATATTTTGTCTCCCATCAGTTCCTGATGCAGCCTGTGTATGTGTTCAGTAAGACCCGGACAGCATTCAAGTTTGTGCTGTTAAAGTGTCGGTAACATTCATGTAACAGTGCTGTCAGACACAGTTAAAAGAGGAGCTCATTCAACATCTCAAGCTGGTTACATACAGAAATGTGGAAGCTACTCAGCCCTACTAAACTACTGAACAAGAAGAGGGACAGCCCATTCAATTCTCCTGCTTGTTCCACAGGAAGAGAAGGGGTCTGGTCAGTACATCGAGCTGTCAAACAGGATCAGGTTGAGCCCAATCAGACCCTTGAACTTGTTCCATGGGATTTGGAGGAGGCCATTCTGCCCCATTGGATAGTTAGACATGAACAGGAGGGTGTCACTGATGTTCCAATATGACAAATCAATGGAGGTTCCTCGTGGGCCATTGCCCGTGGAACGTCTGCTACTTTGAAGTGGTTTGCTGGCAGTGAGGATGGAAGCCAGATGTTTTGCATCAAGTCTCAAAGAGGCATCTTCTATCTCTGAGTAGACAGATCCATGTTCTCCATGAAGGTCAGAAGATGATGGGAATAGTTAACTGTTTTAGAATGAAGATATTGTGTCTGCCTTCAGGTGTTTGGATGCCGTGATGTTCAGTGTAACATCACACACCAAATGCACTATATTCAAGGTCTGATTCTCTCTCTCTCTCTCTCTCTCTCTCTCTCTCTCTCTCTCTCCCCCACCCTCTCTCTATCGATATAGGGAGTGGGTTTGGGTAAGGGGAACATCCTTAGAGGCTCCTGTAACTCGAGTAAAAACAAGCCATGGATTTTATCATCGTATCAATGTATGTTTAGAACATCATGAGAGACTGTCCATTGCCCTTAAGTTTCAATGCAATCATCTTTTATTCTCTCACAGCTAAAGATTAATCTTCATTCACCCCTCATTTTACCACCATCCCAGGGATTAGTCTGGTGAAAAATCTTTGCACTCTCTCTGTGGCAGGGCGATTATTTCTTAGAAAGGAAAGAAAATCTGTCCACAATGTCCCAAAGACTGCCTCAACAACACTCTTAGCTTTGATTACAATAATTCCTTTTCCTCACTGAGACATCTCCGTTTCTTTCCTATGGCGTAAAAAGCCTTTCCTTCTCGCATAGCTGCACCTGAAGTGGAATGTAAAAGCTCCTTACATCTATATGTGAGCATCAACAAAGCCAACAGCAGAGTTCCTACGGGAAATGAACATCACACTCAGGGAAAGACTAAGAAAGAATGCACTTTAAATAAGGAATGGTCACCCACCTGAATGGAAATGAGCCGTAGGAATATGGGAAACAGGCAGAGAAAGGGTGCTATCTTTCCTTTTGTTCTTCCCTCATATATCAGGGCAACATGTTATGCCTATCTTGAACTGAGTGGATGGTTCAGCTGTTCGACAGGGCAGTAAATAATAAAACACATTGCTGTGGGTTTGCAGTCACACAGACTAATCCCTGGGATGGTGGTAAAATGAGGGTTGAATGAAGGTTAATCTTTAGCGCTTTGAGAGAATAAAAGATGATTGCATTGAAACTTAAGGGGAATGGACAGTCTCTCATGATGTTCTAAACAGACATTGATACTTTGATGAAATCCATGGCTTGTTTCTACTCGGGTTACAAGAGCCTCTGAGGACGTTCCCCTCACCCCACCGCTACTCCCTATATCGATAGAGAGAGAGAGCAAGAGAGAGAGAGAGAGAGAGAGAGAGAGAGAGAGAGAGAGAGAGGGTCAGACTTTGAATGTCGTGCATTTGGTGTGTGATCCTACACTGATCAGGGGAGGATGACCCATTGCCTTCACTAAAGGACATGAGGCAAGCAGTATGGGTTTTTATACTTAATGATGATGATTTCACTTCAATGCCATAAATTTCCTTCATATTAACATATTATTATTCTGTGGCTCTAGATCACGAGTCAATGCTCCCACTCATACTATGGGATAACACATTGAACTGAATCCTTAATTAATAAAAGAGGCAAGCCCTCCAGGAACACATTTAGGATCCACGGAGACTGACATTAATCACAGTCACCGAACAAATAGCTGCAGCCAACGCCTTTCAATTCAATACTGTTTTATTAAAATTCAAAATATTGATTAACATTTACACAGTCTGGGGATATGCGAGGGTTACTGAAGGAACGAATGTTGAGTCTGGTAGATTAATTGTGTGTAACCATTCAGTCTGAATTGGATATGGAAATAATGTCATAGGTTTATCGGAACACCAACATGCTTCTCTGCTTATAAATGGAAACATAGACCCTGTAACTGCTGCTGAGGCATGACAATATCAGTAAGAGATTGAGAGAACTTTTGTAGGCCATGATCTGGAGAGAATATATACTTAAGACAGCGTGGGGTTATAACAGACATGTGGGGTTAGCAGAGAATTGTACCTAAGAGACAATGGGGACTCCAGATGTTGGAGAATTAAGTGTAGATAAAGCATGATAGTGGAGAAGGCACAGTAGGTCAGGCAGCTTCCGATGGGTAAGAGAGTCAACGTTTCAGGCAGGGCCCTTCTTCAGAATTGCGAAGGAGTAAAAGGACTGACAAATAAATGGATGGTAGGGGTGAGGCTAGGGGAACGGTTGGTGATAGGTGGGAGAAGCTAGAAGGTGATAGTGAGAGGTCGGTGGGGAGTTGGAGTGGATCGGTGGAAAGGAAGATGGATGGGTAGGTTCCCACGAGAGGGCGGATCTGAGTCGGAGGGTCGGATCTGGGATCTGGGTCGTCGAGGGGAGATTTGCTTATTAGTGAGTTCAATGTTCATGCCGTGTGCTTGTCGGCTCCCGAGGCAGAAGATGAGGTGTTCCTAGCAACATCCTGGTATATCTCTTCTGAACCTTAATAATCTCCTTCCATATCAGAACTGCACACAGTACTGCAGTACTTCATCAATGTCCTGCACAATCTCAGCATGACTTCTCAACTTGTAACCACAAAAGTCTGAGCAAAGAAGTAACCTGAAACACCTTGTCTATAAGTGCCACAAACTTCTGTGAATTCGATCTGCACCTGTGGGTCCCTTTTTTCTACAACACTACCAACGCACTACTATTAATTGTATAAGCCCCCCGCCCCCGCTTTTTTATTTTACCAAAATGCAATACCTCGCATTTATCCAAGTTAAACTCGAACTGCCACACCTCAGCCCAGTGAGTAATGTTACTGCTCCCTCACCTTCCTGCTTCAGGTTTAAAAGACCATCCCCTCTCGAGAAGGCCGACAAACACAGACCTTGAGTTTCCCAAAGACCAAGAGCTTGATTTGCTTTGTGCAAGCAGAGGGATGAGAGGGTAAGGAGAGGCTGGAAAGTAAACCGATGCCTTGTATCACTTAATAATTTCAGGAAGGGGGAAGCCACATGTGAGAGGTTGGAAATAGTGGCCAGTGTTTTTTGGCCAGAAATTGTGCTCTTTCCTCATCTCTGGTGTTCAGTATTGATATCTATTCGAGATCCCTCATAGTGCGGAGTGTTTCTGCAAGATTTCTTGCCCTAATATTGCAGATTACAGAGAATAGCCATTTAAGCTGGAAATCATAGCCAAGCAATTAAAGAGGTTCACTGTTCATCTCGATGGCAGAGCACATGCACTCATCATCCTATAGTTGAGGCTAATACCTTTTATTTGTTTAACAATGGAACTGTTGCCTGTGTTTTTCAGCAATGTTAATCAGAAATAAATAAATCCATATAGAGCTGAAAACTGACACTTAAAATATGATTCAAATTCTGGGCATGGTTTAAGTCTTGTGTAGTGGGTAGCACCCCTGCCCCTGGGTCAGAGCTCTGGATTCGATTCTCTTCCATGAACTTGTGGTAGTGTCACTTTCTCTGGAACAGATTATCTCGATTCTGTTGTGGGGGTGTGTCACAGTATGTTCAAAGAAAGCTGATGAACAAACACACAGGAGAATAATGTTGCAGCTTTAGGTGCTATTTTTGAGTGGTGGTAGTGCCCCGACCTCTGAGCCTAAAGGTTCACATCCTACAGAGATGTTTCATTATATGTCTGAGCACGTGGATTAAAATGATGTTTGAAATGTGACTTGATGGAGTCCATGCAAGGACTGCACAAAACACTACATAGGACAAACAGGGAAACAGCTAACGATCCGCATCCATGAACACCAACTAGCCACGGAACGACACGACCAGCTATCCTTAGTCGCCACACACGCAGATGACAAGCAATATGAGTTCGACTGGGACAACACTACTATTATAGGACAAGCCAAACAGAGAAGAGCCAGGGAATTCCTCGAGGCATGGCACTGATCAACAGATTCTATCAACAAACACATCGACTTGGACCCAATATACCGGCCTTTGCAGGGGGCAGCTGGAACTGACAACCGGAAGTGGCAGAGACAAACCACTATAAATGCCGGAGGAAACATCACAGAAGCGCTTCACAGGAGACCCCCAAGCACTGAGGATGTCACCTAGACAGGGGAAGAAACGTCTGCAACATAAATTCCCAGCTCGACGAACAGAACCACAACAGGTATACACAGAAGCACAGACAAACCACCCTCCACCACGACGTAGTCTCCTGCCAGTAAACAGTTGTACACAGAAACACACACACACAACCCGACACCACCAAGTTGTTTCCTGCTATTGATCAGATACACACAGAAACACACACACAATCCCCCTTTACCACTCTGTCTCCTACCATTAAACAGAAATACACAGCAATGGACACACACAAACCTCTAACAACACGCTGTCTCCTGCAATTCAACTGATATATAAATAAAACACAAATGCACACAACCATTCATCGCCACCCTGTCTCCCGCCATTAAACAGGGATACACAGAAACGCATACACAAGCCTGCACCAATACCTGTCTCCTGTTATTTAACAGTTATAGACAGAAACGCAAGCACTCAATTTTCCACCACCACCCTGTCTCCTGCCATTAAGCAGATATATGCAAAATCACACATACACAACCCTCCACCTCCGCCCTATCTTCTGCCACTAAATAGTAATATGCAGAAACACATACACACCAACATGCACCAATACCTGTCTCCTGTTATTAAACATTTATAGACAGAAACACAAGCACTCAATTTTCCACTACCACCCTGTCTCCTGCCATTAAATAGATATATGCAAAATCACGCACACACAACCCTCCACCTCCGCCCTGTCTCCCGCCACTGAACAGGAATATGCAGAAACACATACACACCAACCTGCACCAATACATATCTCCTGTTATTAAACAGTTATAGACAGAAACACAAGCACACAACCTTACACCACTACCCTGTCTCCTGCCATTAAACAGGTATATGCAGAAACACACACACCCAACCCTCCATCAGCACGCTGTCTCCTTCAATTAAATAGATATACACGGAAACACACACACAACCCTCCACCACCACGTTGTCTCCCGGTACTAAGCAGATATACACAGAAACACACACACGTGCACACACACACACACAACCCTTTCCTAACACCATTGCCTCCGATCAATACACAGATACACACAGAAACACACACAATACTCTAAACCACCTTCCTGTCTCCTGCCATGAAACAAATATAAGATAAACACACGCACAAAACACTCCATGACCACCTTGTCTCCTGCGATTAAACAGATATACACAGAAACACACGCACACACAACTCTTGACACACAATTTGTTTCCTGCAATTAAACAGACATACACAGCAACACACACAACCCTTCACCACCACATTGTTGCCTGTCATTAAACAGATATACACAGAAACACACACACAACCGTCCATGACCACCCTGTCTCCTGCAATTAATCAGATATACACAGAAACACACACAACCCTCCACCGTCGTCCTGCCTCCCGCCATTAAACAGGGATATGCAGAAACACATACACATCAACCAGCACCAATACCAGTCTCCTTTTATTAAACTGATATAGACAGAAACATAAGCACACAAACTTCCACCACCACCCTGTCTCCTGCCATTAAGCAAATATATGCAGAAACACGCACACAACCTTCCACCATCACGCTGTCACCTTCCATTAAACAGATATACACAGAAATACACACACACAAAACCCTGCACCACACCCTGTTTCCTGCGATTAATCAGACATACACTGAAACACACAACACAACCCTCCACCACCACGTTGTCTCCCGCTATTAAGCAGATATACACAGAAACACACACACACAAACCTCTACTAACACCCTGCCGCCTGCCAATAAAGAGATATACACAGAATTACACACAAAACTAAACCACCTCCGTCTCCTTCCATTCAACAGATAAACACAGAAACACGCACACAAGCCTTCACGAACATCCTGTCTGCTGCCATTACACAGATATACACAGAAACACACACACACACACACACACACGTCCACCATCACACACTCTCCGGCAATTAACAGGTATAAATAGAAACACATACACATCTCGACACCATCACCCTGTCCCCTGCCATTAAACAGGTACACACAATCCTCTACTACCACAGTGTTTTCTGGCATTAAACAGATATACACAGGAACGCAAACACACGCATACAAAACCCTTGACACCCAATTTGTTTCCTGTCATTAAGCAGATATACAGAGAAACACACGCACAACCCTCCACGACCACCCTGTCTCTTGCAATTAAACAGATACATACAGGAATACACACACAAAACTCCAGCACTACCCTGTCTCCGGCCATTAAACAGTTATGCACAGAAACACACAATCACCTTTCTCCACCACCACGCTGTCTCCTACGATTAAACATATATGCACAGAAACACGCGCACACCGTGCTCCACCACCACCCTGTCCCCTGTCATTAAACCGATATGCACTGAAACACACACACACCCAACCGTCCATCACCAACCTGTCTCCTGCAATTAAACAGATATTCACAGAAACACGCACATATTCCCTCCACCACCACCCTTTCTCCTGCCATTAAACAAATATATGCAGAAACACACACACACACAACCCTCTACCATCACGCTGTCACCTTCCATTAAACAGATATACAGACACACACACTTACTCAAACACACTTACACACACACACTTACACACACACTCACCCTCCACTAACATCCTGCCTCCGGTCAATAAACAGATATACACAGAAACACATACAATACCCTAAACCACCTTCCTGTCTCCTTCCACGAAACAAATATAACAGAAATACACACACAAAACAATCCATGACCACCTTGTCTCCTGTGATTAAACAGATGTACACAGAAACACACACATACACAATCATCCACGACCACACTGTCTCCTGCCATTAAACAGATATAAACAGAAACACCCACAGAAAATCCTCCACGACCATCCCGTCTCCTGCCATTACACAGATCTATAAAGAAACACGAACACACAAGCCTCCACGAACATCCTGTGTGCTGCCATTACACAGATATACACGCAAACACACACGCACACACAACCCTTGACACCCAATTTGTTTCCTGTCATTAAACAGATACACAGAAACACACACACACAACCCTCCACGACCACACTGTCTCCTGCAATTAATCAGATATACACAGAAACACACACACAACCCTCCAAAGTCGCCCTGCCTCCCGCCATTAAACAGGGATATGCAGAAACACATACACACCAACCTGCACCAATACCTGGCTCCTGTTATTAAACAGGTATAGACAGAAACACAGGCACATAACCTTCCACCACCACCCTGTCTGCTGTCATTAAACAAATATATGCAGAAACACACACACACACACACACACAGCCCTCCACCAGCACGCTGTCACCTTCCATTAAACAGATATACACAGAAACACACACACACAAAACCCTGCAGCACACCCTGTTTCCTGCGATTAATCAGATATACACTGAAACACACAACACAACCGTCCAACACCACGCAGTCTCCCGGTATTAAGCAGATATACACAGAAACACACGCAAACACAACCCTCCAAGAACACCCTACCTCCTCTCAATAAAGAGATATACACAGAAACACACACAAAACTAAACCGCCTCCGTCTCCTGCCATGAAACAGACATACACAGAAACACACACACGACTCTCCACCACCACATTGTTTCCTGCCACTAAACAGATATACACAGGAACGAACACACCCGCACGCACAAACCTTGACACCAAATTTGTTTCCTGTCAAATGCAGATACACACAGAAATACGCACACAACCCTTCACGACCACCCTGTCACCTGCAATTAAACAGATACATACAGAAATACACACATATAACTCCAGCACTACCCTGTCTCCGGCCATTAAACAGTTATACACAGAAACATGCACACACCACCTTCCACCACGTCCCTGTCCCCAGTCATGAAACAGATATGCACTGAAACACACACACATAGGTCCACCATCACACACTCTCCGGAAATTAAACAGGTATAAACAGAAATACACAAACATCTCGACACCACCACCCTGTCTCCTGACATTTAACAGACATATGCAGAAACACACACACAATCCTTCACCACCACATTGTTTTCTGCCATTAAACAGGTATACACAGGAACGCACACATACGCACGCATAACCCTTGACATCCAATTTGTATCCTGTCATTAAGCAGATATACACAGAAACGCAAAAACAACCTTCCACGACCACCCTGTCTCTTGCAATTAAACAGATACAGACAGAAATACACACACAAAACTCCAGCACCACCCTGTCTCTGGCCATTAAACAGTTATACACAGAAACACACACTCACCATCCTTACCTCGACGCTATCTCCTGCTATTAAACAGAAATTTACAGAAACATACAGCAACCCTCCACCTCCACCCTGTCTCCCGTCATTAAACAGATATGCACAGGAACACAAAAACACACAACCCTCCATCACCACCCTGTCTACTACGATTAAACAGATAAAAATTAAAAACACGCACACACCACCCTCCACCACTGCCCTGTCCCCGTCATTAAACAGATATGCACTGAAAAACACACAAACACACCCAACCCTCCATCACCAACCTGTCTCCTGCAATTAAACAGATATACACATACTCCCTCCACCACCACCCTGTCTCTTACCATTAAACGGATGTACACATAAACGCAGACCGATACACCCCACACCACCACCTTGTCACCTGTCATTAAACAGATATGCAATGAAACACACACGTATCTCTCTACCACCTCATTGTCTCCAGCAATTAAATAGATATACACAGAAACACATACATGCACACCCTTCCAAGACCACCCAGTGTCCGACCATTAAACAGATATCCACAGACACACACACACAACCCTCCATCACCACCCTAAATCGACAAACAGCTACACAGCATAGCAGGAAGCCATGCAACATTTCTAGGCTGCTACACAGGAACAGGGAGTACTGGTCAGCTACCAGGAAACACAGAATAGAGATAATTACTTATTTTCAGATTGGAAAGCTGTCACTAGTGAAATTCCTCGGGGATCAGTGTGAGTTTATCAACGTTTTACAATCTAGAATAATGATTTGGATTCTGGGACTGAATGGATTGGAGCTCAATTTGCCCTCACACCAGGATAGTCATTTAATAAGATGTCAAGTGGAGACACAGTGTCTGCAATGGGATACAGACATGGGAGGGTTGTGAGCAAACCTTCAGCAAAAAAAAAAATGTACGAAGTGGGTGATGGGAAGTTTGTGTTTTGTACGAATCATGAAACAACATTCTATAATGTAATTGGATACAGAATGCAGAAGTCGGTGGTACAAAGGGATTAACGTGTCCTGGTCCATATACCGCAACAACTTAGTTTGGAGATGCAGCACGTGATTTGGAAAACAAATTAAGTGATATTTTTTCTTGATAAAGAGTATAGTGTCTAATCTAAAGGATGTTTTACTGCATCTGTACAGGCCGATGTTGAGACAGCATCTGATGTACTGTGTGTGGTTGTAATTCCACTAAAGTGAAAAACAAAGTGTTTTTGAAACTTTTCAAAGATGTTTCTTTTTACTCGTTCTTGCAATGAAGGCATTGTGTTCTGTACGATTCGAAGCTTAGGCCTGAGAATGAGAAATGTTCTTATTGACCATATAAGATTTTGAGCTGGTGAATACCTGATTGACATTTTATCTTCTATGGGAGAATAAGACTGGGGAGCTAATTTAAGAAGAAGATGCTTTCATTTAAATGCAGATATTGTGAAGATATTGCAAGTTGTATTATAAAAGTAAACACATCTTTAAATCTAGTGGCGCTATTTGTTCCGAAAGAAATGGTTCGGTGTTTAACAACAGCAGTGATGTACCTACTGGATCAGGGAATGCGATGGAGTCATACAGTTCAGTCACTGTTCAAATAGACCTCATTTTGTCCAGCATGGGTTAGAATAATGTCATTGTGTGATTCAGCTCAGGGAGGGAGAACATGCAACCTTCCTGAGAAGGAATAACCTGTTGCTCCCTCTCTCTCTGTGTTCGTCTTCCCAGCAATATGTGTGAGCTGAAAACTCCTCAGTCACCTTTACCACTCATGGAGGATTCCTGTCGAGGATTCACTGGAATTGCCCACTGCCTGATGTAAAGGGAAGTCAGCTAAATCCACCTGTTCCAGGAAGTAATGCCATTGTAGTATCTTGTAAGAGCAGAATAAGCTGAATGATATTTGGAACAATCCCTCATGTTTCCTTTCGTCATGAGCACAATTAATATTTGGGCACAGTTCTTTCAAGTTAACGTTCTGCAGAGATTATATTTTTCAGGTTGTCATCAAACCTGTGCATGTGTCAGTATTTTTAGAGAGGGAAACATCGACGCACAGATTTGCAATATTCAAACCGTTTGTCATTCATCTTTCTGTCGTAGTTTGAGTAACCTTGTTTCGATCATAAACTTGTTAATTTTCGCAAATTAAAGAATCCTGCTTTACTTGTTCCTAAACCTCATGCACTCTGAGACCTATATTGTTGGTTATATCACCAACCCGGTTACATTAAAATTTGCAGCGAGCAGCGGAAGTGTGGGACGAGGAAGAGGAATAATGTCCCCTGAACTATTGATCAGTGAGCCTGACGTCATTGGTGGCCGTGTTGTTGGAGAGCATTGAGAGGGTCAGGATTTGCAAATGTAACACCTGAAGAAGGATAGTCAACATGACTTTGTGCATGGGAAATCATTTCTAACAAAGTTGATTGCATTTTGTGTTGAGGTAACAAAGAAGATTGGTGATGGCAGTGTGGTAGACCCTGTCCATATAGACTTCAGCAATGCATTCGACAGGATTCCGCATGGCAGACAAGTTCGTAAGGTTAGGTCATAAATAGATCCAAGATAAGCTAGCCAAGTGACTATAAAATTAGAGTGAAGCTAGGAGACAGAAGGTGATAGAAGGCTGCTTTTCAGACAGGAGGCATCTGACCAATAATGTGCCACAAGAGCAGTGCTGAATCCACTGCTTTTCATTATTTATATAAATGATTTGAATGCGAATACTCGCCTCTTTGTTATGTTGCCAGACGACATTAAAATTGGAGGTGCAGTGGCCAGCAAGGTTTACATCAGTGTACAATGGGACCTCGATCAAATGGGCCAATGGACCAAGGAGTGACAGATGGAGTTAAATTTAGATAATTGTAAATTGTTGCATTTTGGTAAGGTAAAACAGGGCAGGACATCTACAATTAATGGTGAGGTCCTGGCGAATGTTGTTGAACAAAAGTGCGCAGGCTCATAGATCCTTGAAAGTGGAGTCGCAGGTAGACAGGGTGGGGAAGGAGCGGTTTGGTATGCTCGCCTTTATTGATAAATTCATTGAGTATGCGAGTTGGAAGATCATGTTGGAACTGGGCAGGATGTTGGTGAGGCCAGATGTAGAATACTGTGTTTAATTCAGAACGCTTTGCTACAGGCAGGATGCTGTTAAACTTGAGAGGGTGCAGAAAAGATTTACAAGGATAGTGCCGGACATGGAATGATGATGTACAGGGAGAAGCTGGACAGGCTGGGGCTTGTTTACTCGAGAGGATCGGAGGCTGCGACGTGACATTATAGAGGTTTATCAAATTATGAAGAAAATGGATAATGTGAATAGCCAAGGTCTTTTTTTCCAGGATAGGGGAGTCCTAATCTATCGGGAAAAGGCTAAACGTGAGAGGAGAATGATCGTAAAGGGACAACATTTTCATGCTGATTGTGGTGTATGTATGGAATGAGCTCTCAGAGAAAGTGATGGAGGCTCGTACAGTTATAACATTTAATAGGCATCTGGATATACATATTAATAGGAAGGATTTGGAGGAATATGGGCCTAATGCTGACAAATGGGACGAGATCAGATTGGGATGTCTGATGTGCACAGTTCTCTGTGCTTTATGACACTGTAAGAGAGATGAGCAGAAATTCTAAAAGGACCATTTGAGTGGGAAGTCTCTTCTCCAGAGGTGTGTGGTGCCTCTTTGTTCACATTTATCCAAAGCTGAGTTAGTTAAATATTTGACAGCGAAGTGAGTGACAGATAATGGGATACAGACAGGAAAGTGGGGCTGAGAACATAACCTGATCAGCCACAATCTTAGTGCCTGGTGGAGAAGGTTCATCGTGTATAACGATCTAACCTTGCTCCTTTTCTGATGTTCCATTCAGACCATCCGACGTGCTACAAACAGTTGGAGGCCACTTACTGCTATAGCTCCCCTGACTCTCTGGGAATAGAGAATTCCTGATATTCACGACTCGCTGTTTGAAGAAGTCACTGCCTGCTCCTACACCATGAACTATCAATGTGAGTGATAGAATGTTAATAGTGTCTAACGATCTAACCCTTCTCCTATTCTGACCCTCCAACTTGCTAGACAGGTGCAGTTTGAGGCCACTTACTGCTATCGCTCCCCTGACTCTCCGGAATAGAGAATTCCTGACATCACTACCCCCGTTTGAAGAAATCACTGCTTGCTCCTACACGATGACCTATTGATATGAGCAATAGAGGTGAATATAAGGACTTAGAAAAGGGCGACTGGCCCTGACATCAAAGCAATATTTAACTTCAAGAAGCTTGAGCAAAATTGCACTTCATCAGAATCCATTGCAAACTCTCCAGTGTTTGGAGTCATCCACAGCACAATGGAACATGTTTATCATCGGTGGGCATCAATCATCTCAGTCGTGGGACATCTCTGCAGGAAGTCCTCAGGGTAGCTACCTCAGCCCAGGCATCTCCCGTTTGTCAGCAGGGAATCCCTGCTGGGAGGAAGCAGGCCATTCATCCATTTGAGTCCACATCGATCAGAAATGTGGAAATTTACTTTGTGATGCACAATATTCAGAAAACGTCGTCATTTTTGACCTCCTAATGCAGTCTATGTCCATGTGGAACAAGACTGAGACAGCGTTCAAGCTGTTAAACTATCGGTAACATTCATGAAACAGCGCTGCACATTTCCACAGTAAACGGAGGAGGTCACTCAGTACCTCAATCTGGCTTCACAGGAATATGGAAAAGTCATTCGGCCCATCAAGACTACTGGACAAGAAGAGGGATAGCCCATTCAATCCCTCCTGCCATTACACAGGAAGACAAGGAGTCTGCTCACTCCCACACATCAGTTACACGGAATCAGAAAGTGACCATTTCACACCTGGAGTCGCTTACAAAGGAACAGGAAGAGGACATTCAGCTTCTCAAGTCGCTAACACAGGAATAGGAAAGTGTCAGAGATGCTTCAGCATAACAACCAAATGGAGCAGGAACCGATGGACTGTTCCATGGTATTCCTCCTGGCTTCATTATTCGTAGTGCATCAGGGTTATGTTAGCATGCTTTTCTGGCAGTGGGAATTAAGTCTTTTTTTAACCAGTCTCAAAGGCATCTTCCGTCGCTGAGAGAGCAGACCTATATTCTCTCTGGAATTCAGAAGCTGGTGGGGAATGGCTAACTGTTTCAGAATAAAGGTATTGTTGGTGCTGACAGGATTATGGAAATTGAGTGGAAGGTCACACGGCAACTGTGAATTACAATGTTCAGAGTTCATTCGGAGCCTGTACCTCTCTGTTAAGCGAAATGAGTTCTATGCACTGGCACGTAAACTACTGGGAATCGAGCATCCTATGGAAAGTACGAAATTGCTCACCTTATCAATGGTTGTTTGGGACAACATGTGTGTCCGTCCATAACCGTCAAGTTTCACCTTCGTATTCTCTCACAGTGCTACAGGTTAACCACATAGTTACCATCACGCTGTCTCATTCTTGTTGCACATGGTACCATCATGCCAGGGTTCAGTCTGGTGAAACTCCTTTGCACTGCCTTGGTGACGTGGTGATCATTATTTATGAAGCAGACTCAGTCTGTACATTATACCCCAATTCTCTTTCAACAAAACACTACCATTGAGTAAGATATATTTACAGTGGTACTTCAAGTATTTTGCATGAAAGACCAGATATCATTTCAGTTATAATTCCTTACTGTCCCATCTGAATTCTGTTAGTGACTTATAACCAAGGACATCCAGGTCCTTTTCAATAACAACACTGCCCAACGTCTCAACATTTAATAAACTTAAAAGAGAATTATTATATTTGTTGTTCCCACTTGAATCATGTTATACCTTGCAAACAGCTATTGCCCAAGCACGTATCCTTCTGATACCCCAATAGCCATCCACCCAAAGAAAAAGACGACTCGCCTCATTTTGCCCATTATTCAATTTTTGATCCATTCTGCGTGTTCCACCCCTACTTACCCATGGACTCTCACCACTCACCAGTGTTCAACTGTGTCAAACGTTTTCTGAACAATCAAATCCTCTACTCCCACCGGTTGTCAATTTTCGATGTCACAACGGACAATCTCCACAAACTACAGCAGGTTTATCAAAGATCCTTTCTCTTTCCTGAATCTAGGCTGACTCTACCAAATCATATCATTATTTTCCAAGTGTCTAGTTGTCACATTACTTATAAAAGGTTACAATGTTTTTCTCACAGCTGAAATCAAGCTAGTTAGTTTTCTGTTTGCCTTCTTCGTCCTGTTTTAAATGTTTAGGTTTACAATAGCTGTTTTCCAGTCTGCAGGATCCTTTCCAGAATCTAACCAGCTTTGACGAATAGTCAGTAGTTCTTTCACTAGCCCTGTTGCCACCTCCTCAATTCTCGGGGATGTAGCACATCAGATACAGCAACATATCAAGCTTCAATTCGATTAGATTTTCAAAGACATACCCTTCATTCATTCCAATTGCGTGCAGCCCCTCATTTTCACCAGTGTCCCTGTTCCCTAGTATTTCTGGAAGTTAGTTTCTGCACCTTCTTCTGTGGAGGCAGAACCAATGTATTCCTCTCAGCAGACAGGTGGCTTCTATTAGCTAGTGATATATCGGAGGACTGCACTCCGGATATGTCGCTAACTCCTGCCTGGAAAGTTCCAGACTCAATCCAATATACTTCATGGTGATGAATATGTCATCCGCTCTGCCTAGAAAGTTCCAGAATCAATCCAGTTCACTTCATGGTGAGTGTCAGCACAGTCCTGTCCCTGGTGTGAGTTTGAAGGAGGGGACCCAGCTCAGTGACCACCTCATTTATGAAAGAAGCTGGTTTCACATTTTACACTTGGAATGTGTCCAGCTTTGACAAATGTTCCTGGAAATTCCTGGTAGGAACATGCAGTGCCCTGGCCCTCCCTGTGTACAGAGCTTCCCTTCTGTGCAGCCACGACTCCATGTGTTCACCATGGACCAAGAACACTCTGTAAACGCAGTGCTCATATCTCGTCCAGAGTGGGGTAACCATACCCTTGGGTCTCTCTCAATAGACGCAGCAGCTGATAACACAAACCCGTCAAAAGCGTCGACAGAACGTCTCTTTACTCTGTAATTACTGGAGCAAGTCAAATCCCCACACACGGTGCACCCATTCAGTGTTGAAAATGTTTCTGTTCTTAGCAGACAAAAACAGTTACATCTCTGCACAGCCCTACAGTTACAGTTCCCTTCTTCAAAAAAAATCAGTTAACAATGTGACGTTCCGTTTCTTTGTATCTCAGCAACTATAAGGGAGGCACGAGTATTGCCGATGGAGTTATCATCACACTCAGAGAAGAAAGACAGAGAGAATATAACTCAATGTAAACAGGGACACATCTAAATTCACATGATATTCAGGAAAATGGAAAAAGGGGAGAATTTAGAATAAGCTCCCATGTTATTTTCCTTCTGGTTCATCATCAGCAGTTTTTATGTTTGCTTTTCATTTCTCTCTCTCTCTATCTCTCCCTCTCTTTCTCACTGGGCATTTCTACATCCATTCAACGAACCTCCCCCTCACGTATCAGACCATCCCTGATAAAAATAGCATTACTTCCCAGTTGCTTTCAGTTGTGATATCGGTCACGAGATTCAAACTTTTTTTCTCCTGACAGAGGTTGCCATACTTTCTGAGATTCTCCAATGTTTTCAGACGCTGGGGAATTTTATTTCAGATCTCCACCATCCACAGTTCCTTGGTTTATTTCACCTTTAGTTCTGTTGTTTCATGAGATGTCCGCTTCACTGGCAAGGGCAGCATTTGTCGTCCATCACTAATTGCCGTTGACTGCGAGACCATTTGTCAAGACAATATGGAGCCAACTTTTTTTTGTCACACTTGGTTTCTTTACCAAAGGCTATTAGTGAAATAATGAAATAAATCATGATGGTTTATGGTTGCTGTTTGTAAAATGAGGTTTCTTTCCGATTGTTGCCATCTGAATTTAAGTTCTATCATTGTTTTTGGTAGAATTTGAAACAATGCCTTGAGAGTCATAACATGGCTAGTGACATTATTATTCTGATATGAGGTCACTATTATGAAATAACTGGAGAGACAGGTATAAGTTTGTCGTCAATATATTTGTAACTGGAAGAGTGGTCAGAAAATAACTGGAGCCGTAAAATCTGAAGTTAACAAGTGGGCAGATGATGGCCTATTTTGCAATAGCATTGAGGCAGAGCTGGAGACTGGGGATACTATAGTGGTGGCGTAGGCAGGGTTGATAACAGAGAGAATATAGAGACATAAAACAGTTCAGGGCAAAAGGAAAACTCAAGGGTCTGAACAGTCTTGTTCCTTCTTAGATGTTTATGAGTGAGGATACGGAAATTTATAGAAATGAAGTGGAATTTGTGACTGAAATTGAAGATAACAGGTTATATATTTGTTAAATATAAATAACAGAAATCGCAATAGCCTTCACCATCGCGAATAGAATTGACAGTACAGGACAGGCATCAATAACCTTCCCCGTTCTGCCAGGATAAGGGTTACCGTCTTCTCTCTGCTCCTGCACACTCATTGAAATCTGTTACAGCATCTACCCCCGAACAAGGCTCATGCTCCACCACTCTCACTGCTGCATGCAGCACCTCCTCTCTCTCTCTCTCGCCACTTTACGCCCACACTATACACACTGTATATCCGTTATAGCGCCTATCGAAACAAGGCTCATGCTCCATCACTCTCACGGCTGCACGCAGCGCCTTTCCCCTTTCTCTCTTTTGATAAAGTCCCACACAGGAGGTTAGTGAGTAAAATTAGGGTGCATGGTATTGGGGGCAAAGTACTAGATTGGATTGAGAATTGGTTGGCTAATAGGAAACAAAGGGCAGTGATAAACGGCTCCATTTTGAAATGGCAGGCAGTGACCAGTGGGGTACCGCAGGGATCCGTGCTGGGACCACAGCTTTTTACAATATATGTTAATGATATTGAAGATGGTATCAGCAATAACATTAGCAAATTTGCTGATGATACAAAGCTGGGTGGCAGGGTTAAAAGTGATGAGGATGTTAGGAGATTACAGGGTGACATGGACAAGTTAGGTGAGTGGGCAGATGCATGGCAGATGCAGTCTAATGTGGATAAATGTATGGTTATCCACTTTGATAGCAAGAACAGGAAGGCAGCCTACTACCTCAATGGAATCAATTTATGTAAAGGGGCAGTACAGAGGGATCTGGATGGTCTTGTACACCAGTCAAGGAAGGCAAGCATGCAGGTACAGCAGGTAGTGAAGAAGGCTAATAGCATGCTGGCCTTCCAAACAAGAGGAATTGAGTACAGAAGCAAAGAGGCGCTTCTGCAGCTGTACAGTGCCCTGGTGAGACCACACCTGGAGTACTGTGTGCAGTTCTGGTCTCCAAATTTGAGAAAAGACATTCTGGCTATTGAGGGAGTGCAGCGTAGGTTCACGAGGTCAATTCCTGGAATGGCAGGATTACCTTACACTGAAAGACTGAAGTGACTGGGCTTGGCCACCCTTGAGTTTCGAACATTGAGAGGGGATCTGATTGAGACGTATAAGATTATGAAAGGATTGGACACTCTGGCAGTAGGAAACATATTTCCACTGATGGGTGGGTGCCGAACAAGAGGACACAGCTTAAAAATACGGGGTAGACCATTTAGGACATAGCTCAGGAGAAACATCTTCACCCAGAGAGTGGTGGCTCTGTGGAATGCTCTGCTACAGGGGGCAGTGGAGGCCCACTCTCTGGATTCATTTAAGAAGGAGTTGGATAGAGCTCTCAAAGATAGTGGAATCAAGGGTTATGGAGATAAGGCAGGAACAGGATACTGATTAAGAATGATCAGCCATGATTATATTGAATGGCGGTGCAGGCTCGAAGGGCTGAATGGCCTACTCCTGCACCTATTGTCTATTGTCTATTGTCTCTCACCTTTCAAATACCTTCACACGGTGATAGAATATTCTGAAGAATGGCGATTATGGGATGTTCTAGAAAATGTTCCAAGTAATTTCCTTTTTCAGGAAAATGTCAATGCACCAGTATGTATCATATAAAGGGAAGGAGTAGAGATGTTTGTTATTCAAATCACATACAATTAAAATCCATCACGAGGCCAATCAACCCTTCAAATGTGCTCTAGCATATAATAAGATTGCGGCTTATTTGATAGTTTTCTCAGCACCATGTTGCAGGAAATTTCTCTGCGGGAAGAGATATCCAAAGACTCACAACACTGAGAAAATAATAAATAACCTCATCTGGGGTGTGAGGTTGTTTTTTTTTTGTCTCCTTATCTGAGAAAAGGTATAATTACATTGGAAGCAGTTCAGAGATGTTTCATTTCATGTATTCCAGAAATGAAGGACTTATATTATGGAGGCTTTAATAGTTTATTTTTGGAATGAGAGATGATCATATTGAAATATGCAAGACCGTGAGGATCAGGTAAATAACCACTGGGTGTTTGTCTGGACCAAACTTGCCATTGTCATAGAACCTCTACAGTGTCGAAGCAGGACATTCTGTCCATTGAGTCCACACTGGCCCATTGATCGGCATCCCACCCAGACCTATCCCCCTCCCTAACCATGTAATCCTGCATTTTACATGACTAAACCAGCTAACCTACACATCCCTGAGCACTATGGGCAATTGCGCACGGCCAATTAACTCTAACCTGCACATCTTTGGACGGTGGGAGGAACGTGGATCACCGGGAGGAAACACACACAGATGTGGTGAGTATTGATGGTTGCTATTGAGCCCAGCTCCTTGGTGATATGAGGCAGCAGTGCTAACCACAGATCCACCATGCTGCTCCGTTATTTCTATTAGTTATATGTGGCTGACTAAAGAGATCTGTCTGACCTGTTCCTATCACTGAACCTGACCCAGACTGAGACCTTTATCATCGGCCATATCTCCAACCTGGTTGCATTTAAAATTGTTACAAACAGTGGAGGAGCGGTACTAGAAAAGGTAACAGTGGCACCTTCCAACCACAGTCAGAACCGGAGTGAGAAGAATTCACAAAGTGGGCATTTATTCAAGTGGGAATTCTCTTTCCCAGAAGTTTGTGATGGCTGAATATTTCTGTTATATCGAGGCTGGCTTCGTCTGATTTTCCATAGACATGTGTATCAGGGATAATGGTGCATGGAGAGAAAAGTGCAGCTGAGAACACAATGAGATGACATACTTTACAGATGAAGTAGTGTGAAATGGCCGAATGGCCCACTCGTGTCCCTCAGCCCTATGCTCTGATGTTTCATTCAGCCCTTCGTACCTGCCACACAGGAGCAGGTCGAGGTCACACTGATGGTTAGGCCTTGTTTCGAAAATGTACTTGTAGAATCCAGGCTGGTTCAACTCCACTTTCCTGCTACCACCTTGTATCTCTCAACTCGCCTATCTGTCCGAAACCAATCAACTCGCCTATATGTCTGTAAATACATTCAGTGACCCACCTTCCACAACTCTCTGGGTTCGGGAATACCAGACATTCACTATTTTCTGAAAGATGACATTTCTTTACATCTCGGTTTGAAATCGATATCCCTTATTCTGTATCAATGTCCTGGAATGAGACAGTCTGCCCAGGTGTGGAACCACATTCTCAACAAATACCTTGTCAAGCCCCCACTGTACCTTGTCCATTTCAGTAATGTCACGCTCATTCATTTCAAGCACAATGAATAATTGCCTCACCATTTTAGATGTACTCAATAATTCAATCCTTTCATCAGAGAAACCCGCTTAATGTACCAATTTAGTTACTTTCTGCATCAGCATGATGACTTTATGTTTCATGCGCAGGAACACTCCAATCCCTTTGTACTGCTCTTTTGCTGGGACTCTTCTTCATTAAATAACAGCCGGCCTTTTGTTTGTCAGTATCATCCTCAAAATCGGATGCGTATTTCACTCAGCTCTCTCCTTCACGCTCTCAGTCTACATGTCAATAACTGAAGCCATTGGACTGATATTCGTGCTACTCCAGTAGATATGTCTTTATCATAAAGATCGATGAATCCTGACTCTTCAATTTCTTTGTGATAACCATCTGTCATCCCATATTATCCATCATACTATGAGTTTCTGTCTGGTGGAAGAACCTTTACTTTGTGATACCTTATGGAAAATCTCTGGAAAGCCTCATGTCTACCAGTTCCCCTTTATTAAGTCCGCTTATTACATTCTCATGGGATGTCGAGAAAAACTTTGCATGATTTTACAAGGCAAAATATAGTTTCCCTTTCGCAAAGCCATGCGGACTCTGCCTAATGCTTTTCTAAACACACTGCAATTCCATCCTTAATAACAGACTGTCGCAGATTCCCAGCAATAATGGTCAGGATAAATGGTTCCTGCTTTCTGTCTCGCTCCATCCTTGAAAACAGGCGCCATATTGGAGCTTCACGAGTTTTGCTGGAACACTTCTGTAATTCAGAGAGTGATGGAATATTTCACACAGTGGCACCAGTCACTCTGTAGCCACTTCTTTTAAAACCAATTATGAATTACTGCTGACCTGCCTATCCTTAGTTTGATCCTTTGTTAAAAATCTTGTATCTTTTGTTAGAGACAGTTCGAGAACCCTCCTATTACCATTTTCTTGATGATTTTGAAATACTTACTGTGCCTTCCCTGTGAGGATTGATGTCAAATACTGGTGTAAATTATCTGCCTGTTCCCTTTAGCCACTTCCCCAGTCATACCTTCCGAATGTCCTCAATATACTTTCCTGACTTTCATTCTATCAAAGGTCACACACTCATCTTCAACTTTTTATATACACACAGAAAAACTTGTGATTCTTGTTTTTATATTTCTTGCCAATTTATTTACATCATATCTTTTTATCCTTTATCCGTCTATGTCTTGATTTTTCCCTCGCTTTCTAGATTCATATAGTCATATTACACACAAACATTTCATCCAAAATGTCCATGCTGACCAGGTTTTCCAAACTAAACTAGTCTCATCTGATTGCATTTGGTCCACATGCCTCTAAACGCTTCCCATTAATATGTTTGTCCAAATTTCTTTTAAATGTTGTCGCTGTACTTGCATCTACCAGTTCATCTGGCAGCTTATTCCATACACACACACCCTCTGCGTGAAAATGTTGCCGTTTTGTCCCTGTTATATCTTCCTCTTTTCACCTTAAAGCTGTATGCTATATGGTTGGTCTCCCCCATCGTGTGGAAAAGACCTTGGCAATTCACCCTATCCATGCCTCCCATGATTTTATTAACTTCCAGAATGTCAGCTCTCAACGTCCTCCATTCCATTTGATACTAACTTCAAGTACAAGCATTTACTAATCAGCATTGCAAATTTGAAACAATATTTAAAACAATGACTGATAAACAACACTCAGCCCAAACTTCATACTGTGATTTGTTCTTCTCCATGTTATAATACTAAGGCAGCGTGAAACTCTTACGAGTGCCAATAAGACGTCAAAAAAATAAATTCCTTTGTCTAAAGGGGGTGATGATCTCTACAGTGAAAACATTTCTCTGGCCAGAGCTATGTAAGAAAAGGAATTGTTATACCACACGGTCAGCGTGCAGTTGCCTTTAGCACAGTGAGATGAAGGCGTGAATACTTTTTGAAATTTGAATTATTCAGTGCAAAGGGGAAGAGAAGTTTTCAATAAAGTTTACTCCAAGAAGGAAACTTTCCAGAGTGAGGTGTGAGTGGGAGGTGTAAAACAGCATGAATGGAGAGGCCGAACCACACTGAGGCCAGAGGCAAAGTGGCAGCACAAACGTAGCTTGATGCCACTGCAAGGAAGGTAGACTTGATCAAAGAACTTCAGTTGTAGTGGGAAGGGATCAGAATGTGACAGAATGTGCTTAATAATTGGAAAGGGAGAACCTGGAATCAGAAAGGGTAGACAAGCAGGAAAGAGGTTGGAGCAGCAATGGTAGGGATTTCAATGTGTAATTTCGGAAGCACAATTGAAATTCTTGCCTCGCATCTGCGTATGGTCCCTGAAATAAATGTCTTAAATCTGGGCACACTCTAATGCTCGTTAATTTGTCATTAAAAATATCCTTGACAGACTTTATGTGGTTCATCTTCTTTCGAGTCCTTCTTTTCGAACAGAAACAATGATTTCTGAGCAGTATGGGATATCTGCTTGAACGTCTACCCATGTATACCCACTGACCTTCCTCTGGGTGTAATTCCACATCACGACTCAAACTAGATGTGAGACAGAAATCCTCAAGTTAGATGTCTGGTTCTATTCAATCATTCGGGGGAACTTCTGCATGTGGCTGAACATATCATCAGCAGAGACTGACTCAATCACAACTCCCTGGTGAAGCAATATTTCACTTCTCCTCTTTCAATCCAGTCTTCCTGTCTTCCTCTCTGCTCCTCATAATGCAGTCTCCTTTACACTGGGGAGACCAAACAGAGACTGCACTGAGGAATATTCCCACTCCGTCTGGAAGAATAACCTTGACCTTCTCACTGCTTCCCATTTCAATAACCTTCCTTGCTCTCATGCTGATTTTCGGTCCTGAGCTGCTGCAATGTTCCAATGAAGCACAACCCAAACTCGAGTAACACCTCACTTTACGGATTGTATGTTACAGCCCGTAGGAGCTAACATTCATTTCCATAGCTTCACAGTCTGAACCCATTATGGCTGTTCTCCATTTTACGTACATTCTGCTTCCTATGACCTTGTCTATGTCTTGTTTACCTTGCACTCAGTAAAGAGAGAGCATTTCTCCTATTCACACTTTAATATACACCCAATTTACATCTGTTTCTCTTTCACCACACTCAAACGCCCGTCCTCTGTGATATTGCACCTCCACGTGCTCTGTTTCCCATTATCCCTCGTCCACTTCTGTCAAGGGATTAAACATCCGTTGCAGTTCTGAACAAGGCTCAAGCTGGACTTGAAATACTACCTCTGTTTCTTTGTCTCCTAGATGCTGTCAGACCTGCTGAGTTTCTCCAGCAATTTCTGGTTTTGAACAGCTTGAAAGACGTGTATCAAAGCTACTCAAACGCCCTGTCTAACATTGAGCACCATAAACTGGGAAGTGAACAATAACACAAGATGTACAAATTCATTGGTTCTGAAATTACATAAGATTGGCATCATTGACACTACAAAGTTCTTAATCAAGGGCATGGAGAGAAACAGAGAGAAACAGTTACAATGTTAAAACCGAAAGTGGCACGACTGGCCGGAAAAGATTCAGATGAATATTAGAATTGGAATCGGTACAGTGTGGAAACAGGCCCTTCCGCCCACCAAGTTCTCACCGATCCTCTGAAGACTAAACCAACCAGACCCATTGCCCTATCCTATATTTACCCCTGACTAATGGACCTAATCTGCACATTCCTGAACACTATAGGCAGTTCAGCAAGGTCAATAACCTGCACATTTTGGATTGTGGGTGGGAACCGGAGCATGCAGAAAAAACTCACACAGAAACAGGAAAAATGTGTAAAACAGTTGCCAGAGGATGGAATCGGACCTGGGTCCCCAGCACTGTGAGGCAGCATCGCTAACCACTGAGCCACGGAGCTGCTCCACGGAAAATATTTAGGGGTCTTCAGAAACATGACAAGTAAGTACTGTGACACCCTGGACAGACACTCAGAGGAATGAGAATATTAAAAGGGTACCACATCAATAAACAGGGTAGTTCACGGGGTGATGGGTGAATGGGTCTCGGTGTGAACTGGGGGACAGACAGCTGAATTGCATTGCAGAAATAGCAGCTCAAACCTGGAAATTCATGTGATACTGTGGATCACAGCTGGACAGAAGGAGAATTGTATTCAGTTATAACCTGTAACGTTTTGCCCAGTCTAATCTTTCAGTCTATTATTCCCATTATCGGATCGATGTTTCATTGACGATTGTGGGTGAATATACCAGAGTCAGAACCATGTGTCCCTCAAACTCATGACAATCCATTTAAAGCTATCACACTTGCTACTGTACTTACATTCCAAACAGCAGGACTAATATCTGATCGAGAAGGCAAAATGATTACAAAGCAAATATATCAAATCGAAGCTCTGCAGTCTTGGCACATCCATCAGAAATGGAGTTGAACCATGGAACAACTGACGAGAGGAAAGGGCTCAACAAACATTCTTTGGAAACAATATTCATTGGGATTAGGGCGTCGCTTACTTGGTAAGCATTTATTGCCCAGAGGACTGTTAAGAGTCAATGATATTGCTGTGTGTCTGGAGTTACATGTGGGCCAGAGCAGGTGTGGATTTCAGTTTCTTTCCCTAGAGGACATCAGTGAACCAAATCTATTCCTCCCACAATCAGCAATCGATTCATGATCATCATTAGCCTCTTAATCCCAAACATTTATTGGATTTGAATTCCATCATGTACTGTAAAAGGATTCGAACTCAGGTCACCAGATTATTCCTGGGGTTGTTAGACTAACACATCTGCTGCAACAACACTCAGCTAGAGCTTGACCACTCCCCGAAAAACATGGAACCTTCCTGCACATCAGTGTAAAAGACAAGAATGCAGTGTATACACCATCCTCAGCCAGAAGTGTTGGTTGGATGATCCCCACAGAATCACAGATGCCAGTCTTCAAACAATTCGATTCGCTGCACGTAACATGAAGAAACAGCTGAACATAGTAGATACGACAAAGAGAATGGGCCCTGACACTATTCCTGCAATAGAATGAAAGACTTGTGCTGCACAACAAGCCGTGTCTCTTTGGAAACTCTTTCATTCCAGCTCCAACTCTGACATCTCCCTGGCAATGTGGAAAATTACACAAAAGTGTCCCGTCCCCTAAGAGGAGAATAATTACAATCTGACCAATTACCACCCCCTCAGTCCCATCATGATAATCAAATTGGTGGGAATTATTTGACGGAGCTGTCGACCAGCACAGAAATAACGTGCGCAGTGCTGTTTCCGATAGGGCCCCATGTGGAGACGGTGTTGCTGTGGAAATATCACTGGATTACTAATCCAGACGAGAATAATGCTCTGGCTGCTGGTGGAAGTTAGGTATAATTAATAGAATATCGAAATCTAAAATCTTGTGCCAGTAATATTGACCTTGAAGCACATGTCCATTGTCAACCGTAAATTTCCTTTCCCTAAGGTACATTCAGGAACTGAATTTCCAGTGCTTTCCTGGCCGAACCAAAAAGTGACTCCAGACACACAGACATATGGTAAACACTTCGATGGTCTCTGAACCGGCCATGCAAGGCCGTTAAATCAAACTTCTCCGAGGTATTAAAGGATAAAAATGAGATAACGCCTGGTACCAGCCTTTGCATCGGAAAAGGGAGAAGGAAGCCCTCCTGTCGACACTGCAGAGACCTCCTTCCTTACATCTAAGAGCTTATGAGAAGAAAGTGAGGACTGCAGATGCTGGGGATCAGAGCTTAAAAAATGTGTTGCTGGAAAAGCGCAGCAGGTCAGGCAGCATCAAAGGAGAAGGAGAATCGAGGTTTCGGGCATAAGCACTTCTTCAGGAATGAGGAGGGTTTGCCAAGCAGGCTAATGAGAGCTTATGACAACATTAACAGAGCTTTCTCACAGACTGCACAGAAACATCGCAAGATGAGTAGGCCTTTCAACACATTGAGCTTTCCCCACTCTAAGTTATGAGGAGAAAGTGAACTCGGATTTCACCAGTTTTCTCATTTCCCCTCCCCCAGCCTGTCTCAGTCAAATCCATCAAATTCAGCACCGCCTTCCTAACCTGCAATCTTCTTCCCGACCTCTCCGCCCCCACCCCAGTCTGACCTATCACCCTCACCTTGACCTCTTTCCACCTATCACATTTCCGACGCCACTCCCCCAAGTCCCTCCTCCCTATCTTTATTCTTAGCCTGTTGGACAAACTGTCCTCATTCCTGAAGAAGGGCTAATGCCCGAAACGTCGATTCTCCTGTTCCCTAGATGCTGCCTGACCTGCTGCGCTTTTCCAGCAACACATTCCCACTCTAAGTTATGGCCAAACAACTCTTCAATTAACTTTTCCCTAACACTATATACTGTATATCCTTTGAAGTGTTCATATATCAGAGAAATATGAAGTAGGAACTTTGGTCCGTCAATTTTGCTCTCCCATTCAATATAACAATGGCTGATCCTGTATCTCCACACCAAACCCCTGCTGCAACTGCACCCGTTTAGTGTCTAGATATCCTTATTTATATTCAGTGCTTTAGCTTCCACAGTCTTATGTGGGACAGAATTCCCCAGGTTCACCAGTCTGCGAATGCAGACATTTATTCTCATCTCAATGCAGAGTGGCTTGCCTATACCTAATAATGTGACCCTTGTTTTCGACGTCCCAGCCCGTGGAATTATCATCCCCGCTGATAATCTGTTTCACCCTGTCAGAGTTTTATATATTCCACTGAGATCTCCACCCATTTTCCTAAAGTCCATGGAATACAGGCCCAGTTGCCCCAAACACTGCTCCCCCAACACGTCTGTCATCCCACAGATCAGTCTGGTCATCCTTCACTGCACTCCCTCAATGTCAGGTTTGTGCTTTATTAGGTAAGGACACCAATACTGCACACAATACTGCACAATGTTCGATATGGGGCCTCACCAAGGCCCTGTGTAGCTGCAGTAAGACTCACCTGGGCTCAAATCCCCAGAAATGAAGATCAATACATCATTCCACTTTCTACCTACTTTCTGTTGCAGCACTATTGCTTTCTGTGACTGGTGTACAAAGAGGTCGAGATTCTTTTCAATAATACAGCTCCCCACTTGGTGGGTCTATGTATATTGGTCAGTGTGCCAATATCAATCCCAGTATTGACTTCTGGCTTCAGAACTAACTGCCCTGCATGGACCTTGTAGTTTGGTGGTGAAGAAGGCAACAAAAGTATACACGTTTATCTTCATGCAGCAACTTTCTTTCATGAATTCCTTTTGAAGTGGGAGTCTGTTCATCTATTTCCTACCAAATTGTTCAATGTTACGTCTATCCACATTGTTCTTCATCTGACACGTATTTTACCATTTCGTCCACTTGTCTCAATCAACTTGAAACTTTTTTATATCCTCCTCACCCACTCACAATCTCAGTTTGGTACCATCAGCAAATTTGAAAAGATTACACTTAATACCCATGAACAAATGTTTGATCTGTTTTCTGAATAGATGGGGCCCAAATATCAATTCCTGGATTATCCGGCTAGTCATTGCTTTTTACGGCAAAATATATGGAACGGTTTATGCTAATTCACTTTTTCCTGTCAGGTCTCCTCTTCTCAATCCATGCCATTATATTCGATCTAGCTGTTATACACTGTTATGGGCCAGGACAGACCCCCTCAAATCATTTCAAGGAAGTAGCACAGACTGAACTTTTGCTCATTGACTTAAGCAAGTCGAAGGCGGATATTCCAGGGGTGATGCAGCTGGTCAAATTACTTAGTTTTAATCAAAACAGAATGTCTTTGCAAGATTACTGAGTGAGACGCAAACAATACAGAACAACTTAACCGATCAGAAAACCCAACAGATTATCCCAACTTAATGATGGTGTTCCAAATATTTGATATAATCCCGATAAACACTCCATGGCAAAACCGAAAGGGAGAAAAAAAAAATCAAACCCAGTTTCTAACAGGAGAGATGTCAGAGAGAGGGAGGAACAACAGGACCTGCCTCTTTGGGTCCGGTAGCTTCACAACTGCTGCCTGCTTTGAGTAAACAGCCAGACTGCGAAAAATGAGACCAAACAAACCAAAGCAGAGGTGCTGAACTGGGATAACTGGCCACTCCCCTTTCTTAAGGACAGAAGAAGAGAAGAACTAGGAGCAGGAGTTGGCCTCTTCCATTCAATAAGATCATGACTAATCTACTCGTGGACTCTGATCTATTTCCCGCGCTCTCACCGTATCCCTTATTTACTTTATTGTTCACACAGTATCTACCTTTGTTTTAAATACGTTTACTGAAGTAGTACCAAATACTTAACTGGGCAGGGAATTCCAGAGATTACAAACCTCTGGGTGAAGAGATTCCTTTTCAATTCAATCCTAAATCTCTTCCCTCTAATGTTGAGGCCATTCCCTCTTCTCCTAGCTTCACTTGCCAGTGGAAACATCCTCTCTACTTCTATCTTAGCATAATTTTATATGTTTCTATGAGATCATCCCCTCATTCTTCTAAACTCCAATGAATATACTTCCAGTCTGCTAAGTTACACTTCATAAGCCAACCCCCTCACCTCTGGAATCACCCGAACAAACCACCTCTGCACCCCCTCCAGTGCCAGTATACCTTTCCCGAAGTAAGGAGACCAAAACAGCATGCAGTACTCCAGGTGTGGCCTCACCAGCACCCTGGCCAGCTGCAACATAACCTCCCTGCCTTTAACCTCAATCCCTTTAGCAATGAAGGGCAACATTCCATTTGCTTTCCTCAGTAATTACTGTACCTGCCGACCAACCTTCTGTCATTCATACCCATGGACACGCAGGTCCCTCTGTATAACAGCATGCTGCAACGTTTTCCCATTCAAATAAAAATCCTTTTTCTGGCACTCCCAACAAAAAGGATGATATCACATTTATCAACTTTGTATTCCATCTGCCAGACCTTTACCCACTTACTCAAAATATCTATGTTAATCCACGAAGTCTCACAGTCCTCCGCATGCTTTGCTATGAAACGCATCTTCGTGTCATCTGCAAACCTTGACACACTACACGTTTTCCTCAACTCCAAATCTTCTATATAAATTGTGAATAATTGTGGCCCCAACACCGATCCATGAGGCACACCACTAGGTATTGATTGCCAGCCAGAATATCACTCACCTACACTCACAATTTGCACCTTTTCCTTAAGCAGCAGCTTCTTGTGCGGCAACTTGTTGAAGACATTTTGGAAATTTAGGTACACCATAGCCACTGAGGCCTCGTTGTCCATCTTGCTCGTATTGTCTCCATAGATTTCCAAAAACTTGTTAAACATGACCTTTCTTCATGAACCCATGCTGCGTCTGCGCAATGGAAGGATTTCTATTGAAATGCTTTGCTATTTCTTCCTTAATAATACACTCAAGCAGTTTCCTCACTACACAGGAAAAGCTAACTTGTCTATAATTCCCCATATTTTGTTTACCTCCCTTTGCTGCTGTCAAATCTGTGAATTCAGTTCCAGAATCATCAAGCATTTGGAAGAGGATAAACAGAGTATTCATTATTACCTTGGCCACCTCCCTTAGTAATCAACGAGAAGATTAACAGGTCATGGGAATTTATCAGATTTCAGTCAAAATAATTTGTCCAAAACTGTTTATGTACAGATTTGATTCTATTTACTTTTTCTCAGTAGACTGAGAAGTGCTTGGAGTTTACTTTTTGAAATGTTTTCGTTTGTGAAGGCAGAACAAAAGTGGTTGCTTCATGGTCCTGAAATTTTACTGTTCTCTGGTTTCAGCCTGTAAGGAAGATACAATGATCTTCTCTAACATTTCACCTTGGTATACTGTATGTTGAGAAGCTTTTGCATTTCACTCTTGTTAATGTACGCTTCATAAACCCATCATTTCCTGTCTAAAGCTGCTCAGTGATTGATCTTCCACAGCCATACAATCACAGAAGCAATCTCTGTACAGTCAGAAATACAGTACAATCTACATTAGTCCCACTTTCATACATCAGCCCCATAGATATGAGTGTTATGACACTTCGAGTGATTGTCCTCGTTCCGTTTAACGGCTGTGCGATGACCCACAACAACTTCCCTCTCTAAAAGTGCATTCCAGACACCAACATCCTCTGGGTGAAAAAAACATTCTGAAATCCTCTCTAAACCTCAAACCCGTCACTTTAAAAGTGTGCTCCTTTGCTCTTGACCCTCTGACTTAAAGGAACCGCTGCTGTCTATCCACCCTGTCCATGCCCTTCGTAATCTTACCCTTCTGAATCACGTTCCCCTCAGTCTTCTCTGCTCCAAAGTAACCAATCCGAGCGTATCCAGCCTCTCTCCATAGCTGATATGCTCCATTCCAGGGAACATCCTGGTGAATCTCCTCTGCGCCACTCTCAGTGAATTCACATCTTTCCTGTAATGTGGATCCCTGAACTGCACACAGTATTCCATCTTGACCTAGCCAAAGTGCTATATAACTCTTGTAATCTATGCCTCGATTAGTAAAGGCTATGCCTGCTGTCTCCAATTACTTCTTAACTAATCTATTACCCAGTCCCGTCACATTCAGGAATGTGTGGAGAAGCACCCTCTGAACTTACGAGTCTGCTGCCATTTATTGAGTCCTCCCATGTCTGGTTCCTTCTTCCAAAGTGCATCACCTCATATTTATTAGTGTTACATTCCATCTGCCATTGATCTGCCCATCTGACCATTCTATCTGTATCTTCCTGTAACGTGAGACCTTCCTCCTCACTGCTAAACCACCCGAGTAATCTATGTGTCAGACACAAACCTAATTATTACACTCACCCCATACACCTTCACATTCACATCTATATCATTTATGAATGCCACAATAATAAGGAACACAGCACTGACACACAAACAGTCTTCGACAACCACCTTTTTCTGCAGTAGTTTCTCGAATACTGATCTGATACTCACTGGTCTGTGGTTTCTTGGTCAATCTCTACAGCCCTTCCCATAAAGGGTGTTCTCCAGTCCTCGGTACCTTACCTGTGATCAGATTGTATTTAAACATTTTCATCAGCGCCTTTCATCCCTTGACTCCAGCAGCGGCCTGAGATGTAACTGAGCTGGACCTAGGGACGTGAATATTTTATACCAGCCAAAACTATCAATCCCTGTACACATCTTACATAAATCTGCTCAAGAGCTTCTCAGTCCATCTTCTCGAATTCTGTCCCTGCATTGGCCTTCTCCCAAGTAAAACAGACATGAAGCTCTCATATTTCAATCTATCAATGTTCACGAGCTTCACAAACAGATTCCCGCCTGGATCTCAGGCTAAGTTTCACCAGCAGAATACTTTGCTATCTGAGGGATTAATCTGAGAATGTCCATTCAGTATATGGAATCAGTATATTTTATTTAGATCAAGACATCAAAATTGTATACAATGCTCCAGGTACAGTCTCACCAGCACTCTGTGTAACTAGTGCAGAATGTTTTTCTTGTTCGTCTGAACAAGTTACTGCAGAAGCTGGAATCTGTACTGAAACTAACACATGCTAGACATCTCAGTGAGTCAGACAGCATCCGTCAAGAGAGAGCATGTTAATGCTTTCAGTCTAGTTGACCCTTCATTGTCTGTATTCGGATTCCCTTTAAATGACGGCAAACTTAACTTTTACCTTCCCTGTTTGTATATGTTTCTCCCAATTCCCTTTGCTTTAATGTTTCTGCTGACATACTGTATGTGCTGATTAAAAATCCTCCTGAATATCTGACTGTATCACATCCATTGCTTCTCTATGATTAGGTCTACAAAATATAGCTTCAAACAAAACGTTTGTAAATTATAACTTCCCTTTCATAAATGCAGAATAATTCTCTTGAAATTTGCTATTACTTTCTCAGTGTCCAATATCACATTCGTTATGATAGTTTGCAAAAGATTACTTCCTGCGGATGACAAGTAAACTGGTCTGTAGTTTTCCACTCTCCCTCTTCTTCCCTTCCTAAATCGTTGGAATGCATTTATATCATTTCAAATTGAACACGGATAAATACAGTCATCCACAATCCAATCCATCTGTGTATTGCTGATTTCTCTAAAATTGCAGTATGAAGTACATCTGGTCTGTCAGACTTATCAATCCTCAATCCAGGTGTGTTGTCATATACTACCACGTCACTAGTATGAAGGATTTTAGTGTTCTGTTACAAAAATTCTATGGTATTTCTGGGATATGTTCTGGATCTTCGTCCGTGAAGGCAGACATAATGTAACAGTTTCGTCTCCCTGTCAATTTTCTGTTCTCTACAATAAATTATCCTGTCCACACATTCACTGTGCCACGTTTGGCTTTGTTTTCATTTTCCTTTCAAATATGGACCGACACTTTGCGCCAGTATTTACCAAGAACAAAAAAATAATCCAGCACAGGAACAGCCCTTCGGGCCTTCCAAGCCTGCACCGATCCAGATCCTCTGTCTAAACCTGTCACCTATTTTCGAAGGATCTGTATCCCCCTGCTCCCTACCCATTAATGCATCTGTCTAGATACATAATAAATGTCGCTATCGTGACCACGTCTAACACCTCCGCTGGCAATGCGTTTCAGGCATCTGCCAGACTCTGTGTAATGATATTTCTGAACATATCTCCCAAAAACCTTATCCCTCTCATCTTGAATTCCTGACCTCTAGAAATTGAGTACCCCACTCTGGGAATAAGCGTCTTGCTATTCACACTGTCTATACCTCTTATGATTTTGTAGAACTCAATCAGGTCCCCCGAACTTTCGTCAGTCTAATGAAAATAATCCTAATCTACCAAACCTCTCTTCATAGTCAGTTGCCTCCAATACCAGGAAACATCCTGGTGAAACTCCTCTGCACCATCTCCAAAGCATCCACATCCTTTTGTTAAGGTGTTGATCCGAACTGTACGAACTATTTGAAATGTTGTCGAACCAAAGCCGTACTGAATTATAACATGACCTGTCATCTCTTGTACACAATAGATTCCAACAGATTCCCTCCTGAGGATGACAAGTTAACTTTCTCTTTTCTGCCCTCCTTAAAATGATGGAATGCAGGAAGCAAAGTATGTTGTATGCCTTGTTGACCACTCTATCGACCTGCCCCTCTAAGGAACAATGGATCTGAACACCCAGATCTCTCTGTACATCACTTTTGCCCAGGGCTTTTTCCATTTACCCGATAGTTCACTCTTGAATTGGATCTTCCAAAATGCATCATCTCACATTTGTCCAGATTAAACTCTATTTGCCATTTCTCTGCACAACTCTCCAATCTATCTATTTTCTGCTGCATTCTCTGACAGTCCCCTTCACTTTCTGCTACTCTACCAATCGTAGTGCCATCTGCAAACTTATTAATCAGACCACCTTTACCTTCCTTTTGTTCATTTATGTGTATCATAAACAATAGCGGTCCCAGCAGTAAACCCTGTGAAACACCACCCAGAACAGTTCTTCATTTTGAAAAACTCACTTCAACTGCTACTCGCTGTCTGCTGCTGCCCAGCCTGTGCTCCATCCATTTAGCTAGTATAGTCCCTGGACCCCTTGCAACTTCACCTTCTCCGTCAGCTTATCTCAACAAATACCTTACCGAAGTCCGTTGTATAACATCTACAGCCTTTTCCTCAATATCAATTTTCACTTCCACAAAGAAATCTATTACGTTTGCGAAGATGTGACCTCCCTGGAACAAAACCAGGGATGGCCTTGTTTGAAGTCTGTTTGTGTTGTACTCTGGAATCAGACGGGTTTTATTTCCAAGGCAGAACTTTATAAAATGCCACATTGACGAACTACCTACAAAGTGCATGTATTTTTTAAAACAAAATTGAATGCATTTGCACATACAAGACTACAAATTCAAATTCACCCCACAGATTTATGTGTGTGTGCATCTGAGAAATGCGGAGTGTGTGTGCACGGGGGTGGGGAAAGTGTGGGAGAGAGAGCGCGTGTATGTGTGTGTGTGCGAGAGAAATACTGTGTGTGTGTGTGTGTGTGTGTGTGTGTGTGTGTGTGTGTGTGTGTGTGTGTGTGTGTGTGTGTGTGTGTGTGTGTGTGTGTGTGTGTGTGTGTGTACATGTGCGTGCAAGGATGGCAGGTGTGGGTGTCCTCGTTAAGTCACAGACAGATTTGGCAGATGCCTTTCCCCACACAGACTAACGCCCTGGATTCAGAGCTTCTAAACTCTGCAGCCTCTGTTCCATTTGTTGATCATGTTACAGACTCAGATACTGTAACTACAGTCTCCATGCTCCATCCAGAGTTGGGTCACAAAATCCGCAGGTCTTCCTGATGCCTGGGGCAGCTCACAGCACAACTTCCAGCAAACCACCCCCAACACCTCCACTCAATTTTGAATAAAGGGAGTCAGTCAGAAGATTTTCATAGAGTCACAGAGATGTACAGCATGGAAACAGACCTTTTAGTCCAACCCGTCCTTGCGGACCAGAGATCCCAACCCAATCTAGTCCTCCCTGCCAGCACCCAGCCGGTTATCGCCCCAAACCCTTCCTATTCATATACCCATCCAAATGCCTCTTAAATGTTGCAAATGTACCAGCCTCCACCACTCTCCCCAGCTGCTCATTCCATACACGTACTACACTATGTGAAAAAGTTGCCCCTTTGGTCTATTTCCCCTCTCACCCTAAACCTATGCCCTCTATTTCTGGACTCCCCGACCCTCGGGAAAATACTTTGTCTATTTACTCTATCAATGCCGCTCATAATTTTGCAAACCTCTATAAGGTCACCCCTCAGCCTCCGACGCAATTTCGATGCCTGCCCCTTTACAATAATCCTCGGGGGCTTCTTTGTTTTACTGGTCACACGATCAGCTGAGAGGGACAAACACAGGCGTTCAGTGGACAGGCACAGACTATGTCTCAAAGACGTTTCAAAACTGCTGAATCCCTCCTGTTCAATATGATCATTAAACTGTCAACCTTTTTTCTTTCTTCCATGTGCGTAGGAGTCGTGCAAGAGCACTGCAGGATTGCATATATAACATGGAACATGGGACACACGGGGAAGTGAACAACAGCCCCTCCCCCCCCCCCCCACACCATTTCATTGTTTCTGAGTTTCACAATGTCAGCATTCGATACATTAGGGAGCCAAAACTCAAAGCAAGGGAAAGATACTGAGGGACAAAAAAATGCACCATAAAGATAGAACCAGATAATTAAGATAGAAATACGCCATATTGGCGAAATATGGGGGAAAAGACTAACTGGGGAGCTGTGCAGACTATGCCAATGTATTGCTTCGGAAAATGAACTATCTGCCCAGCATGGAGAGCTGTGCAGACTGTACCAGTGTATTGCTCAGTAAGCTGAACTATCTACCCAGCATAGGGAGCTGTGCAGACCGTGCCAATGTATTGCTCAGTAAGCTGGACTGTCTGCTCAGCATGAGGATCTGTGTAGACTATGCCAGTGTATTTAAGCCTCAGTATTGGCCGGGGATGGGATGTAGTCAGAGGAACGTAATTCAATCTGTAAGCAGAACAGAGCATAGTGACCTCAATGCTTTCAATATTTAAACAGCAAGGGCAGTGATAAAATAAATCATGTTTCACAGTTGAAACTGGACAGGTCAACATAGAGACCCATGAGTAACAGTGCCAGAAGCAATGAGGGAGAGAGTGAATTAACAAGTTCATTGCTGCAGTTAGTAGTGGCTTGTAAAGTGAACATGTCGATTTAGAGTCTCAGCAGGAACAATAACAGAGACAATGATAATAGAGTCAATGAACGGACAGTATTACAGTCAATCATGATTTATAAAATTAATGACTGAACATTGAGACTTACCAGGGACACCAACGAAATCCAGGATTGGAAAATAAAAATATTGAATAATGTAAAGTACATATTCGATCCGCCAAGATAACGGGCTTCGATCATAATATGTAGAAAGAAGCCAAACATCCCAATATAAATTCCTGTCCATTCTTGAGACATTCCAGTCTAATGTTCTCAGATTCTGATTCATTGTTGGAACATTCCAGACACTTGTGCTCAGATTCTGATCTCTCTCCACTGCATCTCTTGAGCTGTCGATCCCTGTTAATGCTGTCGGTGGTGCTCCCACTTATACTGTGGAATAGCACTTTCAACGGAACTCATTTATCATTAAAAGATGGAACCCCTCCACTGGGATAATTACAATCCATTGAGACTGGCATTAATCACAGTCACTAAACAAACAGGCTCAGTTAACCCCTAACTTACGTAACTTTTCCCATCCCAACAAAAGGGAACATTTACTCAGTCTGTGTGGAATAGATGGGCGTTGCTTAGGGATGGACCATAAATCTTTCAGTATTCTTATTCTTTCTTCCGTGTCTGTGAGAGTAGTACAAGAACACTGCAGGACAGTTTATATTACATACTGTTTATAAAGGGAGATAGAGATAAATAAACAGACCAGCTGCACAGGGTGACCAGTGGGGACACATCCATAGACAATAAAACAGTGTACACTATTTATTGCCCATTGGCGTTGTGCAGTGCTGTTTCTTGCAACATCATTCAGAGCATTGAGACTGCTGCTCAGGAACAGGAGAAGGTAATTCTGTCTCTATGTGTCTGTCACAGAGGGATAAGGGGGAGACCATTCAGCCTCTTGACCCTGTTACAGATGGACAGTGAGAGTCCATAAAGCCTCTCGAGTCTGTTGCAGAGGGATAGGAGGAGACCATTCAGCCTCTCGGGTCTGTTGCAAATGGACAGGAGGAAGCCATTCAGCCTCTCGAGTCTGTTGCAAATGGACAGGAGGAGGTCATTCAGCCTATTGAGCCTGATACAGAGAGACAGGAGGAAGCCATTCAGCCCACTGAGTGTGTCACAGAGGGACAAAAGGAGGCCATTCAGCCTCTCGTGTCTGTTGCAGAGGGTCAGGAGGAGGCGATTCAGCCTATTGAGTCTGTTTCAGAGGGACAGCAGGAGGCCATTCTGCTTCTTGAGCCTGTTATTCAGTAACTACCAGTTTTAAAATACTTATGGAGAAGAACAGTCCTGACATAAATGGTAAAGTTCTAAATTGAATCAGGCACACTTTCAACGTTTTATATTGGCAATTTCAAAAGCTGCTTGGGAGAAGCTCGTGGCAGGAAAGTGGGAGGCCGTCACAACTGAGATTACAGAGTCTAGATAGAGTATGTTCCGGTTCATGAACAATGCAAGGCCGGTCGGGAATGCTGGATGGCGAGTGGAATTGCGGTTTTGTTCAAGAAAAAGACGGAAGTATATGATAGGTACAGACAGTAGGGATCGAGTACATCCATCGAGGAGTACCAGGGCTGAAGGCTAATACTCAAGAGGGAAATCAGGAGGTAAACTGGGGGCATAAAACACCTTTCGAAAATAAGGTAAGGGACAATCCAAAGAGAATCTACCAGTACATTGAGGTCAAAAGAGTAACTAGGGAGAGGACAGAGCCCTTTAAAGATCAGCAAAGTGACCTATGTGTGGAATTATTGGAGATTGGTGAGATACTATATAAATATTTTGCATCAGTATTTACTGTGGAGAAGGATATGGAAGGGAGAGAACTTGGGGAAATGAATGGTGATATATTGAAAAGTGTCCATGTTACAGATGATGAGGAGCTGGCCGTCTTAAAATGCATTAAGGTGCATAACTCCCTCGGATCTTTTATGTGACTCTAGGATAGGCACTTGGAAGTTAGCACAATAAAGGGCACATAGGTTAGTCTGATCTTAGAGTAGGATAAACTGCTGGCACAACATCAACTGCTCAAGGGCCCGTACTGTGCTGCACTGTTCTGTGTTCTATGACCTGATCAAGTGTACCCGAGAATCTGATGGGAAGCTAGGGAAGCCATTGTTGTATATCTGGCTGAGATATTTTTATCATGTACAGCCACAGGTAAGGTTGTGCCATTGTTTAAGAACAGTTGGTAAGGGAAAGTGAGGAAACTGTAGACCGGTGGGTCTGATGTCATTGGTGGGTAAGTTGTTGGAGGGGATTCTGAGGGACAGGATTTACTTTTGTTTGGAAAGGTAAATTCCGATTAGCGTTAGTCAACATGACTTTGCGTGTGGGAAATCTTGTCTCACTAATTTGATTTAGTTTATTGAAGAAGTGACGAATAAGAATGATAAAGGCACAAAAATAGAACTGTGGAATAGAATATGGACTTTACTAAGGCATTCAAAAATGTTCTGCGTGGTAAACTGTTAAACATGGTTAGATCACATGGAATACAGGGAGAGTTGTAGATAATTCGCTCAAAGGTAAGAGATGAAGGTAATACTGGTGCGGCATATTTTATTTGGACTGGAGGCCTGTGACCTGGAGTGTACCACAACGATCTAATGGATTTTGTCTTTTATGTAAATGATTTTTACACTGTATACTCTACATCCTTTGAAGTGATTAACTATCTGGATATAAATTGAAGTAGGAACGTCGGTCCGTCAATTTGTAAAGAAGTCAACAAAAGTATACACTTATTTCACGAGTTTACATCAATTCCTTTTGAAATGCTAACCGTTATTTTATTTTCCAACTAATGTGCTCAATGTCACGTCTATCCACGTTGTTCTTCACCTGCCACGTATTTGCCCATTCCCTCCAATTGTCTTCACCTTCGAACTTCTTTACATCCTGATCACCCACTCACAATCTCAATTTGGGGCCATCAGCCGATTTGGAAAGATTACATACAATGCCCTTGAGCAAATGTTTAATATGCTTTCTGAATAGCTGGGGTCCAAACATCAAATCCTGGATTATCATGCTAGTCATTGCTTTCCACTCCAAAATATATAGAACTGTTTATACTGATTCACTTTTTCATTTAAACTCTCCCATTCTCAACCCATGCCAGTATATTAGATCTAGCTGTTACACACTGTTATGGACCAGGACAGACCTCCTCAAATCATTTCAAGGAATTGGGCAGACCCAACCTTTGCTCATTGACTTAAGCAGGTTTAGGGTGGATATTCCAGGAATGATGCAGCTGAATGAAACACAAGAGGATAGCAGATAGAATAACGTAACTTTCTGAACAACCAACAAATTATCTCTCAACTCCGGATTCAACCCAGTGAAACTCTTCTGCACTCCATTTAGTGTCAGTACATTTTTTCTCAAGTAAGGTGGCTTAAACTTAATACAATACTCCAGGTGTGGCTTCACCAGCACCCTGTACAGCTGCAAAATAGCTTACCTGATTTTAAATTGAATACCTTCAGCAACGAAAGACAACATACCATTTGCCTTCCTCAGTACTTGCTGTATCTGCAGACCAACATTGTGTGATTCATGCACATTGACACCCAGGTCCCTCTGCAGAGCAGCATGCTGCAACGTTTCACCATTCAAGTAACAATCCTTTTTACTGGTATTCCCAACAAAACGGATGAATTCACATTTACTGACATCGTATTTCATCTGCCAGACATTTGCCTACTCACTCAAAGTATCTGTGCTCCTCTAAAACGTTTCATAGATCTCTGCACACGTTGCTCTGCCAACTATCTTCGTGTCATCTGCAAACTTTGACAAACTACGGATGCTCTCAACTCCATAATCGCAGTCCCAACACTGATCCCTGAAGCACGCCACTAGTCACTGATTGCCAGATATGAATAGCACTCATTTAGACCCACCCTTTGCTTCCTGTTGGTCAACCAATCTTCTATCCATACTAATACTTTACCCATAACGCGTTCCATTTTTACCTTCTGCAGCAGTCTATTGTGCGGCACCTTGTCGAAGACCATTTGGAAACCTAGATACACTGCATTCACTTGTGCCTAGTTGTCTACCTTGCTCATAATTTCCTCATAAATTTCCAACAGACTTGAAAAGCATGATCTGCCCTTCAGGAAACTATGTTGTGTCTGCACAATGGGCCGATTTCTATCAAAATGCCTGGCTATTTCTCCCTTGATAATACACTCCAACATCTTCCCCATTACACAGATTAAGTTAACAGGTTTATAATTCCCCATGTTTTATCTGCCAGCCTTTTTTAAACAGTGGCGTTTCATTTGCTGTTTTCCAATCTGCTGGGACTGCCTCATTGTTCATTAAATTTAAATAAGAAATACCACAATTGCACTTGATACTTCGCCCGCTATCTTTTTTAGTACCCTGGGATGCATTTCATTCGGGGACTTGTCTGCCTTTAGATCCATTAGCTTACCCAACACTACCTCCTCCGTAATAATGATTATGCACATGTCCTCACCTACCCTCATCTCTTTGTCAATTACTGGCATGTTATTAGTATCTTCCAAAAAAAAAAGTGCTAAATGCCTCAGTCATTTCATCATATCTTATAACTAAATGCGCCTTCTCATCCTCTAAAGGCCATTTACATTAGCCACTCATTTTCATTTTATATATTTAGGGAATCATCTGCAAGTTATTTTCATATTCTGTGCTAGTTTTTTTCTTGTGTTCTATCCTACTTTTCTTTATAACTCTTTTCATGCCTTTCTGTTGACCTTTAATGTTTTCCAATCTTCTAGGTTCCTTCTGTTCTTGGCCACTATACATGCCTTCTCTTTAAACTTGGTAGTCTCGATTATTGCTCAGACACCCGATGCAGATTACCCCTTTTCTTAGTGTATTTCCTTTTCAGTGATATACTTTTGCTAAGGACTTTTTAAAAATTTCTTTGAAAATCCTACACTACTAATCAACTCTCACTATAAAGTCTTTGTTTTCAGTCGACTTTAGCTAAGTCCACTCGCATTCTAAAGTAGTCTCCCTTATTTAAGTACAGTACCCTGGTATTGGATTTTATCTTCACACTCTCCATCTGTATTTTAAATTCAACCATACTGTGATCATTCCTTCCAAGTTGATTCTAACGATGAGGTTATTAATTATTCCTGTCTCATTACACAGGACCAGATCTAGCATAGCTTGCTCCTTATTTTAGAGCAGTCAAACCAAGATATTTCGGATTCACTGCTTTTAAGACATCTTTGAAAAAAAAACAAGGACAGCATGACTTTGTTAAAGGAGTAGCATTTTCACAACACAAGACTTGGGACTTCATCAAAAAGTTTTAGAAAATCCAAATTAACTGCATCTATTGCTTCGCCATAATTTATTTCACAGTCGGTTTCTCAAATATGATTCACCTTTAATAATTTGGCATTGACTTGATCCATGTTCATTACTTTCAAATTAATTTAATTCTCAAAGTTCCCTGGCAAAATATTCTTTCTAATAGACTCTTGTATTGTCCTGATTGCTTCTTTGGCACTAGGCAGACTGTAATTCCCTGCTTTCTCCCTGCCTCCTTTAGAAATACTGGGGTTATATTTTCTGCTCTCAAATCTGTCAATTCGATCATCAGGAATTTGGAAGACAGCAAGCAAAGTATTCATTATTACCATGGCCACCTCCTTCAGGAATCGGAGATAAAGATTATTAGGCCATTGGGATTTATCGAATTTCAGACCAAATATTTTCTTCAAAACTGTTTATTTACGGATAAGATTGTATTTCCTGGCTTTTCTCAGTCGACCTGGAATTGCTTGTAAGTTTTTATTTTTCTTCTTTCATGAAGGCAGAATTGAAGTAGTTGCTTCATAGTCTGCCATTTTCCTGTTCACCATTTGCTGGTTTTCGACTGTAACGAAGCTACAATTATCATTGCCAACATTTCATCTTGGTATATTGTACTTTGAGAAATTTCTACGTTTCATGCTTGTTTAATGTACTGCTCCGAAACCTATTACTTCCTGTCTTAAGCTGTTCAATGATTGACCTTCCACAGCCATATAATCACAGAAGCATAGCCTGTGTAGCATCAAAATTACTGCACGATCTATATTATTCCAACTTTACTACATCAGTCCCATGAATGGTTTGACACTTCAAGTGCTTGTCCAAATAATTTTTAATGGTTGTGACGTGACCCGTGATAACATTCCGCCCCCTCCCCCCCCCCACCCCATCCTCAGTAGGCACATTCCAGACCCCATAACCCTCTTGGTGAAAGACAATCCCTGATTCCTCTCTAAATATCAAATCCTTCCCTTTAAAAGTGTGTTCTTGGCTCTTTGTCTAAAAGCAACAGCTGCTGTCAATCCACCCTATCCATGACCCCCGTAATCGTATCCTGAATCACGCCCCCCAAAGCCTTCTCTGGAGCTTATGAAACCTCTCTCCATAGCTGATATGCTCCATCCTTGGGAACATTCTGGTGAATCTCTGTGCCCCCTCCAGAACAATCACCTCCTGCCTGTAATGTTGCTCCCAGAACCCCAAATAGTATTCCATCTTGACCTAACCAAAGTGCTACATAGCTCTTGTAATCTATGCCTCGATGAGTAAAGGATAAGCCTACCTTTTTCCATTGTTTTTCTTCCGTAATCTTTGATCCTCCCCCGTTACATTCACGGATGTGTAGAGAAGCACCATCTGAGCTTCGTGGTGTGCTGCCATTCATTGTGTACTCTCCTGTCTGGTTCCTTCCTCCAAAGTGCATCACCTAATATTTATCAGGGTTACGTCCTATCTGCCATTGATCCATCCATCTGTATCTTCCTGTAACATAAGAACTTCCTCCTCACTGCCAAACACCCAGCCAATATTTGTGTCAAACACAGACTTACTTATCACGATGCCATTCCCCTCCACGTTCACACCTACATCATTTATAAATACCAAAAATAATAAGGGACACAGCGCTGATCATTGTGGTACATCAGGGGACACCGCTCTCCAGTCACACAAACAGCCTTCTACCACCACATATTTTTTACAAAAGTTTCTCTAACACCGATTTGAAACACACTAGTCTATAGTTCCCTGCTCTATCTCTACAACACTTCCTATAAAGGGTGTTCTCCAGTCCTCAGGCACTACACCTGTGACCAGATTCTACTTAAACATTTGCATCAGCGCCTTTCATCCCTTGTCTCCAACAGCAGCCTGAGATGTAACTAATCTGGACCTGGGGATTGGTCCAGTTTTATACCAGCCAAAACCATGAATCCCTACTCCCATCTTACATCAATCTGTTCAAGACCTTCCCTGTGCATCTTCTTGAATTCTGTACCTGCCTCCTTTTTTTCCCAAGTAAACAGACGTGAAGTTCTCATATAACAATCAATCAACGTTCTCCAGTTTCACACACAGATTCCCGCCTTGATCTCAGACCAAGTCTCCTCAGCAGACCATTGTACCATCTGAGAGATTAGTCAGGAGAATGCCCATTCAGTATATGTGATCAGAATATTTTACTTAGATCAAGGCATCAAAATTGTACAGGTATAGTCCAGGTACAGTCTCCCCAACTCTCTGTGTTACTAGTGCAGAATGTCTTTACTTCTAGTAGGAGCACATTACTGCAGAAGCTGAATCTGTACTGAAACCAACACATGCTAGAGATCACAGTTAGTCAGACAGCATCCGTAAAGAGAGAGCAAGCTGACACTTTGAGTCTAATTGATATTTCATCGTCTATATTCGATTCCCTTTAAATGAAGGCGTTTAAAGGAGCGCAGCACGGACACCTGTGGCACACCAGCGTACACCGGTCTGCAGTCACATAAACAGCCTTCTACAGCCATCTATGTTCTCCAATGTTTTCTCTAATGCATATTTGCCGTTTGCATATGTTCCTCCCAATACACTTTGCTTTAAAGTTTTCTGATAACTTACTCTGTGTGCTGATTCCTCCTGAATATCTGACTGTACCACATTCACTGATTGGCCATTGTTTATATCTACAGAAAGATGTCTTCAAGAACAAAATTGTAAATTTTAACTTCCCTTTCATAAATGCAGAACAACTCTCTTGAAATTTGCTATTACTTACTCAGTGTCCAATAGGCTGCAACAGATTCCCTACTGTGGATGACAACATAGGCTTGTAGTCCTCCACTCTCCCACTTCTTCCCTTCGTAAATCATTTGTAACCTTCCGAAGCGAATACAGAGAAATACAGTGGTCCCTATTGCAATCAACATTTGTATTGCTGTTTTCTCTGAAATTTCAGTTTGAATTACATCTGGTCTGTTAGACTTATCAATCCTCATCACAGTTCTGTTTCCAAATACTACCTCATTATTTTAGTCTTTAGTTACAAAGGTCCAATGGTGACTTGGTATTTCTAGGAGATTTTCTGGATCTTCCTCTTTGAAGACAGACGAAATGTAACTGTTTTGTCTCATTATCATTTTTCTACTCTCTACAATAAATTCTCGTATCCACACATTCGCTGTGCCATATTTGATCTTGGTTTCATTTTCCTTTCAAGTATCAACAGACGCTTTTCACAAGTATTTACAAATAACAAAGAAAATCACAGCACAGGAACAGCCCCTTCAGTCCTCTCAGCCTGTGTCAATCCAGATCCTCTATCTATACCTGTCGCCTATTTTCTAATGTTCTGTATCTCTCTGCTCCCTGCCCATTCACGTCTCTGCCTGGATACATCTTAAATGACGCTTTCGTCCCCACCTCTACCACCTCCACTGGCAACGCAACCCAGCATCCATAACCCTCTGTGCAAAGAACTTTTCGAGCATTTCCACAATAAACTCTACCCCTTTCGTCATGAATTCTTCATCCCTCGTAACTGACTCCCCCACTCTGGGAATAAACTTCTTGCTATCCACGGTATTTACACCTCTCATGGTTTTGTAAACCTCAATCAAGTCTTCCCTCAACCTCCGTCTTTTTAATGAAAATAACCCTAATCTATCGAATCTCTCTTTATATATCGTTCTCTCCATGCTAGGCAACATCCTGGTGAAAATCCTCTGCCCTCTTTCCAAAGCATCCAGATCCTTTCAGTAATGTGGCAACCAGAACTGTTCATAGTTTTCTGAATGTGGTCGAATCAAAGTCCTATACAACCGTAATACGGCCTGCTTATTCTTGTACGCAATATATTCCAACAGATTTTCTCCTGTGGGTGGCGAGTTAACTGGTCTGTGGTCCTCCACTTCTTAAATTGTTAGAATGCAGGAAAGAAAGTATGTTGTATGCCTTCATGATCATTCATTTGACTTGCCACTTTCAGCGAACAATGGACCTGAACACCCAGATCTCTCTGTACATCAATTTTCCCCAGGGCTTTTTCCAGTTACTGTATAATTTGTTCTCGAATTGGATCTTCCAAAATGCATCACCTCACATCTGCCCGTTCTTCATCCAACTCTCCAATCTATCTACATTCAGCTGTGTTCTCTGACATTCCCTCAACTTTCTGCTACTCTACCAATCTTAGTGTAATCTGCAAACTTGCTAATCAGACCACCTATACCTTCCTTCAGATCATGTAAGTACATCACAACAAAAAGTGGTCCCAGCACGGATCCCTGTGAAACACACCACACAGAACAGTTGTCCATTTTGAGAAATTCCATTTCATTACTACTCTCTGTCTCCTGTTTCCCAGCCAATTCTCTAATCCATCTAGCTAGTACACCCTGGACGCCTTGCGACTTCACCTTCACATTCATTAGTCGATCTCATCAAACAGCTTACTGAAGTCCATGTACATGATATCTACAGTCCTTTCTCCACTGTCAACTTTGTTATTCCTCAAAGAATTTTATTATGTTTGCTAAGATGTGACCTTCCCGACACAAATTATGGAAGGTCTTGAGTGGAGTCCGACTTGTTTTACCCGGGAGTCATCCTGGTTTTATTTCCAAAGCAGGACTTTATAAAATGCCACACTGATTGGCTGCGTACAAATTGAATGTTGTTTTGAACAAAATACAATCTATCCACAAATATAAATCTGCAAATGCAAATTCGCCCCCCAGATTTATATGTGTGTCTGTGCGAGAGTTGCGAAGTGTGTGTCTGTGTGTGTGTGGTGGGGGTGGGGGTGGGGGGGGGGGGAATTCGCGTGCGAGTGAGAGAGAGAGGATGTGTATGCTTTTGTCCGTGTGTGAGAGAAAGAGGGTCTGTGTGTGTATGTTTAAGGAATCAGAGTGAGAGCCTGTACTCACGTTAAGACACAGACAAATTTTGCAGATCCCTTTCCCCACACGCAACCCAGTTCGTGGTTTCAGAGCTTCCCCTCTCTGCAGCCTCTGCTCCATTTGTTGTTCATGTTACAGACCCAGATGCTGTAACTACAGTCCCCATGTTTCATCCTGAGTTGGGTCACCAAATCCTCTGGTTTCCCTGAATGTCTGAGGCAGCTCACAGAACAACCTCCAGCAAACCACCCCAGCCCTTCCACTAACTTTTCAATAACAGGAGGCAATCAGACTTCCCTCCGCTAAAAGTGAGATATCTACTCCTTTATAATTATAATTCAGGATCCTCCTCGTGTTTCTGACCACGTGATTAGCTGAGAGGGACAAACACAGGCTTTCAGTGGACACGCACAGACCAAGTTTTAAAGACATGAGTCAAATATGTTGAAACTCCCTGTCCAACATGGAGCACAACTTGGGACACACCGGGAAGTGAGCAACAGCCCGAAACACACCCTCCTGTCCATGGAGCACCACATGGGACACACCTGCAAGTGAACAACTGCCCAGCACACACACACACCTCTTCATGAAGCACCTCAAGGGACGCACCAGGAAGTGAACAAAAGCCCAGTACACACTCCCCTGTCCATGGAGTAACACATGGGACACAACGGGAAGCGAACAATAGCCTGACACGCACTATTACATTTTTTCTGAACTTCATAATGCCAGTATTCGATACAAAACACAACGAAACACCAAGGCCAGGGAAAGATACAGATGGACAGAGACATTCACATTAAAGATAGAAACGGACAATTTATACAGAAACAGAGCATGTTGTTGAAATATGAGGAAACAAATAAGGGAGTGGGTCTATCTGGAGCAGTGAGACCTTGGCGGGCCAGGTCACAAGAATGAGATCATTGAATAAAGGCATTGCCAGATCAGCTGACCAAATCTGTTCCACTAAATTCTGAATTTGCCTCACAGAACAAACGCAGAAACTATAAACTGGGACAAGTAGACAGCCCAGCGTGGAGATCAGTGCAGCTTATGCCAGTGTATTGCTCAGTAAACCGGACTATCTGCCCATCATGGAGACCTGTGTAGATTATCTCAGTATTTTGCTCAGTTCGCTGGACTATCGGGACAGCATGGAGAGTTATGCAGACTATGTCAGTGTATGGCTCAGTAAACCAGACTATCTGCCCAGCATGGGGAGCTGTGCACACTATCCTAGTGCATTGCTCAGTAAAAACTGGACTATCTGCCCAGCATTGGGAGCTGTGCAGACTATCCCAGTGTTTTGCTCAGTAAACCAGACTATCCGCCCAGCATGGGGAGCTGCGCAGACTATCCCAGTGTTTTGCTCAGTTCGCTGGACTATGTGGCCAGCAAGGAGAGCTGTGAAGACTGTGCTAGTGTATTGCTCAGTAAACTGGACTACCTGCCCAGCATGGGGAGCTGTGCACACTATGCCAGTGCATTTCTCAGTAAACTGGACTATCTGGCCAGCATGGGGAGCTGTGCAGACTAAGCTAGTGTATTGCTCAATAAGGTGGACGATCTGCCCAGCATGAGGATTTGTGCAGACTATGCTTGTGTATTGCTTGGTAAGGTGGACTATCTGGCCAGCATAGGGAGCTGTGCAGACTGTGCTAGCGTATTGTTCAGTAAGCTGGACCAGCTGCCCAGCATGGCAGTATTGCAAAACGTTGCAGGTATATTGCTGCTACATTTGCACTGCGTAAATGACTAACACGTACAATTTGCCGCCCATTCTGCGAGTGACAGTAAATGGGCTCCCATAAATTAACGTCTCTGTATCTTCATGCATCAGTTCAAAGCAAGGGGTTTTATGAGTGTATGTGTGTGGGGGTCTCGGGCAGTGTTAGATGTGAAAGTCATTGTCTATGAGAGAGCACACATGGAGGAAATCAGTTTAAATGTGAACAACTGTTAGGGCTTAGAAGAATGGGCAGAGATAGTTCTGGATTAGTTGTGCTGGAAGAGCACAGCAGTTCAGGCAGCATCCGAGGAGCAATTAAATCGATGTTTTGGGCAAAAGCCCTTCATCATGAATACAAGCAGAGAGCCTGAAGGGTGGACAGATAAGTGAGAGGAGGGTGGGGGTGGGGAGAAAGTAGCATAGTGTACAATCGGTGAGTGGGGAGGGGATGAAGGTGATAGGTCGGGGGAGAGGCAGGGTGTAGTGGTTAGGTGGAAAAGTAGATAGGCAGGTAGTACAGGTCATGGGGACAGTGCTGAACTGGAAGTTTGGAACTGGGGTGAGGTGGGGGAAGGGGAAATGAAGAAACAGTTCATGGGCAGCTGTTAATGACGTGCTTGAGAATATTAAGGTAAAGGCATTGCGGACCCAATAACATTATAGATCAGTACGCACAGGAATGACGGATGGATGGGGAGTTCTGTGCGTTATTAGATATGAGCTGTGGAGTATTGACTCAGATTTGTTTCCGCAGGTTTGCAGCTGTGAGTGTCAGCAACAGACGAATGCCATCTTTAAGATTGTATTTCACAGCTCATGGATAAAATAGCAGATGGGATGAGCCAGTGAAGTATATGCTGGATTTATCAGTAGTTAAAATTATGAATGGTCAGCGTATAGTATCAGGAATTGGTTCATGGTCAAATGAATCACCACTGCTGTCATTTGTCTATTTCAGCTTAAGATATTGCCGGGATGAGATGGAGTCAGAGGAAGGAAATGCAGTTTGTAACCAGAACAGAAGATAGTGACCTCAATGCTTTCAATATTTAGATAGCAAGTTCAGTGATACAACGAATCATATTCACAGCTGAAACTGAGCAAGTCAACATAGCAACCCATGAGTAACACTGCCAGAAACAAGGAGGGAGAGAGTGAATTAACAATTTAGTAGTGGTTTGTCAAGTGAATATCTGGATTTAGAGTCTCAGCAGAAACAATAATAGTGGCAAGGAGGACGAGTGAATGAAAGAACAGTATTACTGTCAAACATGATTTATACAATTAATGTCTGAACAGTGAGACTTACCAGGTACGTTAACAAAAACCAGGATTGGATAATAAAAATATTGCATAATGTAAAGTGCATATTTGATCCGCCACGATAATGACCTTCGATCATAATACGTAGAAAGAAACCAAACATCCTTGTGTAAACTCCTGTCCATTCTTGGGACATTCCAGTCTAATGTTCTCAGATTGTGATCCATTGCTGAAGCATTCCAGACTCTTGTGCACAGATTCTAATCTCTCCCCCCTGTCTCTGGAGCTGCTGATCCCTGTTAACACTGTTGGTGATGCTCCCACCATACTGTGGGATAACACATTGAACGGAACCCACTTATCATTAAAGGAAGGAAACCGTCCACTGGAGTAATTGCAACTCATGGATACTAATATTAATGACAGTCACTGAACAAACAGGTCCAGTTAACCCCTTCCTGATATCACTTTTCATATCCCAATAAAAGGGAAAATTTACTCGGTGTGGGTGGAATGGATGGGCGTTGCTTAGGGATGGACCATAAATCTTTCTATCTTCTTATTGTTTCTTCCGTGTATGTGGGAGTAGAGCAAGAACACTGCAGGACTGTATATATTACATGCTGTTTATAAAGGGAGACAGTGATAAAGTAACAGACCAGCTGCATAAGGTGACTGGTGGGGTAATTTCCAGAGCCAATAAACCAGTGTATATGTTTATTGCCCATTGAATTCGTGTAATGTTGCTCCTGGTTTTATGTGCACTGTTGTCAAATTTTTCCATAACCTTGGGACATCATTCAACGCATCTAGACTGCAGCGCAGGAACAGGAGGAAGTAATTCTGTCCCCATGCCCCTGTTACAAAGGGACGGGAAAGGCCATTCAGCCTCTCTAGTCTGTTACAGAGGGAAAGGAGGAGGCCATTCTGCTCTTGAGCCTGTTATGCAGTAACTGTTAGTTATGGAGAAGAATAGTCCTAATATAAATTTTAAGGTTGTAAGTTGAGTCAGGCCAACCTTGAACGTTTTATGTTGGCACTTTGGAAAGCTGTTTTGGAGAAGCTATTGGCAGGAAAGTAGGAGGCCTTCACGAATGAGTTACAGAGTCTAGCGACAGCATGTTCCTGTCAATGAGCAGGGTAAGGCTGGTAGGTGTAGGGAATGCTGAAGGGCGAGCAGAATTGAGGCTCTGTTCAAGAAAAGGCCGAAGCAAATGATAGGTACAGACAGTTGGGATCAAGTAAATCCATCGAGGAGTACCAGGGATAGGCTAATATCCAAGAGGGAAATCAGAAGGGCAAAATGGAGACATAAGATATCTTTCGAAAGTAGGGTAAGGAACAATCCAAAGAGATTCTACAAATACATTAAGGTCTAAAGAGTAACTAGGGAGAGAACAGGACCCCTTAAATATCACCAAACTGACCTATGTTTGGAGATACAGGAGATTGGTGAGGTACAAAATAAATATTTTGTGTAAGTATTTACTGTAGAGAAGGATATGGAAGGTAGAGAACTTGGGGAAATGAATGGTGATATCTTGCAATTGTCCATAGTACAGAAGATGGATTTTAGTACAATGAAGGGCATGATGGTTAGTCTGACCTTAGAGTAGGATAAAGTGCCGGCACGACAACAACAGCTCGAGGGCCTGTGCTGCACTGTTCTATGATTCCTGAACTGATCAGGTGTACCCCAGAATCTATTGGGAAGCGAGGGAAGTAATTGTTCGGTCTCTGGTTGAGATACTTGTATCATGGACAGTCACAGGGACGTTTGTGCCATTGTTAAACAACAGTTCATAAGGAAAAGCTAGGAAACTGTAGACAAGTGGGACTGATGTAATTGGTGAGTAACTTGTTGGAGGGGATTCAGAGGGACAGGATTTACTTGTCTTTGGAAATGTAAATTCCGATAAGCGATTGTCAACATGACTTTGCATGTGGGAAATCGTGTCTCACTAATTTGATTTAGCGTTTTTAAGAAGTGACGAATAAGATTAATGAAGGCTCAGAAATAGAACTGTGGATTGGAATGTGGACTTTAGTAAGACATGGTTAGCATGGTGAGATCATATGGAATACAGGGAGATTTGGAGGTAATTGGCTCGAATGTAATAGATGAAGGAAATGTTTGTGAACTTTTTTTTGGTCTGGAGGCCTGTGACCAGCAGTGTACCACAAGGATCTAATGGATTTTGTCATTTTATAAAATGATTTGGATGTGAATACAATAGGCATGGTTAGCGAGTTTGCAGATAACACCAAAATAGGTGAGGTAGTGGACAGTAAAGATGGTTAACTCAGAGTAAAACGGGACGCTGATCAGATACGCTAAAGGGACAAGGAGTGGCTGATGGAGTTCATGTTAGACAAACGGAAGGTGTAGCATTTTGTTGAGGCAAATTCTGTTAGCACTTATAGGTAGGATCCTGGGAAAAGTTTTCAAACACAGACAACTACATGGACATTATAGAAGTCCTGCAGTATGGAACCAGGCCATTTGGCCCACCGAGTCCACACTGACCCTCAAGATAACATCCCGACCAACAAACCCAAACGTTACCCCAGTAACTCCGCATTTCCCATAGACAATCCAACGAACCTGCATATCCCTGGATACTGCGGAACAATTTAGTGAGGTCACTGAACCTAACCTGAACATTTTTCGCTGTGAGAGGAAAACCAAACACCCAGAGGAAACTCACACACACACAGGGAGAAGGTGCAAACACCGCACAGAGAGTCACCAAAGGGTGGAATCGAACCCAGGTCATTGGTGCTGTAAGGCACTATTGCTAACCACTGTGCCACTCAATGACCAGCTGCGAGAGAACCTGCATCCTCCCACTTTCTCTGGATTTGTCACATCTGTTGAAATGATGTTGAATTCCAGTGCGGTGCTTCCGACAAGCCCTCCTTTACCTCCACCCCAGGATTTACATTCTGAATGACAGGGCCTTAAGCTGTGACTGACACATTGCGGGCTCTTCTGCCCTCACCCCTTCCCCTTCTTCCCAGATCAAGTTGTCCATTAATACTGCAGTATGCAAGATAATTGCTGATCTAAACTAAAACAAAGAGCTGCATATACTGGAGATCTGAAACAAAAACTGTTCGGATGAAGAATCCCCAAATTAAAAATGTCGACTCACTGTCTTCCTACGGAGGATAAGCAAAAAGTGAATTCTGAAATGAATTCCTGATGAAGGGCTTATGACCGAAACATAGACTTTCCTGCTCCTTGGATGCGCCCTGACCTGCTGTGCTATTCGAGGGCCAAACTTTCGACTTTTTTCCTTCAAATGGTACCAGACCCGTTGAGTTTTGCCTGCAAACGCTTGTATATCTAATTCCTGTTTGGAACGTACACATTTTTTCCCTGCAGTATTGACTTTCATGCACATATTACACCAGTGTTTGCTTGTACTTCTTGTTTATAACCTCCAGTCAAATTGATTCTGTGTAATCTGATTGCTGGGGTTAGATGAATGGTAGATTCAGCGAGATCTTTCCTGAGGCGTTTCTTGATGTCACAAAACCTCGCTGCACTTTGTTCGAGCAATATATGAATAGGAAAGGCAGAGAAGAATATGGGCCAAGTGCAGGGACATGGGATAAATGTGGACAGACATTTTAGTTGGTATGGACCAGTTTTGGCTGAAGGGCCTGTCTCTGTACATGACTGTAAATGAAAGTGGTATTGGATATAGACAGAGAGGGTGAGATTGAGCAACAATATCATGGAAGGATGTGTTCACAGGTTTCAGAATGCTGTGATATAGACATTTCGAAAGCATCCGGCAAAATAAGCCAGTATTACCAGGAATGATGGTGAACAGAATATAGGTGTGAGAACAGATGATGGAGAGTTTTGGATGAGGATTTGTTCTGCAACTCTGTAACTGTGAATGGGGTCAGCAGAGTCTTCAACTCATCCATCTGAATCTAACAATAATTTATCTTTGAATGATTTTCATTGAGGGTGACAAGGGGGATTGTCTGCACGAGGCCGAGCTAGTTTCCTGGTGCTATCTTATCGAACTCACCTCATTAACTACCCACCCTACCCCATGGTGTCCCTCTCATTCAATGTTAGCTCGAGTTCCCCACCCATCATGGCTAGAGGTACCCACCATCGCCTGGATACCCCTGGATATTCCATTATCCCTGGCACTGGTGGCATCTTTAAAAGGACAATGGGCACTCGATTGAGCATTCCTCAGTTTGGAGCTGACATGTACAGTTTACCCAGAGCATAGCAGATAAGGTCCAATCACGCCACGGTTTGTCAACAGGGTCACAGATGTCCTGGTGGATGGATTAGTACATCTCTTCCCAAGGGGGCCACACCACCAGATCCACCGAGCAAGGTCTGAGCTCACCACCCAGTTCAGTGCAGTATCTGCGATCTGTAGTAATGTCTAGCAATACAGAACAAGCATCGATAACATTTCCCACTCTGCGAGGATAAGGGTCATCGTATGCTCTCTGGTCCCTCATACTCAATGTATGTCTGTTCCAGCACCGACACCTGAACAAGGTTTATGCTCCACCACTCTCACTCCTGCATGAAGCACCCCCCCACCCCCCGTATCTCTTGTCTTTGTAATATCCCCCCAGCTCGTAGAATTCTCCGGAGAATGCTGATTATGGAATGTTCCAGATAATATTCCAAATAATTCCCAGTTTCTGGAAAATGGCAGTGCCCCAGTGTGTAAAACATTATGTGAAGGAGCAGAGTGTGTGTTTTTTTTAAATCACGTGCAATTAAAATCCATAATGAGTCCATTCAGCCCTTCAAATGTGCTGGACCATTTAATAAGATCGGGGTGATCTGACTCTCTCCTGGGCTTCACGTTGCAGGAACTTTCAATCATTCAGCCCCCTGGTTTCCTGTCACTGACCAGACGATACTCACGCACTTTCTACCCTGGGTTTCTTCAAGCATGTGTTCGGGAGGTATTTCCCATGGGGATCAACCCTCCAAAAATATGTTCCATAAGCTGTTAACTTTCATACAATGGTTAGCATGCTTAACACACACCAATCAAAAATGTACTCACATTTTATAGTTATCGATATCTAATGACAATTAGTAATTCTGTTTATTTCGCTTGGGTCACCTTATTATATTCAACCAAAGACAGCATCCAATCAACTGTCTCGTAATGAAATGCAATTTCCAGCGGAGTTCTTTTTTCCTCAGCCATTATCTTGACCATTATCTGAATTGTGCCTTTTTTCCCTTCTTATCAAAGGTTATATTTTACATTGACTTTGGCTATTTCTATCTTATAGCAGTTACACAGTCTCGCAATCTGTTGGCTGGCTTGTGATGCACAGGAAGGCTAACAGTGCAGGTTCAATTCCCCACACAGACAGAGGTTGCAATGAAGGGGTCGCCCTCTCAACATCATCCTATCACCCAAGGTGTGATGACCCTTAAGATAAACCATAATTTGTGTTCTCACTAATGAGCAAGTGGTCCTTTGGGACTCTATTCTATCCATGTAAACATTTTAATTTTTTCAAAAATATTTTTATTCAGAGAAAATCTTTTTAGTGCTTCAATGAACCAATAAGTACCAAACTCAAAACACAATGCAAATTGAACACAATTACACCCATGTGCATGCACATGAAAAAAGCAAGGTAAATCAACGGACTGAAGAAAAATAAAGAAAATTATAAATGAATAGTAGAGCTCAGTGTAACAAAACTATAGTTCGCAACCTTCAAAAGCATTAACTAATACACATTCATTTGTTCGTAATTCTTCCTCTCTGGACATTAGATTCATTAGTCAAGTTTGTCATAGCTATGTACAAGTCCTAATTAGAGTGGCAGATCAGCCTGTATATTGGTAATGCAAAAAGGGCTGCCATTTCTTATAAAAAGCCTTTATTTTCTGGTGCAGCATACCTTTAAAAAAGTCCAAATGGCTATTCTCCATGACGAGGTTACGACAACCCAACAGACCCAGGGGTTTCCAGACACCCAACAATACAGGACATTTTTTCTGAACACAGAGAGTGAGGGTATTGAAGTATTTTTTCCTATGCACATCTGAGTAAGGTAGACTATGCAGGTCCAGGAAAAGGAAAACTGATCCATCTCCAATTCGGTCCCCATGATCCTCTCCATCCTACCGAACGCACCACTCCTATAGCGCCGGTGGAAGGTCAACAAGCAATGAGTAAGAGTTCCCATAGTCATTCTGTATTTAAGATATATTCCCATCTTGAATTTTGAGAGAGGATCTGGGGCCAGATAGACTCTGTGAAGAATCTTCAACTACATGGCAAGAGTCTTCTTACAGATCGAAATACTTCTTGCATTTTCACAAATATCCTCCCCTGTGTCCGAAGAGATCTGAACCCCCAACTCTCTTTGCAGACCTCAGAAAGGCACAAAGTCTCATCTGAGGGCCGCTCTCCAACAAATGATAAAGGGTACTGACAGATGGTGTGATCTTAGCACCAAGCACCCTCTTCTCTGTATCGGATCTGTCTGGGTCTGTTAAAAGCATGGTTCTTTTTTGAATAACATCTCTGATCTGATATAAAGAAAACAGAAGAGATCTCTACTCAGTAATCTATAGTTACGACTTATTTGATCAAAGGACATCCTTGTTTTTCCCTCTGATAAATCATCAAAGCAAGATACACCCACGAGTTGCCAATAGTTTAAACATGGAATCGAGTATTCCCCCCGTCGGAAACACTGTACACCAAGTTTTGGGGTAAGAAATGAGGTTTGGCTATATTGCCCTCGATCGGACACATTGCCCTCCCTACTTTAAAATTATTGATACTCATTGGGAAATGGCAATACTCCGAACTCCGTCCTCAATTTGTCTATGAATAGCAGACTAATAAGGGGGCACTTTGCCTGAGAAGCTTCAATATCTTACCATATTGATGCCGAGGCCTCACTAACACGGGGTAACAAAGAGCTTAATTGATAGATTTTAATATCCGGGAGAACTACTCCCCACAAACTGTGGGGTGGTTGTAATTTGGTTAACTTGATAAGGGGTCGCTTATGGTGACAAGTCAAAGAGCTAAATCACCCATTAAATCTCCTAAATGTCTATCTGGGAAACATCAAATAAAACATTCACATGGGTTAAAGCAAGCAAGGGAGGGAATTCGTTTTAATAAGAGCTAGCTGATTTAGCCAGCATATTGGAAGTGCCTCCCATTTTCTAAAGTCTTGTTTAATTTTGTCAAACAAATGGACAAATTCCACGTTAAATATAAGTTCACAGATAGGATTAATGAATACACCTAAATCGGGAATATCCCCATAAACACCGGGACCATTGAAAAAGAAACCAGGTTTCTCCATCGACATCAGGTATTTCCCCAATATTGTCCATAGACATGGCCTCCGACTTTGTAAATCAATGGTGTAGCCGGAAAAGGCACCATTCGAACTGATGCATTGCATGAGTTGAGGCACCAAAACTGTGGGATTTAACAAAAATATTAGACCATCATCTGCTGACAATGTAATCTTACGTGACTTCTCTCCCACTTCTGGGGCAGATATTTTGGGGTCCCTGCAGATGGCCTTCACCAGTGACTCAATCACCAACGTAAACAACACTGGCAAAAGGGGTCTACTTTGGACTGTCTCTAGCAATATTAATGTTATAGGATCGCATAACATTGGTGAGAAACGTGGCCAGAGGATCAATTTCAAGGACCATCATCCACTTGATTAAAACTTTCCCTCGACCAAAACATTCCAACGTATACAAGAGATACAGCCACTCAACCCAATCAAACGCCTTCTCTGCGTTAGAAGGGATCACTTATACCTATATAATTTGTTCTGGACACGCTTGGACAATATTGAGTAATCTCCTAATATTGTTGGGAGTATCTGCAGCCCTTTATAAGCTGATGTGGTCCAGTTTGACAATGGAAGGATACACATTTTCCAGCCATAATGTAATGGTCTCAGACAGGATTTTGAAATCAACATTTAAAAGTGAGATGGGCCTATAAGAAGCACAATCTTCCAGTGTTTTCGTTTTCTTAAGAGTAAAAGAGACATGAACCTCTCTTAAGGATGGTAGGAGTCAGTCGTGACTATGTGAGTGACTAACATGGTAAGCATCGGCCCTGACAATAGGTCTATAAATTACACGTAAAATCCACTTGGAGACCCGTCAGGATCGGGCGACTTTCCGCCCTGAAGCTGCTTTACATCCTCCAGCACTGACAATGGTGCATTAAGGCAAGACTCTTACTTGTGGGTATTCCCTGGAATATTCAAGCTCTTGAAGAAAGACTCCATCTTAATCCACCTAACCTCATTAGGCTCAGTCTGATATAATTCGGAGTAAAATCTCCGAAATGTTGCTTTAACCTTTATGGGATTGCAGGTAAAGGTTCCAGTACCTTCCCTGAGGCAATAGCTTTGGGGCTCTCATTTCCTCGCAAGATAGGCTAAATACTTGCCCGGCTTATCACCATGCTCAAACAGCCTTTGTTTTGCAAAAGTAAGTTCATTCTTGGTTGTCTGTGTGAGAACACAATTCATTGTACACCGAAGCGTTGTGATCCTCTGCAGCCTAGCCACCGAGGGTCTATCATAGTATACCCGCTCGGCTGCCTTCAACCGTGCCTGGAGCAAGCGTTCCTGCTCCAGCATCTGCCGCATCCTAAGGAATAATTATTCCTTTGGCATCAGCATTAGCAATTTTCCATAGAATTGGTGGGTTACTGGTTGGATCTGAATTAATGGCTAAGAAATATCTGACTTCATTACAGAAATACTCAATGCTTACCCTTAAACTTAACCAATAAGTATACTGCTGCATGGTCAGAAATGGTAATATTCCCAATTGTACAGAACACCACTGAATCGAAAATTGCTGCAAGGTGAGGAAGAGATCAAACTCGTGTGGCATTTCTGCGGGTTAAAAGAAAAAGGAAAATCCGTATAAATGAGGTGGATCTGCCTCCAAACATCCACCAGCCCTAGTTCCACACAAAAATCCACTAATTGCTTAGATTGTAAATATGGTACTGGTGGCTTTTGGGCATTCTGTCCACGGTGGGTGCAAAAGACAATTGAAGTCTCCTCCTACAATAATGAGCTGCGAAGAAAGATTACTTAATTTGGAAAATGCATATATCAGGAATTTAAGGCTGTGCGGCAGGGAGCAATAACATTCAAAATACCGTTTCTTCCCCATATATATTTGAGGATTATGATCCTCCGTGGGTGCCTAATACAAACTCGTGATGAAAATGGAAGATTCTTCCTATCCAGTATGGCTTCTCCTCTACTCCTAGTATTAAAAGACGAGAAATAAACCCATCAAACCCGCCCTGCTGTAATGTCAAATATTCCTTGTCGTCAAGGTGCATCTCCTGCAATAGGACAATATCCACCCTCTCCTTTTTAAGGCTAGAAAGTAGCTTTTTCCTCTTAACTGCCTCCCCTTAATGCTACAAATACACCATTTAATCATGACATTAGCCATTACACACTGGAACAACATTTTAACTCCTGAGAAGAAGAACTCGAATTACAAATCGCTGAGCATCAATGAAAAACGACTCATAGACCCTAAAAGAAACATACTAACTAAAGCTACTACAACTAACAAGCTCTCCAAACGTTCCATAACTAAATACATACAAAGAAAAGGATACAATGTGCCAATGGCACTCAGGAGGGGCATTTACCCCTCGCCCACTGGGGGCATTTGCACGTCACAAATCTTTATCTTCTGCCCCATTATCAATACTGCATCCAGGATTGAACAGCCCTTAGGTAGGCATTCAGTCATCATGATCACCTTCATAACTCCCTCCAGCTTGAGCCGAACCCGACACACAAACTAAGCAAAAGAAAAACGAGTAGTAATATTAATGAAGTTAAAAGTGTGTACTCTACCCATCCCCGACTATAATTTAACACTACTTAATACAAGAAAGATTCAACAAGCTTTCTTTCAAACGAGAGAAACATAATTATCGATATCCATTAAAGCATCCAGCCTGCTTTATAGTGTCCACAATGTTTTCGCGTCCTCTGGAGCGTCAATGGATCTATTGAAAGGTCCACCAGTGGGTAGAGCTATTGAAAGCATACGGAGCACTGCTGCGTTCATGAAGGAATACTGAATTTCAAGTTCCCTTAGTCTTCTCTTGATATCATCAAAAGAGTTTCTTTCCTGAATTACTGCCGCTGAAAAGACCTGGAAGAACATAATCCTGGAGCCCTCGTCGGATGTTTTCTCTGTGTTCTGGAAGCTTCCATAAGTCTTTGATTGTCTCTGCAACTACGTAATCGCACAAGGATAGGGTGAGGGCGTTTGTCTGAGTCTGACCTGCGCTCCATAACCCGATGAACTGCCTCATTCTTCACCCGTCGCTCTTCAGCTTCAGCTTCGAAAAAAATCTCACTGGCTGAACACCTTATGTCTCCAGCAGACCGATGATATGAACATTCTTCCTTCTGCACCTGTTTCGAGGGCGTCAGCTTGTTCAGCTAAGGTGCGGACCTGTTTTTCAAGGGCCTGTAGATCCGTTCCTGAGAGGAATCGACCACAAACTCTGCCCCTGTAGTTTGGCGCTCGACCTCATCCGTTCTGTTTCCAAGGCTTTCAATTTGCTGCTCATGTTTTTGGACCACGGCTGAGAGTGGTTCTAGCCTCCTGCTTAACTTTTCTTCAATCATGCCTTCAATCATTTCACGTAACTTGGTGAACTCGGTGACCAAGACCTGGTGAGTAAACTGGGCCATCGAACGAGCAGAGGGGGTTGCAGATGCGGCCACAGGCATGCTGAAAGCTTCTGACGGGTGCACCGCTTGTTGGGACTTACTTGATCCTTTCCCATGTTGTCATTTCCACTTGACAAAATGGCATTAGTAAGGATTCTATAGCTCTTTTAGTGTTAACGTTTAAGTAAATGACTGTGGTGGGGTGGGGTTGAGCATCATTGTGATGCAGACCTCAGCAAAGCCGACCTTTCAGATCTCTGCCATCTTGTTTCCCTTTTAAAACTTTATCGATGTTATCCATTTCGTTTAATTCCTGGATATTCTGGAGCCGTGTCATTCGGTAGCACTGTCTACATTTTCCCCACAATGCACATTGCTGCCCACTCCTCGATAATCCTTGACTCCTTTGTGATCTGTGAACCTTGCCTCAAAAATATTCAATATCTCTGCCTCCTATGTTCTGCTGGGAAGAGTGTTCAAAAGACTCACTACACTGAGAAAATAAAGATAAACCGATTCATCGGAGTGTGAGATTAGTTTTAGTTTTGCATTCTTATCTGAGAAAAGATAAAGTAACACTGGAAGCAGTTCTGAGGTGTTTCACTTCATTTATTCCATGCATGAAGGGCTGATATTATGGAGACTTTAACCGAATGAGAGCTGATCTTATACAAAGCCTTGAGGCGAGTGGATAAGGTATATATCGACTGGGAGTTGAATAGCCCAAACTTGATCCCGTTGTCATTGAACCCCTACAGTGTGGAAGCAGGACATTCGACACATCGAGTCCACACTAACCCACTGAACAGTATCCCATCCAGACCTGTCCCCCTACTCTATCCATTTAACCCTGCAATTCCCATGAATAACCCACTTAACCTACACATCCATGGTCACGCTGCGTAATTTAGCATGGCCAATCAAACTAAGCTGCACATCTTTGAACTGTGGGAGGAAACTGGAGAACTGGGAAGAAACCCACACAGACACGGAAAGAATGCTCAAACTCCACACAGAGTGTCGGACGAGGTTGTCATTGAACTCAGCTCCTTGTTGATATGAGGCAGCAGTACTAACCACGAATCGAACATGCAGCTCCGTTAGCCCTATTAGTTACCTGCGGCTGACTAAAGAAATCTGCCTGACTTGTTCCTGTCACTAAACCTGACCCAGTCGGAGGCCTTTATCATCGGTCATATCACCAACCTGGTTTAATTTAAAATTTGTTGTGAGCAGTGGAGGAGTGGGACTGGAAAAGGAAACAGTGACACCCTCCATCCTCAGTCAGAACCGGAGTTAGTAAAACTTCACAAAGTGGGATTTCATTCAAGTGGGAATTCTCGTTCCCAGAAGTTTGGGATGGCTGAATCTTTATATGAATATTATATAATATTATATGATCTTTTTATGGCTTTGTCTGATTTTACATAGACAAGTGAATCAGGGATAATGCTGCATGGAGAGAAAAGTGCAGAAGGGAGCACAATTAGATGAGCCATGATCTTACTTACTGGTGGAGTAGTGTCAAAGGGCCGATTGGCCCACTCGTGTCCCTCAGCCCTATGTTCTGATGTTCGATTCAGCCCTCCGGACCTGCTACACACAGGCAGATTGAGGTCACGCCGATGGTTAAGTGAAGTTTCGGAAGTGCACTTGGAAATTCCAGGCTTCGTCAGGAAGTGTCCCCGAGCCGCAATCCCTTTTTCCAGGCTTCCCCATTCTGTAACTTCTGCTCTGGAATTGCTCGGAATACAGCCCCCATATCCCATCCAGGGTTAACTCAGGCAAATTTCCTCCTCTCCCAAATGCAACAGTGTACAACACGACTTCCAGGAAAATAACCAATTACTTTCCAAAAACATAACGTAAAAACTTAACAAGTCGGAACATGAGTCGGATATTCGGCCCCTCAGGCCTGAACTCTCATTCAATAAGAACATTGCTGATGTACCTCCGGGCTCAACTCCACTTTCCTACCCATTTCCCCGTATCCCTCCACAACTCTCTGGTTTAGGGAATTCCAGACATTTACTGCCTTCTGAGAGAGTTCATCATTTTTCACCTCAGATTGAAATCGATGTTCCTTATTCGGTATCTACCGCTTCGAGTTCGAGACTCGGGGGAAACACCTTGTCAGCATATACCTAGTCCAGCTCCCTCTGGATCTTGTACATTTCAATAATATCATCCTCATTCAATTCAACAACAATGAATAATCGCCTCACCATTGGAGATGCATTCAATAATTCATTCCTTTCATCCCAGGAAGCCGCCTCATGAACCAACCTAGTTACCTGCTGCATCACCATGCTTACGTTATGATTCATACACAGGAACACTCCAATCCCTTTGTACTGCTCCTTATTTGGGAGTCCTCTTCATGAAATAACAGCCTGCATTTTGGTTCTCAGTGTCATCCACAAACTCGGATGTATATTGCACTCAGTTCCCGCCGTCAGGCTATCAGTATAGATTGTAAATAACTGATGCCATCGGCCTGATATTTGTGGTAATCCAATAGATATTTCTTTATCATAAATATCCATTAATCCTGACTCTCCGATTTCTATGTGTTAAACAACTATCATCCCAGCTAATATATTATTCATCATACTACGAGCCTCTGTCACGAGTCAGAACGTTTATTTTGTGATACTTTGTGAAAAATCTCTGGAAAGCCTCATGTTGATCAGTTCCCTTTATCAAATCTGCTTGTCATTTTCTCAGGGATTCCTGATGAAGAGTTCCTGCCGAAACATTGATTTTCCTGCTCCTTGGATGCTGCCTGACATGCTGTGCTTTTCCAGCATGGCTCTAATCTTGACATTCTCAGGGATCTCCAAAAAATAATTTGTATGATTTTACAGGACAAAAATAGTTTCCCCTTCACAAACCATGCCAACTCTCCACTAAGCTTTTCTAAATGCCCTGCAATTCCTTCCTTAATAACAGGTTCTAGCAGATTCCCAGCAATAATGGTTCGGCTAAATTGTTCCTGTCTTCTGTCTCATTCCTTTCTTGAAGACAGGCGCGACATTGGAGGTTCTACAGTTTCACTGGAACACTCCTGTAATCCAGAGAATTAAGGAATATTTCACACAGTGCCGCAAGTCACTCTGTGACCACTTCTTTTAAAATTAACTATGAATTACTGCTGACCTGCCTATCCTTATTCTTATCTGTTAGTTAAAAACCTTGCTCCTTTTGTTAGAGACAGATCAATAATTTCCCTCCTATTACCATTTTGTTTAAACCATTAACATGCTTACAGTGTCTTCCCCATGCGGAAATACTGATGTAAATTATCTGCCTGTTCCCTGTGGCCAGTTCTCCAGTCACCCCCTTCAAATGGCCTCAATGTACTTTCCTCACTTCACTTCTGACTCAGCTCACATACACATCTTCAAGTTTTTCTTATGTAGACGAAAAAGCTCATGATGCTTGTTTTTATATTTTTTGCCAATTTATTACATCTTATCTTTTCGTACATTTTCCTCGCTTTCTAGATTCATAGTCATATCGTGCACAAACAGAACATTTGGTCCAACCTGTCCATGCTGATCAGGTTTTCTAAATTAAATTAATCCCATCTGCTTGCACTTGGCCCATATGCCTCTTCACATTTCCCATTCATACGTTGTTCCAAATGTCTTCGAAATATTGTAGCTGCACTGTTCCTCTGGCAGCTCATTCCATACATTCATCACCCTCTGTGTAAAAAAAGTTGCCCCTTTGTCCCTTTCAAGTTTCCCCTCTTTCAACTTAAAGCTGTGCATCTGTGTTTGAACTCCCCGATTCTGCAGAAAAGACCTTGGCTATTCACCCTCTCCATGCCTCCCATGATATTATAAACTTCTAGTATACCACCCCTCAACCTCGTATACTCCTTTTGATAGGAGATCAAACGTTTAATGATAAGCACTGCAAATTTGAAAGAATATTAAAAATGACAAGTAAAGAAAACAGCACAAACTTCATACTGTTAGTTTTGCTGTATGTAACAAAACTAAGGCAGCATGAAACTCTTACTAGTGCCAATAAGTGGTCAAGCACCTGAATTCCTTAGTGTGAACGCAGTGATGATGTATACTGTGAATATGTATATCTAGATCTATTTAATAATACCTGGTCAACATTCTCCCTCCTGTTCTCCCTATGACTTTGTGTGATTGTGTCTTCTTTATCTTACACTTAGTTAGAGAGAACCCCTTTCCCCCATTCACACCTTAATTTAAACCCATTTTGCATCATCGTCCCGTTCACCTCTGCTAATAGCCCGTTTATCTTTTGCAACGCCCTTTTTTCCAAGTCAACCATCCCCCATCTCCCCAGTTTCCAACCCTTTTCAGTTCTGAACAAGTCACACTGGACTTGTAACGCTCGCTCTGCTTCTCTGTCTCTGCATATTCTGCCAGACCTGCTGAGTTTCTCCAGAAACGAATAGGCACAGCACAAATTTTCAATTAAAGAAATAGCGAAGGATACTGGAACTAAAAACACAAAAAATTCTGGAGAAACTGAGAGCTTCGTAAAAGGGTCACTGGACCCAAAAAATGAACTCCGCATTCACTACAGAAGATGCCGCCAGACCTCCTTTGTTTCTTCAGCAATTTCTGTTTTTGAACAAGTTCCAATGACGTGTGTGAAACCTGCTCAAACGCCCTGCCCAACACGGAGAGCCCTACACTGGGAACTGAACGATACCGCAAAGTTCACACAATTATTGGCTCTGAAACTGCAAAAGGCTGGCATCACTGACACCACAGAGCTCTTAATCATGGTCAGGGAGAAAACCAGAGGGAAACACATTCAATTCAAACGCTGAAGATGGCATTACGAGAAAGGAAAAGATTCAGATGAATATGTTAAAGGGTTTGAGTAATGTAACAAATTAGAAGCATGACACCAAGGAGAGACCCTCAGCAGAATGAGAATATTAAAATGGAAGTATTCCTGCATCAGACACCAGGTGAGGTCACTGAGTTCACGGCTGATGGGTGAATGGGTCCAGATGTGAACTGGGCGACAGTCAGCAGAATTGTATTGAAGATATTGCAGCTCAACCTGGGCATTCACGTGATGCTGTAGACAATAGCAGCAACAGAAGTAGGATTATATTCAAACATAATCTGTAACAATTTCCCCAGGATATTCCATCAGTCTATAAGTACCATCAAGCCGAGTGATGGTTCAGTGACGAGTGTGGGTGAACATGCCAAGGTCAGAACCATGCGTACCTAAAGCTGATGACAAACCATTAAAGCTACCGCACTTGCGTGGTTTCATTCCAAACAGCAGAACTAACATCTGATCGAGAGGAAAAATGATCCCAAGACCAACAGATCAGACCTAAGCTCTGCAGTGCTGCCACGTCCAGACATAAATGTCGGTGTACTTGTAAACAACTTCCTGGAGGAGAGGACTCCAGAAATATCCCCATCTTAAGTAAAGGAACAGCCCTGCACATCAGTGAAAAAGAGAAGGATGGAGTATCTGCACCATCCTCAGCCAGAGGTGTTGAATGGATGATCCACCTCACCCTCGTCATGATGCCCACAGAATCACAGATGGCAGTGTTAAACCAATTCTATTCGCTGCATGTGACATGAAGAAACAGCTGAATCCAGCAGATACGACAAAGACAATGGGCCCTGACACCATTCCTGCAATAGGACTGAAGACGTGTGCTGCACATAAACTGTGTCCCTGGGGAAGCTGCTTCATTCCAGCTCCAACTGTGACAACTCCCTGGCAATGTGGAAAAGTACTCAACTATATCCCGTCCCCTAATGGATGAATAATTGCATTCTGACAATTTAACACTCCCTCTGTCCCTTCACGATATCAAATTGGTGGGAGGTCTTTTTGACAGGGCTGTCAAGCAGTACAGAAATAACCTGCACAGTGTGGTTTCGGATAGGTTCCTATGTGGAGATGGTGCTGTTGTGGAAATGTCACTGGATTACTAATCCAATACAGGATAATGCTCTTGCAGCTGGTGGAAGTTATAAACAATTAATACAATATCAAGATCTAGGATCTGGTGTCAGTAAGAGTGACCTTCCACCAGTGTTGATTTTAAACTTCGATCTCCTACCCCAATGTACTTTCAGGAAGTGAATCTCCCATGTTTTCCTGGTCTGGCCTACGAGTGACTCCAGACACACAGACACGTGATCAACTCTTCAATGGTCTCTGAAACGGTCAATCAAGGCACTCTATTGTATCAAACTGCTCTGAGGTCTTAAAGGATAAAACCGGACAGAATACCCAGCCCCAGCATCGGTACCGGAAAAGGGAACGTGAAACACAGACCTGTTGACCCTGCAGAGACCTCAGCTCTGAGAGCTTGTGACAACATTTATAGAGCTTTCCCACAGACTGCACAGAAACATCGGGAAAGGAGTAGGCCATTCGACACATTGAGCCTTCCCCATTCTTGTTCATGGAGAAAATCTCCTCAATGCAGTTTTCCCGACACAGTGTTCATATCCCGCAATATGTTTAAACACTGTGAAATATAAAATAAGAACTGCTGTCGTCCCTTTGGTCCATCAATTTTGCTCCTCGATTCAATATACAGGCAGTTCTCTGATAGCCCGTGTTTATTAAATACGATTTCGCTGCAATGCGATTCGTGAATTGCGCACCTTTTTCTGTAAAGTGAACTCCCGTTCACTGTGACGCGATTCCTTGCCATGCACCAGCTGAACAACAAAACCCAGCCTCAGGATCCTCTGTCTGCAAAATGCACAATCAATGCGTTCAGCTAAAACAGGAATGTAGTCGCTCTGCAAACCTTGAAACTGAGCCTGAAACTGGGAATATTAGTCTATATTTAGAAAGAACTTTATTTAAAACCGGAGGAGAATCTTGGGGAGAACTGGATACCGCATCAGCATCACGTGGTCGGTCAGCCCTGAATGCCTTCTGCTGAAGAGCTTGGTGAAAGGTACAGGGCTGTAGTCAGTGACTGTAGTGTGAAAGTGTTACATTCAGAGCACTATTGCATTAAAATATATGATTTAAAGGTTTACTTAGACTGTGCTAGTGTGTGTGTGTTAGACTAACTTTAATTTTTGATTTTTACTGATATTTTGAGGTTCGCTCCTTACCTGTTTTTTCCCCTTGACCCCATTATTAATATTGCACGATTTTCTGTAACATAGTATTACACAGATATACAACTACCGTGATATTGGAGAATAACCTGTAAAGATATCTGATCCTCTATCTTCATACCATACCCTTGCTCGCTCCATATCCCTTTACTGTTTAGAAATCCTTATTTATATTCAGTGCCTTGGTTTACACAGCCTGACCTGGGAGACTTTTCCCCAGGTTCACCAGTCTCTGAGTAGAGACATTTATTCTCATCTCAATGCAGAGTGGCCTGTCTGTATCTAATATTGTAGTCCCTTGTTTTTTGATGTCCCACCGAGGGAAATTATCACCCCTGCTTCCAATCTGACTCGTCCTGACAGAATTTTCTGTATTTCATAGAGATCTCCACTCATTTTCCTAAACCCCTTGGAATACAGGCCCAGCCGCACCAGACTCTTCTCCCACAACAAGCCTGCCATTCCAGCGATCAGTCTGGTCATTCTTCGCTGCTCTCCCTCAATGTCAGGTTTGTCCTTTATAAGACAAGGAGACCAAAACTGCACACAATACTGCACAATGTTCGAAATGAGATCTCACCAAGGCCCTGTCCAGCTACAATAATACACCATTATTCCTGTATTCAAATACCCCTGAAATGAAGGTGAATACACGATTTATCTGCCTATCAGCTTTCTGTTCCTGCAATATTGCTTTCAGTGACTGGTGTACAGGGAGATCCAGATCCTTTTCAATGTTACAGCTCCCCACTTGTTGGGTCTGTCTATACTGGTCAGCGTGCCAATTCAATTCCCAGTATTGACTTCTGCTTTCAGATCTCACTGCCCTGCACTGACCTCGGAGGGCTGCACAGAAGGAAACAAGAATGCAGCCTAAGTTCCTTTTTTTGATCATCGTTTTTCAAAAAAATCCCTTTTCAAATGATAGGCTCCCGTTCTGTTATTCCCATCAAAGGTCACAGCATCAGATATCCCCCGCTCCTCCCATTGCTCTTCATCTGTCACGTATTTGTCCAGACACTCCATTTGTCTCAATCACCTTGCAGTGTTTTTGACAGCCTGCTCACCCACTCACAATCCGATATTGTTTAGTGCCATCAGCAGACTTGGAAATATTGTATTTGATCTCCTCAACCAAATATATGATGTGTATTTGGAATAGCTGGGCCCAAGCCCCAGTCCTGCTATATCCGCCAAGGGTTCCACTCGAAACAAAACTTGTTTATTCCTACTCACTGCTTCCTGCCAGCTCTCCCATTCTAAAGCCATATTAGTCCCAGTCCCATATGATTTTAATTTGCATAATAGGCTTGGGACTTTATCAAAAATCTTCCTGAAAATCGAATCGTATTGTATTGATTGCTTCTCCATAAGTATGCTAAAAGTCACTTTCTCAACTACGATTCCCATTTGATAAATATCTGTTGACCTTGTCTGTGCTCATTACTTTCAGTTACAAGACTTCCTCTAAAACTGCTTTGTTGCTAATTTCATTCTATTCTCTTTTTCTCAACAGACTAATGTTCGATAGTATTGTTGGGAAGTTTTCTTTTTTGTTTTGTTTTCTTCTGTGAAGACATAACTGAAGTATTTGCTCCATAACTGAAGTATCTCCCTTTTCCCTGTCCTCAATTCTCTGTTATCAGACTGTAAGAAAGCTGAACCTTTTTCCACTTAATTTTGCCATTGACATATTTTCAGAAGATATTACAAGTTCAATCTTAAAACCCTTGTTAATATACTCTTCAGAAGCCCATCAATTACTATCTTAAGCTACTCAATAATTGACCTTCCACAGCCATACACACACAGAAGCACAGACATCAGAAATATCGCACGGTCTACATTAGCACGATTTTCCGACACAAGACCTGTAGCCGTGAATCTTATGGCAGTTCAACTGCACAACCGTCTATTTTCTTATGGTTGTGAAGTTACCATTACAACTCCTCTCTCAGGAAGGGCATTCCTGACCCCAACACCCTCTGGGTGAAAAACAATCCTCAATTTCCCTCCAAATCTCAAACACATACTTTAAAATGTGCTGCATTGTTCTTGGTCCTTTGACTAAAAAGAACAGCTGCTGTCTATCCATGTCCCTCGGAATACTATCTTCCGAATCACGGCCCACTCAGCCTTCTCTGCTCCAAACTAAACAACCCGTGCTGATCCAGCCTCTCTCCATAGTTGATTTTCTCTTTCCCTGGGAATATCCTGGTGAATCTCCTCTGAGCCCCCTCCACTACAATCAGATCATTCCCGTAATGTCGTTCCCAGAACTACATACAGTATTCCATCTTGGCCAAACCAAAGTTTCGCACAGCTCTTATAATCTATGTCCTGGTGAATAAAGGTTATGTTTACGTCCCCGATGCTTTCTCAAATTGTGTTTAGTCACATTCAGGGATGTGTGGAGAAGCACCCTCTAAGCATCCTCCTGTGCTGCCATTCATTGAGTACTCCCCTGTCTGGTTCCTTCTTCTAAAGTGTATCATCTCATATTTATCAGGGTTACATTCCATCTGCTATTGATCTGTCCATCTGACCATTCCATCTGTATCTTTCTGTAACATAAGGCCTTCCTCCGCACTGCCAACCACCCGGCCAATCTTTGTATCAAACACAAACTTAGTTGTCATACTCCCACAAACCCCGTCTGTATTCAAAGCTGCATTATTTATGAGTACCACAAATAAGAAGGTTATAGTTCACACAACACCTGGTTATAGTCCAACAGGTTTATTCGGAGGCACTAGCTTCGAAGGGTTGCATCTAAATCAGGTGTTATGCACTTTGAAAACACGTGCCTCTGAATAAACCTGCTGGACTATAACCTGATGTTATGTGATTTTTAGGTTTGTGCACCCCAGTCCAACACCAGCACCTACGAATCAAAATAATAAGGGACACAGCACTGATCCCTGTGTTATACCATTGGACACCGGTCTCCAGTCACACTAAGAGCCTACAACTACTACCCTCTGTGTCCTTACACTAAGTTGATTTGGATGCAACTTGGCAAGTCACTAATGACTCCTACCTGTGCCCTTGTTATTCTTTCCTGCTTGACACACTTGCAGAATATCTGGGGATTCTCCCTAATCTTACCCTGCCAGCAGGTTTCTATGCTCCTGTTTTATGCAGTTCTCACCGAGTGTTGAATTTCCTCATTATTACGGTCTTAAGTGGCCAATCTCTTATCTTGCATTTATTTGCCTTGAATGTGGACTAGACAGCCAGGGAAGCGTTCTGTTCATTTCCAAATTGTCATATGTTTTGTGAATTTTCTAAATTTCACTGTGACCCTCCTCTCATTCTTTGAAACTCTGGAGAATATAGGTTGAGTTTCCTCATCAAGCAACCTCCCCATCTGTGGCATTAATCTGGAGAACGTCCATTGCACTTTTTTTGTGGTCAGTATATTCTTTCTCAGATTGGGTCACCAACACTGTACACAATGGATGCAGGTTTGGAATGTTCATTTCCAGACGTTTCATTACCTTACTCGGTAACATCTTCAGTGGACCTCATGCGAAGCAATGCTGAAAATTCCTGTTTTCTATTTGTATGTTGAGGTTTCTTTGGGTTGTTGATGTCATTTCCTGTGGTGATGTTATTTCCTGTGGTGAAGTCACTTCCTGTTGCTTTTCTCAGATGGTGGTAGATCGGGTCTGACAACCAATAGCACATTTAGTTAGACATCTGTCAGAAATACATACAGATTCTCTCCAGAGTTGCTGTTAATTTCTAAATATCCAGTATAATAGATTCCAATACTTTCCCTGCAGATGTCAAGTTAATTGGTCGGCAGTTCTCCAAACTATGTCTTTTTCCCATTATAGATGCTTGGATCCTTTCCATTAATCTATAGTGCTTGGACCACGTTTACTAACTTCCATTTATCTGCAATGGATTCCGGCCTCTGCAGAATACACAGGAAAATACAACACAGTCATCGACAGTGCAATTAATACTTCTGTTGCTGATTTATGTCTGACATTTTAATATGAAGTACATCAGGCTTGTCAGACTTAGCAATGCTCAATCAAGTTACACTTTCAAATATTAACTTGTTACTGATTTGAATTGACTTTACGTCTTTAGTTGCACAAGCCCAATATCACTGGGTATTACTGGGTGATTTGTGGATCTTCCTCCATGAAGACAGATGCATAGTAACTGATTATTTTCTTGACGATTTCCCTATTCTTCACAATAAACTCTCCTCTCCTGATTACAAATTTCCATATTTGACCTTGCTTTTATTTTGTTTCCTTTGAAATACAGATTCTAGATTTATGCAGTGTTTTTGTTCCTTTTGTTAGCATTCATGTTCTCTTTCTGATTTCCTGATCAATTTCAAGGCCCTCGTTTCTGGATCGTGAATTTCTGAAAATTCTCAGGTTTCCACAATGACTGAAATTCTTCTGAAGCCACTTCCTATGATTAATACATTTTCGAATTTGTTATGTTAAACATCAATGTGTCACTTTTCCTTTCTTTAGTATTTGTACCTGAAAGAAATAGACGTATTTTTCAGACTTTGTATTTGTATGAATCTCCTGGTCTGACCAGATATATTCAGGAACATTGCAGGAGGAAAGGGAAGTAATTGCGGGAGCCCTGGCTGATAGTTTTGCATCATCGCTGATCAACGGGTGAGGTCCCGGAGGACTGGAAGGTAGCAAAACCTGTGCCCTCTACTCAAGAAGGGTTACAAAGAAAAACCTGAGAACTATAGACATGTAAACCTAAAATCTGTTTAGGTATCTTAATGGAAAAGGTTCTGAGAGATAAGATATACATGCATTTGGAAATACAGGGTGTGACTCGGAAAAGCTGGAAAAGCACAGCAGGTCAAGCAGCATTCGAGGAACAGGAAAATCAATGTTTCAGGCAAAAGCCCATCATCAAACTCAGCATGGCTTTGTGCATGGGAGATCATGGCTCACAAATTTGTTCGAATTCTTTGATGATGTGACTAGCAACATTGAGGAGGGCAGGGTGGTATACGTAGTCTATATGAGTTCCAGTAAGGCCTTCAATAAGGGGTTCCACGTGGTATGCGACTCTGGAGGGTTAGAGTGCATGAAATTTAGGAGGAGATGCCAAATTAGATTCAAAATTGTCTTGATGGTAGGAAGCAGAGGGTTATTGTGGAAGGATGCTTGTCAGACTGGAGGCCTGTGACTAGTGGAATGCCTCACGGGTTGCTGCTGCGATCACTACATATTACATATATCTATGATTTAGATGAGAATGTATAGGCATGATTTGTAAGTTTGAAGATGACACGAAAATAAGCAGCATCATGGAGAGTGAAATTTCAGAAAATACAGCAGTATCTTGATCAGCTGTAGAAGTGGCTGAGAAATGGCAAATGGATTGTAATATAGATCAGTGTAAGTTCTTGCATTTTAGAAAGTCAAATCAACGTTGGAGTTTCATGGTGAATGGTTGGGTCCTAAGGAGTACAGTGGAACAGAGGGACCTTGGAATTCAGGTGCATGGTTCTCTGAAAGTTGATTCAAAGGTAGACAGGGCAGAGAAGAAAGCTTTTGGCACAGTGGCCTTCATCAGTGTATATCACTAAGTATGTAAATTAGGGAGTTACATTGCAATTATACAGGATGCTGGTGAGACCATACTGGGAGCGTTATGTTCAGTTGTGTTCACTTTGCAATGGGAAGGATGATATTAAACTGGAAAGAGTGCAGAAGAAATTTACAAGAATGTTGCAAATGACTCAATGGTCTGAGTTATTGGGAGAGGTTAGACAAGCGAGGACTTTTTACTTTAGATGTATGAGGCTGAGGGGGAATCTGATAGAAGTGTATAAGATCATGGGAGGGATGGACAGAGTGAATGCACTCTGTTTTTTCTCTCCCAGGGTTAGGCAATCACGGACAAGACGACATCAATTTAAGGTCAGATGGGAAACAATAAAAGGGAACCTGAGGATCAACTGCTTTTCACACAGGGGTGATACGCATATGGAATGATGTGCCAGCGGAAGAGGTTGAGGCGGGAACATTTGCAACATTTAAAAGGCATTTAGACAAATACACGGACCGGAAAGGATTAGAAAAATACAGGGCAATGGGGTTAGGGTGAATGGACATTTTTGTCAGAATGGACCAGTTTGGGCCGAAGGGCCTGTCTCCGTGCTGTCGGACTCTATGACTCTAACAACCATTGCTTGTGTACTACTGAATGTTATATTGTACTTTCCCAATTCACTGGAATGAACTTGACCCTCCAGGCTACCATGATGTTTGACAGAATACTCAAGCATTCTATTTTATATGCAGACACCGTGTAAAATGCACCTTATTAATGTCACTATTCCTTAAAAGCTGTTTCAGAGCAAGGTTATTAATTCATCCTTCTGGCCACACAACACCAAATCCAAAATAACCTGCTCTCTAGTTTGCTTCACAACATACTCTTCAACCCACCTCATATGCACTTATCGAATTTAGCTTTCACAGCGGGAGCAGTCACTTAGTTAATGCAGTTTAGACGCAACTTGAGACTAACCAACAAAACTGCAGTATCCATGATACTTGCATATCTAATTTCCAGAGCATATGATGCTCAGATTTCCTGCAACCGTTTTGGTTTCGATATATAACACACCAATATTTGCATCTCCTTGCTATTTTTAAGCTCTAGCTAAACTGATTCTGTGGAATCTGAGGGTCAGCTCTGTGTCATTATTAATGAGAGACTTGGACAAAACATTCAGGGAGTCTCACCTCGACACTGAGATGATCTGAAGAAATACAGGACAAGCATCAATAACCTACCCACTCTGTCAGGATAAAGGTCACCATATTCTCTCTGCTCCCTCACACTCACTATGTATCTGTTCTCGCACGTACCCCCAGACAATCCTCATGCTCTATTTCCAAATAAGGCTCAGGCAGTACCACTCTCACTATTGAATTCAGCAACTTCCTTCCCACACTTTCTCTGTCACCTACGCAATACACCCCACACTAATAACACTATCGACTGACTCATTCCGGACACCTCACAACTAGCCCCAGCCCCACCAACACCAGCACTAACTGCAGGGCCACCCACCCCTGCCCTCACTCCCTCCCTCCCTTTCTCCCATTCCAAGAGAAACAGCCTGGAATAGGACATAAATGGCCAAACCAGGGAAAAGACTTTGTCTATTTATCCTATCCATGCCCCTCAGTGAAGAATCAAGAGTTCCCAATATCCATTCCCTCACCTGCCTAACACCGCCATATGGGGAGGACTCTAGTACAAGATGGAGTGAACTGGGATAACTCGCATGGAGTTCCTGAAACATCCATATCCCACTTACCGATTAAGGAGCAGTGCTCAGTGAAAGACAATTCTCACTTTAAACCCATTGGTAGTTCCAACGACAGTCCTTTCACTTCCCCCAAAAAATATAGATGCAGACACTGAAATACACAGAATTATTGGTAAACACCCCAACATACGAACAAACACAATACATACAAGGGGGTAGGCAGACTCACATGTAGAAACGCATACAGACATATAGAGTCACACACAAATAGGCACAAACACAGATACAACACACAGGCTGATACACAGAAAGACAAACGTAGACGCATAAAGACACAGATGACAAGCAGATGGAGACACACATACACAATCACACACACGCAGACACGAGTGTCATTAAGACACAAATAGATAAGTTTTTGATTTATAAGGCGATCAAGGATTGTCGGAGGAATGCAGGAGAATGACGTTGAGGGACATATAAGAAATGATTGAATGGCATAACAGACTCTGCTACATTTTTCATGCTCATATGGTGTTATGCTATCAGGTACTCTCTTCCTGAGACAGCAACAGAGGCTGTGTTTGATACATATTCAATTCGAAAGGGTCAGTGGCAATGTGGGACAGGTTTGGAGTCTGCAATGGTTTATGTTTATTCCTATTTACTCTTTCCTTATTTCTGAAAATAGGTGATGATTTGATGTTCAGTTTTAAAATAACAGGTCTCACAAAGAAATAAGGACGTCCCTTTCACTTTAGTGTTGTGCTACCTGTGGTGTCCTCATCTTCAGTGAGCAGTGAAGAATTTTTTATAGAGTCATAGTCACAGCGATATTCAGCATGGAAGCAGGCCTTTCGGTCCGACCCGTCCATGCCGATCAGATATCCCAACTCAATCTAGTCCCACCTGTCAGCATGCAGCCCATATCCCTCCAAACCGTAACTATTTATATATCCATCCAAATGCCTCTTAAATGTTGCAGTTGTACCAGCCTCCACCCACATCCTCTGGCAGCTCATATAAGTACCACGGTCTGCGTGAAAACGTTGCCCCTTAGGTCTCTTTTATATCTTTCCCCTCTCACCCTAAACCTATGCCTTCTAGTTCTGGATTCCCTGACCCCAGGGAAAAGACTTTGTCTATTTATCCTATCCATGCCCCTCATAATTTTGTAAACCTACATAAAGTCACCCCTCAGCTTCCGACGCTCCAGGGAAAACAGCCACAGCCTGTTCAGCCTCTATATATCTCAAATCCTCCAACCCTGGCAACATCCTTGTAAATCTTTTCTGAACCCTTTCAAGCTTCACAACTTCTTTCCAATAGGTAGGAGACTAGAATTGCACGCAATATTCCAACAGTTGCCTTACCAATGTCCTGTCCAGCAGCAACATTACCTCCCTATTCCATACTCAATATTCTAAACAATAAAGGAAAGCATGCCAAACGCCTTCTTCACTATCCTATCTACCTGCGACTCCACTTTCAAAGAGCTATGAACCTGCACTCCAAGGTCTCTGTATTCAGCAACACACCCGATGACCTTAACATTAAGTGCATAAGTCTGAGCTTGACAGATCTTTGCTGGACAGTTCAGTCAATGTTTCTTGGGAACAGACAGGAGATGGATAGACAGACACACTCAGATCAGACATGAGCATTCTGAATGGTACAGCCAAATGGTCAACTGCTGCCCCTACGTCATGCGTTGTTCCTCAATTCAGCCCTCGGGGCTGTTACAGAGATATACTGCTCCCCTACCACTTGTGTACAGGAGCACACATGTAACCAATTCATTGAGTTGTGTAAATCCAATAATAGGATCATTGTATTGAGGCATTTCAATTCCAAACATTCATTAGGGCAGTGACTGTTTTTTTTAAAGAGGGGAAACATGCCTAGACATTTATTCCAGAGAACGTCTTATATCAATATGTAGCAGATACCAAAATGGGTGCCAGAAGAGCAGTGAACGTGTAGGGCTAAACCCGAGAAAGTTAGTAGAAGAACAAAAATGGGGTTAACAAAAGCATTTGCAGGCAATAGTTTCAATAATCCAAAGATATTTTATCGGTTTATTAAGGGCAAGAAGTTAAGAAGAGAAACAATAGAGAGTATTAGGGCCCGAGGAAGCAGCCTGTGCACAGAGCCACAGAATATTTTAAACACGGATTACATATCTGTCTTCACTTTGGAGAAGCAGTTCCTGGATTCATTGTCAGTCTCTAATAGAGTGCTTTGAGCAAATTGACACAAAAGCTGAGGAAGAATTGGAAGTTTATGCAGGATAAAAAGCGGGCAAATCCCTAGATCCGGATGAACTGTACCTTAGCCTGATGTGGAAGATGAGGGAAGAGATTGCAGGCTCCTAAACTTTGCGTTTTTGATTTTGCATCTGGTCACAGAGGTGGTGTGATCGAATAGGACAGCATTTACCGTATGTTCAATTTCCACACAGTGTTATAAAAAAAGCCATGGGTTTAAAGATCACCAAGTCCCACATCAGTCGGAGCAAAACCACTGTAGAAAATTGTGAAGGCTGTTGAGGCTGGATCACTAAATATCTTCAAGGCTGAGGTGGACAGATTTTTAAACAAGTGTTAGGGCGAAAATGCAGGAAAGTGGAATGGAGGGTTATCAGAATAAATATACGCTAACTAAAAGGAAAAGCAGAACCAGTGAGCAGATCAGCATACTGCCACTCATATGACCAATGGTAAGCTTTTTATCCAATAGCCTGGATTGAGTGGAATTTCAACCTCTCTCCCTGGGGAGTGAGACACTGTTTGGAATGCAATGAAGAGATTCAAGGTATTCATAAATGCAGTACTATTAGGCAGAAAATGCCAGAGGACTGCGGCAACGCGGATTGGATGTCAGGGGGAGTATTTGCTTCAACGCAGTCACCACGACCAGAAGGAAGACCTCAGTAAGGCACCTTCCAAGGTCAAGCAGTGACCTGCACTGACGAAAAGGTGTGTGTATGTGGTGTGAAGGAGTGCTTAAGACCCAATAGCTACATCACTGTAGTGACTCCCTTCTTCCCTCGCCAAAACTAAATGTGGAGCGGTCCATAGATATGCTGTCAGGAGCAGAGTAGGTCGTCGTGCTTTGATTTGAGCGGTTTCAGTGAGCAGCAGCTCAACAAACGGTGCTGATAAGTTCAGGTAAACTCCTTTTAACTCTAGTCTTACAGCAGTCGAGATGGCAGTTAGGGCAGTCGCATGTTCTTCCTGCAGGATGTGGGAGTTAAGGGAGATTTCAATTTTTTGATGAGTACACGTGTGTGGGAAGTGCACCCAGCAGCAGCTCCTGGGACACCGCGTTCAGGAGCTGGAGCTGGATGCACTCCCAATCATTCGAGATACTGAGAACTTCATAGAAAAGGCTGGAGATGTTACAGAGAGGTGAATGCAAGTCTGGAGATGTCACAGAGATAAAAAGGCCAGGCCAGAGATCTTACAGAGAGAGGAGAGCAAGGCTGGAGATGTTACAGAGAGGGGAATGCAAGTCTGAAGACGTTACAGAGATAGAAAAGCAAGTCTGGTAATGTTACAGAGATAGGAAAGCAAGGCTGGAGATGTTACAGAGATAGGAAAGCAAGGCTGGAGATGTTACAGAGATAGGAAAGCAAGGCTGGAGATGTTACAGAGATAGGAAAGCAAGGCTGGAGATGTTACAGAGATAGGAAAGCAAGGCTGGAGATGTTACAGAGAGGGGAACGCAAGTCTGGAGACGGTGCAGAGATAGAAAAGCAAGGCTGCAGATATTACTGAGACAAGAATGTAAGGCTGGAGATAGGAAAGCATTGTGGTAATGTTAGACAGATAGGAAAGCAAGTCTGGAGAGGTTACAGAGATAGGAATGCAAGGTGGGAGATGTTAATGTGATAGGAAAACAAGGCTGGAGATGTTATAGAGAGAGGAAAGCAAGGCTGGCGATGTTAATGAGATAGGAAAGCAAGTCTGGAGATGTTGCAGAGAGTGGAAAGCAAGGTTGGAGATGTTAAAAAGACCTCTCCATTTCTATCTTGGGCGACCGAATCAACACAGACATTTACTATAAACCGACCGACTCCCACAGCGACCAAGATTGCACCTCCTCCCACCCTGCCCCCTGTAAAAAACGCCATCCTATATTCCCAATTCCTTCGCCTCCCCGCATCTGCTCCCAAGAGGACCAGTTCCAATACTGAACAACCCAGATGGTCTCCTTCTGCAAAGACCACAATTTCCCCTCAGACGAGGTTGGCGATGCCCTCCACCGCATCTCCTCCACTTCGCGCTCCTCGGCCTTTGAGCCCCGCCCCTCCAATCGCCACCAGCACAGAACCCCACTGGTCCTCTCCTACCACCCCACCAACCACCACATACATCGGATCATCCGTCGTCATTTCCGCCACCTCCAAACAGACCCCAGCACCAAGGATATATTTCTCTCCCCTCCCCTATCAGAATTCAGGAAAGACCACTCCCTGCGCGACTCCCTCGTCAGGTCCACATCTCCGATCAACCCAACCTCTACTCCCAGCACCTACCCCTGCAACCGCAAGAAATGCAAAACTTGCACCCACACCTCCCCCCTCACTTTCCTCCAAGGCCCCAAGGGATCCTTCCATATCCGTCACAAATTCCCCTGCATCTCCACACGCATCAGTTACTGCATCCGCTGCACCCGATGTGGCCTCGTATACATTGGGGAGACAGGTCGCTTACTTGTGGAACATTTCAGAGACCACATCTGGGACACCCGCACCAACCAACCCAACCACCCGGTGGCTGAACACTTTAACTCCCACTCCCAATCCGCCAAGGACATGCAGGTACTTGGTCTGATCCATCACCAGACCATGGCAACACGACGCCTGGAGGAAGAGCACGTCATCTTCCGCGGAGGAACACTCCAACTACAAGAGATGAATGCAGATTTCTCCAGCATCCTTATTTCCCCTCCCCCACCTTATCTCAGTCCCAACCCTCGGACTCAGCACCGCCATGTTGACCTGCAATATTCTTCCCGACATCTCCACCCCCACCCCCTCTCCGGCCTATCATCCTCACCTTAACCTCCTTCAACCTATCACATTCCCAACGCCCCATCCCCGTGTCCCTCCTCCCTACCTTTTATCTTAGCCTGCTTGGCAAAACCCTCCTCATTCCTGAAGAAGGGCTTATGCCAGAAACGTCGGTTCTCCTGCTCCTTGGATGCTGCCTGACATGCTGCGCCTTTCCAGCAACACATTTTTCAGCTCTGATCTCCAGCATCTGCAGTGCTCAATTTCTCCTCCGATGTTACATAGATAGGAAAGCAAGGCTGGAGATGTTAAAGAGAGAGTAAAGCAAGTCAGGAGATGTTAGAGCGATAGGAAATCAAGTCTGTAGAGGTTACAGAGGTAGGAATGCCAGGCTAGAGATGTTACAGAGAGGGGAAAGCAAGGCTGGAGATGTTACACAGAGTGGAATGCAAGGCTGGTGATGTTACAGTGACAGGATAGCATTCAGGTAATGTTGCACAGATAGCAAAGCAAGGCTGGGGAAGTTACAGAGATAGGAAATAAGTCAGGAGATGTTACAGAGATAAGGAAAGCAAGGCTGGAGAGTTACAGAGAGAGGAATGCCGGGCTGGAGCTGTTAAAGAGATAGGAAAGCAAGTTTGCAGATGTTACAGAGAGAGGAAAGCAAAGCTGGAGATGTTACAGAGAGAGGAAAGCAAGGTTGCAGATGTTACAGGGAGAGGAAAGCAAAGCTGGAGATGTTACAGAGAGAGGAAAGCAAGGCTGGAGATGGTTCAGATAGTGGAAGGCAAGGCCGGAGATGGTACAGAGATCGTAAAGCAAGGCCGGAAATGTTACAGAGATAGGAAAGCTAGTTTGCAGATGTTCCAGAGAGGAAAGCAAGTCTGAAGATGTTACAGAGAAAGCAAAGCAAGGCCGATGATGCGACAGAGATAGGAAGGCAAGGCTGGAGATGCTACAGAGATATGAAGGCAAGGCTGGAGATGATACAGAGATAGGAAAGCAAAGTTAGAGATGGTACAGATAGAGAAAAGCAAGGCTGGGGAGGTTACAGAGATAGAAAAGCAAGGCGAGAGGTATTACAGAGTGTGAATAGCAAGGCTGGATATATTACTGAGACAGGAAAGCAAAGGTGGAGATGTTACTGAGAGAGGGAAAGAAGGTACGAGATGTTACAGAGATAGGAAAGCAAGTCTGGAGAGGTTACAGCGATAGAAAAGCAAGGCTGGAGATGCAAAAGAGATAGGAAAGCAAGGCTGGTGATGTTACAGTGACAGGAAAGTAAGGCTGGAGACGTTACAGAGATAGGAAATAAGTCAGGAGATGTTACAGAGATAAGGAAAGCAAGTCTGGAGAGTTACAGAGATAGGAATGCCAGGCTGGAGATGTTAATGAGATAGGAAAGCAAGGCTGAAGATGTTACAGTGATAGGAAAGTAAGGAGAGAGCTGTTACAGAGAGTGAATAGCAAGGCTGGATATATTACTGAGAGAGGAAATCAAAGCTGGAGATGTTAATGCGAGAGAAAAACAAGTCAGGAGATGTTACACCGATATGAAAGCAAGGCTGGAGATGTTATAGAGAGTGGAAAGCAAGACCAGAGATGTTACAGAGAGAGGCAAGTAAGGCCGTAGATGTTACAGAGAGAGGAAAGCAAGGCGGGAGATGTTACAGAGATAAGGAAAGCAAGGCTTGAGAGTTACAGAGAGAGGAATGCCAGGCTGGAGATGTTAAAGAGATAGGAAAACAAGTTTGCAGATGTTACAGGGAGAGGAAAGCAAAGCTGGAGATGTTACAGAGCGAGGAAAGCAAGGTTGTAGATGTTACAGAGAGAGGAAAGCAAAGCTGGAGATGTTACAGAGAGAGGAAAGCAAGGCTGGAGATGGTTCAGATAGTGGAAGGCAAGGCCGGAGATGTTACAGAGATAGTAAAGCAAGACCGGAAATGTTACAGAGATAGTAAAGCTAGTTTTCAGGTGTTACAGAGAGAGAGGAAAGCAAGTCTGGAGATGTTACAGAGATATGAAGGCAAGGCTGGAGATGATACAGAGATAGGAAAGCAAGGTTAGAGATGGTACAGGGATAGGAAAGTAAGGCTGGAGACATTACAGGGAGAAGAAAGCAAGCCTGGAGGTGTTACAGTGATAGGAAAGCAATTCTGGAGATGTTTCAGGTAGAGAAAAGCAAGGCCCGGGAGGTTACAGAGATAGAAAAGCAAGGCGAGAGGTGTTACAGAGTGTGAATAGCAAGGCTGGATATATTACTGAGACACGAAAACAAAGGTGGAGATGTTACTGAGAGAGGGAAACAAGTCACGAGATGTTACAGAGATAGGAAAGTAAGTCTGGAGAGGTTACAGCGAGAGGAAAGTAAGGCTGGAGATGCAAAAGAGATAGGAAAGCAAGGCTGGTGATGTTACAGTGACAGGAAGGTAAGGCTGGAGACGTTACAGAGATAGGAAATAAGTCAGGAGATGTTACATAGATAAGGAAACAAGTCTGGAGAGTTACAGAGAGAGGAATGCCAGGCTGGAGATGTTAAAGAGATAGGAAAGCAAGGCCGGATATGTTACTGAGATATGAAAGCAAGGCTGGAGATAATACAGAGATAGTAAAGCAAGTTTGCAGATGTTACAGAGAGAGGAAAGCAAGGTTGTAGATGTTACAGAGAGAGGAAAGCAAAGCTGGAGATGTTACAGAGAGAGGAAAGCAAGTCTGGAGATGGTTCAGATAATGGAAAGCAAGGCCGGAGATGGTACAGAGATAGTAAAGCAAGGCCGGAAATGTTACAGAGATAGGAAAGCTAGTTTGCAGGTGTTACAGAGAGGAAAGCAAGTCTGGAGATGTTACAGAGAAAGCACAGCAAGGCTGAAGATGCTGCAGAGATAGGAAGGCAAGGCTGGAGATGCTACAGAGATAGGAAGGCAAGGCTGGAGATGATACAGAGATAGGAAAGCAAGGTTAGAGATTGTACAGGGATAGGAAAGTAAGGCTGGAGACATTACAGGGAGAAGACATCAAGCCTGGAGATGTGACAGTGATAGGAAAGCAATGCTGGAGATGTAACCGATAGAGAAAAGCAAGGCTGGGGAAGTTACAGAGATAGAAAAGCAAGGCGAGAGGTGTTACAGAGAGTGAATACCAAGGCTGGATATATTACTGAGACAGGAAAGCAAAGCTGGAGATGTTACTGAGAGAGGGAAACAAGTCAGGAGATGTTACAGAGATAGGAAAGCAAATTTGGAGATGGAAAAGAGATAGGAAAGCAACGCTGGTGATGTTACAGTGACAGGAAAGTAAGGCTGGAGACGTTACAGAGATAGGAAATAAGTCAGGAGATGTTACATAGGTAAGGAAACAAGTCTGGAGAGTTACAGAGAGAGGAATGCCAGGCTGGAGATGTTAAAGAGATAGGAAAGCAAGTTTGCAGATGTTACAGAGAGAGGAAAGCAATGCTGGAGATGTTACCCATAGAAAAAAGCAAGGCTGGGGAAGTTACAGAGATAGTAAAGCAAGGCCGGAAATGTTACAGAGATAGGAAAGCTAGTTTGCAGGTGTTACAGAGAGGAAAGCAAGTCTGGAGATGTTACAGAGAAAGCAAAGCAAGGCCGAAGATGCAGCAGAGATAGGAAGGCAAGGCTGGAGATGCTACAGAGATAGGAAGGCAAGGCTGGAGATGATACAGAGATAGGAAAGCAAGGTTAGAGATTGTACAGGGATAGGAAAGTAAGGCTGGAGACATTACAGGGAGAAGACATCAAGCCTGGAGATGTGACAGTGATAGGAAAGCAATGCTGGAGATGTTACCGATAGAGAAAAGCAAGGCTGGGGAAGTTACAGATATAGAAAAGCAAGGCGAGAGGTGTTACAGAGAGTGAATACCAAGGCTGGATATATTACTGAGACAGGAAAGCAAAGCTGGAGATGTTACTGAGAGAGGGAAACAAGTCAGGAGATGTTACAGAGATAGGAAAGCAAATTTGGAGATGCAAAAGAGATAGGAAAGCAACGCTGGTGATGTTACAGTGACAGGAAAGTAAGGCTGGAGACGTTACAGAGATAGGAAATAAGTCAGGAGATGTTACAGAGATAAGGAAAGCAAGTCTGGAGAGTTACAGAGATAGGAATGCCAGGCTGGAGATGTTAAAGAGATAGGAAAGCAAGGCTGAAGATGTTACAGTGATAGGAAAGTAAGGCGAGAGTTGTTACAGAGAGTGAATAGCAAGGCTGGATATATTACTGAGACAGGAAATCAAAGCTGGTGATGTTAATGCGAGAGAAAAACAAGTCAGGAGATGTTACACCGATATGAAAGCAAGGCTGGAGATGTTATAGAGAGTGGAAAGCAAGACTGGAGATGTTACAGAGATAGGAAAGCAAGTTTGCAGATGTTACACAGAGAGGAGAGCAAGGCTGGAGATGGTTCAGATAATGGAAAGCAAGGCCGGAGATGGTACAGAGATAGTAAAGCAAGGCCGGAAATGTTACAGAGATAGGAAAGCTAGTTTGCAGGTGTTACAGAGAGGAAAGCAAGTCTGGAGATGTTACAGAGAAAGCAAAGCAAGGCTGAAGATGCTGCAGAGATAGGAAGGCAAGGCTGGAGATGCTACAGAGATAGGAAGGCAAGGCTGGAGATGATACAGAGATAGGAAAGCAAGGTTAGAGATTGTACAGGGATAGGAAAGTAAGGCTGGAGAAATTACAGGGAGAAGAAATCAAGCCTGGAGATGTGACAGTGATAGGAAAGCAATGCTGGAGATGTTACCGATAGAGAAAAGCAAGGCTGGGGAAGTTACAGATATAGAAAAGCAAGGCGAGAGATGTTACAGAGAGTGAATACCAAGGCTGGATATATTACTGAGACAGGAAAGCAAAGCTGGAGATGTTACTGAGAGAGGGAAACAAGTCAGGAGATGTTACAGAGATAGGAAAGCAAATTTGGAGATGCAAAAGAGATAGGAAAGCAACGCTGGTGATGTTACAGTGACAGGAAAGTAAGGCTGGAGACGTTACAGAGATAGGAAATAAGTCAGGAGATGTTACATAGGTAAGGAAACAAGTCTGGAGAGTTACAGAGAGAGGAATGCCAGGCTGGAGATGTTAAAGAGATAGGAAAGCAAGGCGGGAGATGTTACAGTGATAGGAATATAAGGCTGGAGAGTTACAGAGAGAGGAATGCCAGGCTGGAGATGTTAAAGAGATAGGAAAGCAAGTTTGCAGATGTTACAGAGAGAGGAAAGCAATGCTGGAGATGTTACCCATAGAAAAAAGCAAGGCTGGGGAAGTTACAGAGATAGTAAAGCAAGGCCTGAAATGTTACAGAGATAGGAAAGCTAGTTTGCAGGTGTTACAGAGAGGAAAGCAAGTCTGGAGATGTTACAGAGAAAGCAAAGCAAGGCCGAAGATGCAGCAGAGATAGGAAGGCAAGGCTGGAGATGCTACAGAGATAGGAAGGCAAGGCTGGAGATGATACAGAGATAGGAAAGCAAGGTTAGAGATTGTACAGGGATAGGAAAGTAAGGCTGGAGACATTACAGGGAGAAGACATCAAGCCTGGAGATGTGACAGTGATAGGAAAGCAATGCTGGAGATGTTACCGATAGAGAAAAGCAAGGCTGGGGAAGTTACAGATATAGAAAAGCAAGGCGAGAGGTGTTACAGAGAGTGAATACCAAGGCTGGATATATTACTGAGACAGGAAAGCAAAGCTGGAGATGTTACTGAGAGAGGGAAACAAGTCAGGAGATGTTACAGAGATAGGAAAGCAAATTTGGAGATGCAAAAGAGATAGGAAAGCAACGCTGGTGATGTTACAGTGACAGGAAAGTAAGGCTGGAGACGTTACAGAGATAGAAAATAAGTCAGGAGATGTTACATAGGAAAGGAAACAAGTCTGGAGAGTTACAGAGATAGGAATGCCAGGCTGGAGATGTTAAAGAGATAGGAAAGCAAGGCGGGAGATGTTACAGTGATAGGAAAGTAAGGCTGGAGAGTTACAGAGAGAGGAATGCCAGGCTGGAGATGTTAAAGAGATAGGAAAGCAAGTTTGCAGATGTTACAGAGAGAGGAAAGCAATGCTGGAGATGTTACCCATAGAAAAAAGCAAGGCTGGGGAAGTTACAGAGATAGTAAAGCAAGGCCGGAAATGTTACAGAGATAGGAAAGCTAGTTTGCAGGTGTTACAGAGAGGAAAGCAAGTCTGGAGATGTTACAGAGAAAGCAAAGCAAGGCCGAAGATGCAGCAGAGATAGGAAGGCAAGGCTGGAGATGCTACAGAGATAGGAAGGCAAGGCTGGAGATGATACAGAGATAGGAAAGCAAGGTTAGAGATTGTACAGGGATAGGAAAGTAAGGCTGGAGACATTACAGGGAGAAGACATCAAGCCTGGAGATGTGACAGTGATAGGAAAGCAATGCTGGAGATGTTACCGATAGAGAAAAGCAAGGCTGGGGAAGTTACAGATATAGAAAAGCAAGGCGAGAGGTGTTACAGAGAGTGAATACCAAGGCTGGATATATTACTGAGACAGGAAAGCAAAGCTGGAGATGTTACTGAGAGAGGGAAACAAGTCAGGAGATGTTACAGAGATAGGAAAGCAAATTTGGAGATGCAAAGGAGATAGGAAAGCAACGCTGGTGATGTTACAGTGACAGGAAAGTAAGGCTGGAGACGTTACAGAGATAGGAAATAAGTCAGGAGATGTTACAGAGATAAGGAAAGCAAGTCTGGAGAGTTACAGAGATAGGAATGCCAGGCTGGAGATGTTAAAGAGATAGGAAAGCAAGGCTGAAGATGTTACAGTGATAGGAAAGTAAGGCGAGAGTTGTTACAGAGAGTGAATAGCAAGGCTGGATATATTACTGAGACAGGAAATCAAAGCTGGTGATGTTAATGCGAGAGAAAAACAAGTCAGGAGATGTTACACCGATATGAAAGCAAGGCTGGAGATGTTATAGAGAGTGGAAAGCAAGACTGGAGATGTTACAGAGATAGGAAAGCAAGTTTGCAGATGTTACACAGAGAGGAGAGCAAGGCTGGAGATGGTTCAGATAATGGAAAGCAAGGCCGGAGATGGTACAGAGATAGTAAAGCAAGGCCGGAAATGTTACAGAGATAGGAAAGCTAGTTTGCAGGTGTTACAGAGAGGAAAGCAAGTCTGGAGATGTTACAGAGAAAGCAAAGCAAGGCTGAAGATGCTGCAGAGATAGGAAGGCAAGGCTGGAGATGCTACAGAGATAGGAAGGCAAGGCTGGAGATGATACAGAGATAGGATAGCAAGGTTAGAGATTGTACAGGGATAGGAAAGTAAGGCTGGAGAAATTACAGGGAGAAGAAATCAAGCCTGGAGATGTGACAGTGATAGGAAAGCAATGCTGGAGATGTTACCGATAGAGAAAAGCAAGGCTGGGGAAGTTACAGATATAGAAAAGCAAGGCGAGAGATGTTACAGAGAGTGAATACCAAGGCTGGATATATTACTGAGACAGGAAAGCAAAGCTGGAGATGTTACTGAGAGAGGGAAACAAGTCAGGAGATGTTACAGAGATAGGAAAGCAAATTTGGAGATGCAAAAGAGATAGGAAAGCAACGCTGGTGATGTTACAGTGACAGGAAAGTAAGGCTGGAGACGTTACAGAGATAGGAAATAAGTCAGGAGATGTTACATAGGTAAGGAAACAAGTCTGGAGAGTTACAGAGAGAGGAATGCCAGGCTGGAGATGTTAAAGAGATAGGAAAGCAAGGCGGGAGATGTTACAGTGATAGGAAAGTAAGGCTGGAGAGTTACAGAGAGAGGAATGCCAGGCTGGAGATGTTAAAGAGATAGGAAAGCAAGTTTGCAGATGTTACAGAGAGAGGAAAGCAATGCTGGAGATGTTACCCATAGAAAAAAGCAAGGCTGGGGAAGTTACAGAGATAGTAAAGCAAGGCCTGAAATGTTACAGAGATAGGAAAGCTAGTTTGCAGGTGTTACAGAGAGGAAAGCAAGTCTGGTGATGTTACAGAGAAAGCAAAGCAAGGCCGAAGATGCAGCAGAGATAGGAAGGCAAGGCTGGAGATGCTACAGAGATAGGAAGGCAAGGCTGGAGATGATACAGAGATAGGAAAGCAAGGTTAGAGATTGTACAGGGATAGGAAAGTAAGGCTGGAGACATTACAGGGAGAAGACATCAAGCCTGGAGATGTGACAGTGATAGGAAAGCAATGCTGGAGATGTTACCGATAGAGAAAAGCAAGGCTGGGGAAGTTACAGATATAGAAAAGCAAGGCGAGAGGTGTTACAGAGAGTGAATACCAAGGCTGGATATATTACTGAGACAGGAAAGCAAAGCTGGAGATGTTACTGAGAGAGGGAAACAAGTCAGGAGATGTTACAGAGATAGGAAAGCAAATTTGGAGATGCAAAAGAGATAGGAAAGCAACGCTGGTGATGTTACAGTGACAGGAAAGTAAGGCTGGAGACGTTACAGAGATAGGAAATAAGTCAGGAGATGTTACAGAGATAAGGAAAGCAAGTCTGGAGAGTTACAGAGATAGGAATGCCAGGCTGGAGATGTTAAAGAGATAGGAAAGCAAGGCTGAAGATGTTACAGTGATAGGAAAGTAAGGCGAGAGTTGTTACAGAGAGTGAATAGCAAGGCTGGATATATTACTGAGACAGGAAATCAAAGCTGGTGATGTTAATGCGAGAGAAAAACAAGTCAGGAGATGTTACACCGATATGAAAGCAAGGCTGGAGATGTTATAGAGAGTGGAAAGCAAGACTGGAGATGTTACAGAGATAGGAAAGCAAGTTTGCAGATGTTACACAGAGAGGAGAGCAAGGCTGGAGATGGTTCAGATAATGGAAAGCAAGGCCGGAGATGGTACAGAGATAGTAAAGCAAGGCCGGAAATGTTACAGAGATAGGAAAGCTAGTTTGCAGGTGTTACAGAGAGGAAAGCAAGTCTGGAGATGTTACAGAGAAAGCAAAGCAAGGCTGAAGATGCTGCAGAGATAGGAAGGCAAGGCTGGAGATGCTACAGAGATAGGAAGGCAAGGCTGGAGATGATACAGAGATAGGATAGCAAGGTTAGAGATTGTACAGGGATAGGAAAGTAAGGCTGGAGAAATTACAGGGAGAAGAAATCAAGCCTGGAGATGTGACAGTGATAGGAAAGCAATGCTGGAGATGTTACCGATAGAGAAAAGCAAGGCTGGGGAAGTTACAGATATAGAAAAGCAAGGCGAGAGATGTTACAGAGAGTGAATACCAAGGCTGGATATATTACTGAGACAGGAAAGCAAAGCTGGAGATGTTACTGAGAGAGGGAAACAAGTCAGGAGATGTTACAGAGATAGGAAAGCAAATTTGGAGATGCAAAAGAGATAGGAAAGCAACGCTGGTGATGTTACAGTGACAGGAAAGTAAGGCTGGAGACGTTACAGAGATAGGAAATAAGTCAGGAGATGTTACATAGGTAAGGAAACAAGTCTGGAGAGTTACAGAGAGAGGAATGCCAGGCTGGAGATGTTAAAGAGATAGGAAAGCAAGGCGGGAGATGTTACAGTGATAGGAATATAAGGCTGGAGAGTTACAGAGAGAGGAATGCCAGGCTGGAGATGTTAAAGAGATAGGAAAGCAAGTTTGCAGATGTTACAGAGAGAGGAAAGCAATGCTGGAGATGTTACCCATAGAAAAAAGCAAGGCTGGGGAAGTTACAGAGATAGTAAAGCAAGGCCTGAAATGTTACAGAGATAGGAAAGCTAGTTTGCAGGTGTTACAGAGAGGAAAGCAAGTCTGGAGATGTTACAGAGAAAGCAAAGCAAGGCCGAAGATGCAGCAGAGATAGGAAGGCAAGGCTGGAGATGCTACAGAGATAGGAAGGCAAGGCTGGAGATGATACAGAGATAGGAAAGCAAGGTTAGAGATTGTACAGGGATAGGAAAGTAAGGCTGGAGACATTACAGGGAGAAGACATCAAGCCTGGAGATGTGACAGTGATAGGAAAGCAATGCTGGAGATGTTACCGATAGAGAAAAGCAAGGCTGGGGAAGTTACAGATATAGAAAAGCAAGGCGAGAGGTGTTACAGAGAGTGAATACCAAGGCTGGATATATTACTGAGACAGGAAAGCAAAGCTGGAGATGTTACTGAGAGAGGGAAACAAGTCAGGAGATGTTACAGAGATAGGAAAGCAAATTTGGAGATGCAAAAGAGATAGGAAAGCAACGCTGGTGATGTTACAGTGACAGGAAAGTAAGGCTGGAGACGTTACAGAGATAGGAAATAAGTCAGGAGATGTTACAGAGATAAGGAAAGCAAGTCTGGAGAGTTACAGAGATAGGAATGCCAGGCTGGAGATGTTAATGAGATAGGAAAGCAAGGCTGAAGATGTTACAGTGATAGGAAAGTAAGGCGAGAGTTGTTACAGAGAGTGAATAGCAAGGCTGGATATATTACTGAGACAGGAAATCAAAGCTGGTGATGTTAATGCGAGAGAAAAACAAGTCAGGAGATGTTACACCGATATGAAAGCAAGGCTGGAGATGTTATAGAGAGTGGAAAGCAAGACTGGAGATGTTACAGAGATAGGAAAGCAAGTTTGCAGATGTTACACAGAGAGAAGAGCAAGGCTGGAGATGTTACAGAGAGAGGAACGCAAAGCTGGAGATGTTACAGAGAGAGGAAAGCAAGGCTGGAGATGGTTCAGAGAGAGGAAAGCAAGGCTGGAGATGTTACAGAGAGTGGAAAGCCAGGGTGGAGATGTTACAGAGAGAGGAAAGCAAGGCTGGAGATGGTACACTGAGTGGAAAGCAATGCTAGAGATGTTACAGAGAGAGGCAAGTAAGGCCATAGATGTTACAGAGAGAGGAAAGCAAGGCGGGAGATGTTACAGAGATAAGGAAAGCAAGGCTGGAGAGTTACAGAGAGAGGAATGCCAGGCTGGAGATGTTAAAGAGATAGGAAAGCAAGTTTGCAGATGTTACAGAGAGAGGAAAGCAAAGCTGGAGATGTTACAGAGAGAGGAAAGCAAGGGTGTAGATGTTACAGAGAGAAGAAAGCAAAGCTGGAGATGATACAGAGAGAGGAAAGCAAGGCTGGAGATGGTTCAGATAGTGGAAGGCAAGGCCGGAGATGTTACAGAGATAGTAAAGCAAGACCGGAAATTTTACAGAGATAGTAAGGCTTGTTTGCAGGTGTTACAGAGAGAGGAAAGCAAGTCTGGAGATGTTACTGAGAAAGCAAAGCAAGGCCGAAGATGCTACAGAGATAGGAAGGCAAGGCTGGAGATGCTACAGAGATAGGAAGGCAAGGCTGGAGATGATACAGAGATACGAAAGCAAAGTTTGAGATTGTACAGGGATAGGAAAGTAAGGCTGGATACATTACAGGGAGAAGAAAGCAAGCCTGGAGGTGTTACAGTGATAGGAAAGCAATGCTGGAGATGTTACAGGGAGAGAAAAGCAAGGCCGGGGAGCTTACAGAGATAGAATCGCAAGGCGAGAGGTGTTACAGAGTGAGAATAGCAAGGCTGGATATATTAATGAGACAGGAAAGCAAAGGTCGAGATGTTACTGAGAGAGGGAAACAAGTCACGAGATGTTACAGAGAGCAAGTCTTGAGAGGTTACAGCGATAGGAAAGCAAGGCTGGAGATGCAAAAGAGATAGGAAAGCAAGGCTGGAGATGTTACAGTGACAAGGAAAGTAAGGCTGGAGACGTTACAGAGATAGGAAATAAGTCAGGAGATGTTACGTAGATAAGGAAAGCAAGTCTGGAGAGTGACAGAGAGAGGAATGCCAGGCTGGAGATGTTAAAGAGATAGGAAAGCAAGGCCGGAGATGTTAAAGAGATATGAAAGCAAGGCTGGAGATGATACAGAGATAGTAAAGCAAGTTTGCAGATGTTACAGAGAGAGGAAAGCAAGGTTGTAGATGTTACAGTGAGAGGAAAGCAAAGCTGGAGATGTTACAGAGAGAGGAAAGCAAGTCTGGAGATGGTTCAGATAATGGAAAGCAAGGCTGGAGATGGTACAGAGATAGTAAAGCAAGGCGGGAAATGTTACAGAGATAGGAAAGCTAGTTTGCAGGTGTTACAGAGAGGAAAGCAAGTCTGGAGATGTTACAGAGAAAGCAAAGCAAGGCCGAAGATGCTGCAGAGATAGGAAGGCAAGGCTGGAGATGCTACAGAAATAGGAAGGCAAAGCTGGAGATGATACAGAGATTGGAAAACAAGGTCAGAGATTGTACAGGGATAGGAAAGTAAGGCTGGAGACATTACAGGGAGAAGAAATCAAGCCTGGAGATGTTACAGTGATAGGAAAGCAATGCTGGAGATGTTACCGATTGAGAAAAGCAAGGCTGGGGAAGTTACAGAGATAGAAAAGCAAGGCGAGAGGTGTTACAGAGAGTGAATACCAAGGCTGGATATATTACTAAGACAGGAAAGCAAAGGTGGAGATGTTACTGAGAGAGGGAAACAGGTCAGGAGATGTTACAGAGATAGGAAAGCAAATTTGGAGATGCAAAAGAGATAGGAAAGCAAGGCTGAAGATGTTACAGTGATAGGAAAGTAAGGAGAGAGGTGTTACAGAGAGTGAATAGCAAGGCTGGATATATTACTGAGAGAGGAAATCAAAGCTGGAGATGTTAATGCGAGAGAAAAACAAGTCAGGAGATGTTACACCGATATGAAAGCAAGGCTGGAGATGTTATAGAGAGTGGAAAGCAAGACCAGAGATGTTACAGAGAGAGGCAAGTAAGGCAGTAGATGTTACAGAGAGAGGAAAGCAAGGCGGGAGATGTTACAGAGATAAGGAAAGCAAGGCTGGAGAGTTACAGAGAGAGGAATGCAAGGCTGGAGATGTTAAAGAGATAGGAAAGCAAGTTTGCAGATGTTACAGGGAGAGGAAAGCAAAGCTGGAGATGTTACAGAGCGAGGAAAGCAAGGTTGTAGATGTTACAGAGAGAGGAAAGCAAAGCTGGAGATGTTACAGAGAGAGGAAAGCAAGGCTGGAGATGGTTCAGATAGTGGAAGGCAAGGCCGGAGATGTTACAGAGATCGTCAAGCAAGACCGGAAATGTTACAGAGATAGTAAAGCCAGTTTGCAGGTGTTACAGAGAGAGAGGAAAGCAAGTCTGGAGATGTTACAGAGATATGAAGGCAAGGCTGGAGATGATACAGAGATAGGAAAGCAAGGTTAGAGATGGTACAGGGATAGGAAAGTAAGGCTGGAGACATTACAGGGAGAAGAAAGCAAGCCTGGAGGTGTTACAGTGATAGGAAAGCAATTCTGGAGATGTTTCAGGTAGAGAAAAGCAAGGCCGGGGAGGTTACAGAGATAGAAAAGCAAGGCGAGAGGTGTTACAGAGTGTGAATAGCAAGGCTGGATATATTACTGAGACAGGAAAGCAAAGGTGGAGATGTTACTGAGAGAGGGAAACAAGTCAGGAGATGTTACAGAGATAGGAAAGCAAGTCTGGAGAGGTTACAGCGAGAGGAAAGCAAGGCTGGAGATGCAAAAGAGATAGGAAAGCAAGGCTGGTGATGTTACAGTGACAGGAAGGTAAGACTGGAGACATTACAGAGATAGGAAATAAGTCAGGAGATGTTACATAGATAAGGAAACAAGTCTGGAGAGTTACAGAGAGAGGAATGCCAGGCTGGAGATGTTAAAGAGATAGGAAAGCAAGGCGGGAGATGTTACAGAGATAAGGAAAGCAAGGCTGGAGAGTTACAGAGAGAGGAATGCCAGGCAGGAGATGTTAAAGAGATAGGAAAGCAAGTTTGCAGATGTTACAGAGAGAGGAAAGCAATGCTGGAGATGTTACCCATAGAAAAAAGCAAGGCTGGGGAAGTTACAGAGATAGAAAAGCAAGGCGAGAGGTGTTAAAGAGTGTGAATAGCAAGGCTGGATATATTACTGCGACAGGAAAGCAAAGGTGGAGATGTTACTGAGAGAGGGAAACAAGTCACGAGATGTTACAGAGATAGGAAAGCAAGGCTGGAGATTTTACAGTGATAGGAAAGCAAGGCTGGAGATGCGAAAGAGATAGGAAAACAAGGCTGGTGATGTTACAGTGACAGGAAGGTAAGGCTGGAGACGTTACAGAGATAGGAAATAAGTCAGGAAATGTTACATAGATAAGGAAAGCAAGTCTGGAGAGTTACAGAGAGAGGAATGCCAGGCTGGAGATGTTAAAGAGATAGGAAAGCAAGGCCGGAGATATTACCGAGATATGAAAGCAAGGCTGGAGATGATACAGAGATAGTAAAGCAAGTTTGCTGATGTTACAGAGAGAGGAAAGCAAGTCTGGAGATGGTTCAGATAATGGAAAGCAAGGCCGGAGATGGTACAGAGATAGTAAAGCAAGGCCGGAAATGTTACAGAGATAGGAAAGCTAGTTTGCAGGTGTTACAGAGAGGAAAGCAAGTCTGGAGATGTTACAGAGAAAGCAAAGTAAGGCCGAAGATGCTGCAGAGATAGGAAGGCAAGGCTGGAGATGCTACAGAGATAGGAAGGCAAAGCTGGAGATGATACAGAGATAGGAAAGCAAGGTCAGAGATTGTGCAGGGATAGGAAAGTAAGGCTGGAGACATTACAGGGAGAAGAAAGCAAGCCTGGAGATGTTACAGTGATAGGAAAGCAATGCTGGAGATTTTACCGATAGAGAAAAGCAAGGCTGGGGAAGTTACAGATATAGAAAAGCAAGGCGAGAGGTGTTACAGAGAGTGAATACCAAGGCTGGATATATTACTAAGACAGGAAAGCAAAGGTGGAGATGTTACTGAGAGAGGGAAACAGGTCAGGAGATGTTACAGAGATAGGAAAGCAAATTTGGAGATGCAAAAGAGATAGGAAAGTAAGGCTGGTGATGTTACAGTGACAGGAAATAAGTCAGGAGATGTTACAGATATAAGGAAAGCAATTCTGGAGAGTTACAGAGATAGGAATGCCAGGCTGGAGATGTTAATGAAATAGGAAAGCAAGGCTGAAGATGTTACAGTGATAGGAATGTAAGTCGAGATGTGTTACAGATAGTGTATAGCAAGGCTGGATATATTCCTGAGAGAGGAAATCAAAGCTGGAGATGTTAATGCGAGAGAAAAACAAGTCAGGAGATGTTACACCGATATGAAAGCAAGGCTGGAGATGTTATAGAGAGTGGAAAGCAAGACCAGAGATGTTACAGAGATAGGAAAACAAGTTTGCAGATGTTACACAGAGAGGAGAGCAAGGTTGGAGATGTTACAGAGAGAGGAACGCAAAGCTGGAGATGTTACAGAGAGAGGAAAGCAAGGCTGGAGATGGTTCAGAGAGAGGAAAGCAGGGCTGGAGATGTTACAGAGAGTGGAGAGCCAGGCTGGAGATGTTACAGCGAGAGGAAAGCAACGCTGGAGATGGTACACTGAGTGGAAAGCAAGGCTAGAGATGTTACAGAGAGAGGCAAGTAAGGCCGTAGATGTTATAGAGATAGGAATACAATTTCGGAGATGTTACAGAGATATGAAAGCAAGGCTGGAGATGTTACAGAAAGAGGAAAGCAAAGATGGAGATGTTACAGAGATAGGAATGCAAGGCCGGAGATGTTACAGAGTTAAAAAAAACAAGTTGGCAGATGTTACAAAGAGAGCAAAGCAAGGCTGGAGTTGTTACAGAGAGTGGAAAACAAGGCCAGAGATGTTACAGAGAGTGGAAAGCAAGGCTGGAGATGTTACAGAGAGAGGAAAGCAAGACCGGAGATGTTACTGGGATATGAAAGCAAGGTTGGAAATGTTACAGAGATAGGAAAGCCAGACTGGAGATGTTACAGAGATAGGAAAGCAAGTTTGCAGATGTTACAGAGAGAGGAAAGCAAGGCTGGAGATGATACAGAGAGTGGAAAGCAAAGCTGGAGATGTTAGAGGGATAGGAAAGCAAGGCGGAAGATGTTACAGAGATAGGAATGCAAGGCCGGATATGTTACAGAGATAAGTAAAGCAAGTTTACAGGTGTTAGAAAAAGAGGAAAGCAAGACAGGAGATGTTACAGAGATAGGAATACAATGCTGGAGATGTTACAGAGATATGAAAGCAAGGCTGGAGATGTTACAGAAAGAGGAACGCAAAGTTGGAGAGGTTACAGAGAGAGAAAAGCAAAGCTGGAGATGTTACAGAGATAGTAAAGCAAGGCCGGAGATGTTACAGAGAAAGGAAAGCAAGTTTGCAGATGTTACAGAGAGAGGAAAGCAAGGCTGGAGATGGTTCAGAGATAGGAAAGCAAGACCGGAGATGTTACAGAGATAGGAAAGCAAGGCTGGAGACGTTACAGAGACTGGACAGCAAAGCTGGAGATGGCTTTGAAAGTGGAAAGCAAGTTTCCACATGTTACAGAGAGAGGAAAGGAAGGCTAGAGATGTTACAGAGATAGGAAAGCAAGTCTGGAGATGTTTCAGAGAGTGCCAAGCAATGCTGGAGATGTTACAGAGATGGGAAAGCAAGTTTACAGATGTTACAGAGAGAGGAAAGCAAGGCTGGAGATGTTTCAGAGAGCGGAACGCAAGGCTGGAGATGTTTCAGAGAGTGGAAAGCAAGGCTGCAGATGGTTCAGATAGTGGAAAGCAAGGCTGGAGATGGTACAAATAGTGGAAAGCAAGGCTGGAGATGTTACAGAGAGAGGAAAGCAAGGTTGGAAATGTTACAGAGAGAAGATCGCAAAGCTGGAGATGTTACAGAGAGATGAAAGAGAGGCTGGAGGTGGTTCAGATAGTGGAAAGCAAGGCCCGAGATGTTACAGAGAACATAAAGCACGTTTGCAGATGTTACAGAGAGAGGAAAGCAAGGCTGGAGATTTTACAGAGATTGGAAAGCAAGGCTGGAAATGCAAAAGAGGTAGGAAAGCAAGGCTGGAGATGATACAGAGATAGGAAAGCAAGGCCGGAGATGTTACAGAGATAGTATAGAAAGTTTGCAGATGTTACAGATAGAGGAAAGCAAGGCTAGAGATGTTACAGAGAGAGGAAAGCAAGGCTGGAGACGTTACAGAGAGAGGAAAGCAAAGCTAGAGATGTTACAGAGATAGAAAAGCAAGGCTGGAGATATTTCAGAGAGTGGAAAGCAAGTCTGGAGATGTTACACAGAGAGGTACGCGAAGCTGGAGATGTTAGAGATAGGAAAGCAAGGCTGGAGATATTTCAGAGAGTGGAATGCAAGGTTGGAGATGTTACAGAGAGAGGAAAGCAAGGCCGGAGATGTTACAGAGAGAGGAACGCAAAGCTGGAGATGTTACAGAGAGAGGAAAGCAAGGCTGGAGATGGTTCAGAGAGTGGAAATCAAGTCTGGAGATGTTACAGAGATAGGAAAGCAAGGTTGCAGATGTTACAGAGAGAATAAGGCAAGGCTGGAGACGTTACAGAGAGTGGAAAGCAAATCTGGAGATATTACAGAGAGAGGGAAACAAGGCTGGAGATGGTTCAGAAAGTGGAAAGCAAGTTTCCACATGTTACAGAGAGCGGAAAGGAAGGCGAGAGATGTTCCAGAGAAAGGAAAGCAAGGCTGAATATGTTACACAGATAGGAAAATAGGTCTGGCGATGTTGAGGAGTGTGAGGAAAGCAAGGCTGGACATGTTACTGAGAGTAAATAGCAAGGCTGGAGATAAATCTGAGACAGAAAAGCAAGTCAGGAGAGGTTACAGAGATAGGAATGCAAGGCTGGAGATGCGAAAGAGATTGGATTGCAAGGCTTGAGATATTACGGAGAGAGGAAAGCAAGGCCGAAGATGCGACAGAGATAGGAAAGCAAGGTTGGAGATTTTCCAGAGAGAGGAAGGCAAGGTTGGAGATGTTATAGAGACAGGAAAGCAAGGATGGGGATGTTTCAGAGTGTGGAAAGCAAGTCTGGAGATGTTACGGAGGGGTGAAAGCAAGGCCGGAGATGTTACAGAGATAGGAATGCAATGCCGGCGATGTTACAGAGATATGAAAGCAAGGCTGGAGATGTTAATGAGATAGGAAAGCAAGGCTGGAGATGTTACAGTGATAGGAAAGCAAGGCTGGATATGTTACAGAGATGGGAAAGCAAGGCAGAAGATGTTACAGACAGAGGAAAGCAAGGCTGGAGATGCAAAAGAGATAGGAAAGCAAGGCTGGTGATGTTAGAGATAGGAAAGCAAATCTGGAGAGCTTTCAGAGATAGAAATGCCAGGCTGGAGATGTTACAGAGAGGGGAATACAAGTGTGGTGATGTCACAGAGATAGAAAAACAAATCCGGAGATGTTACGGAGATAGGAAAACAAGTCTGGAGACTTTACAGAGGTAGGACAGAAATGCTGGAGATGGTACAGAGTGAGGAAAGCAAGGCTGGAGATATTGCTGAGACAGGAATGCAATGCTGGAGATGATACAGAGATAGGAAAGCGTTCTGGTAATGTTACAGAGAAAGGAAAGTAATGCTGGAGATGTTACAGAGAGAGGAAAGCAAGGTTGGTGAGGTTAAAGAGATAGGAATGCAAGGCTGGATATGTGAATGTGGCAGGAAAGCAAGGCTGGAGATGTTACGGAGAGAGAGGAAAGGAAGGCTGGTGATGTTACACAGAGAGGAAAGCAAGGCCGGAGATTGTATAGAGATAGGAAAGCAAGGCCGGAGATGTTGCAGTGATAGGAAAACAAGTTTGCAGATGTTAGAGAGAGAGGAAAGCAAGACTGGAGATGTTACAGAGAGAGGAAAGCAAGGCTGGAGATGTTACAGCGAGAGGAAAGCAAGGCTGGAGATGTAAGAGAGATATGAAAGCAAGGCTGGAGATGTTACAGAGATAGGAAAGCAAGTTTGCAGATGTTGCAGAGAGAGGAAAGCAAGACTGGAGATGTTACAGAGAGAGGAAAGCAAGGCTGGAGATGTTCCAGCGAGAGGAAAGCAAGGCTGGAGATGAATCAGATAGTGGAAGGCAAGGCCGGAGATGTTATAGAGATTGGAACGCAAGGCAGGAGATGTTATAGATAGAGGAAACCAAGGCTGGAGATATTACAGAGAAGGGAAAGCAAGGCTGAAGAAGTTACACAGATAGGAAAATAAGTCTGGAGATGTTTAGGAGTGTGAGGAAAGCAAGGCTGGGCATGTTACAGAGAGTAAATAGCAAGGCAGGCGATAATTCTGAGACAGGAAAGTAAGTCATGAGAGGTTACTGAGATAGGGATGCAAGGCTGGAGATGTTAATGAGATAGGAAAGCAAGGCTGGACATGTTTACGGAGAGAGAGAAAAGGAAGGCTGGAGATGTTACAGTGAGTGAAAAGCAAGGCTGGAGATGTTACACAGAGAGGTACGCGAAGCTGGAGATGTTAGAGATAGGAAAGCAAGGCTGGAGATGTGACAGAGAGAGGAAAGCAAACCTGGAGATATTTCAGAGAGTGGAATGCAAGGCTGGAGATGTTACAGAGAGAGGAAAGCAAAGCTGGAGACGTTACAGAGAGAGGAAAGCAAGGCTGGAGATGGTTCAGAGAGTGGAAAGCAAGGCCAGAGATGTTACAGAGAGAGGAATGCAAGGCCGGAGATGTTACAGAGATAGGAAAGCAAGGCTGGAAATGTTACAGAGATAGGAAAGCCAGAATGGAGATGTTACAGAGATAGGAAAGAAAGGCTGGAGGTGGTTCAGATAGTGGAAAGCAAGGCTGGAGATGTTACAGAGATAGTAAAGCAAGTTTGCAGATGTTACAGAGAGAGGAAAGCAAGGCTGGAGAATTTACAGAGATAGGAAAGCAAGGCTGGAAATGCAAAAGAGATAGGAAAGCAAGGCTGGAGATGATACAGAGATAGGGAAGCAAGGCCGGAGATGTTACAGAGATAGTATAGCAAGTCTGCAGATGTTACAGATAGAGGAAAGCAAGGCTAGAGATGTTACAGAAAGAGGAAAGCAAGGCTGGCAATGTTACAGAGATGCGAAAGCAAGGCTAGAGATGTTACAGAGAGAGGAAAGCAAGGCTGGACATGTTACAGAGAGAGGAAAGCAAGGCTGGAGATGTTACAGAGAGTGGAAAGCAAGGCTGGAGATGTTACACAGAGAGGAACGCAAAGCTGGAGATGTTACAGAGTTAGCAAAGCAAGTTTTCAGATGTTACAGAGAGTGGAAAGCAAGGCCGAAGATTGTACAGGGATAGGAAAGCAAGGCCGGAGATGTTACAGTGATAGGAAAGCAAGTTTGCAGATGTTACAGAGAGAGGAAAGCAAGGTTGGAGATGTTTCAGATAGTGGAAAGCACGGCTGGAGACGTTACAAAGAGAGGAAAGCAAGCCTGGAGATGTTACAGAGATAGGAAAGCAAGGCTGGAGATGTTACAGAGATAGGAAAGCAAGGCTGGAGATGTTACAGAGATAGGATAGTAAGTTTGCAGATGTTATAGAGAGAGGAAAGCCAGGTTGGAGATGGCACAGAGAGAGGAAAGCAAGTCTAGAGATGTTACAGAGAGAGGAAAGCAAGTCTGGAGATGTTACAGAGATAGGAAAGCAAGTTTGCAGATGTTTCAGAGTGTGGAAAGCAAGTCTGGAGATGGTACAGAGAGGGGAAAGAAAGGCCGGAGATGTTACAGTGATAGGAAAGCAAGTTTGCAGATGTTACAGAGAGAGGAAAGCAAGGTTGGAGATGTTTCAGATAGTGGAAAGCAAGGCTGGAGACGTTACAAAGATAGGAAAGCAAGCCTGGAGATGTTACAGAGATAGGAAAGCAAGGCTGGAGATGTACAGAGATCGGTAAGCAAGGCTGAATATGTTACACAAATAGGAAAATAGGTCTGGAGATGTTGAGGAGTGTGAGGAAAGCAAGGCTGGACATGTTACAGAGAGTAAATAGCAAGGCTGGAGATAATTCTGAGACAGAAGAGCAAGTCAGGAGAGCTTACAGAGACAGTAATGCAAGGCTGGAGATGCGAAAGAGATTGGATTGCAAGGCTTGAGATGTTACGGAGAGAGGAAAGCAAGGCCGAAGATGTTATAGAGAGAGGAAAGCAAGGTTGGAAATGTCACAGAGAGAGGAAAGCAAGGCGAGAGATGTTACAGAGATAGGAAAGCAAGTCTGGAGATGTTTCAAAGAGTGCAATGCAATGCTGGAGGTATTGCGGAGAGAGCAACGCAAAGCTGGAGATGGTACAGAGAGACGAAAGCAAGGCCGGAGATGTTACAGAGATGGGAAAGCAAGTTTACAGATGTTATAGAGAGAGGAAAGCAAGGCCGGAGATGTTACAGAGATAGGAAAGCAAGGCTGGAGATGTTTCAGAGATAGGAAAGCAAGGCTAGAGATGGTTCAGATAGTGGAAAGCAAGGCCGGAGATGGTACAGAGATAGGAAAGCAAGTTTGCAGATGTTACAGAGTGAGGAAAGCAAGGTTGGCAATGTTACAGAGAGAGGAACGCAAAGCTGGAGATGTTACAGAGAGAGGAAAGCAAGGCTGGAGACGTTACAGAGACTGGAAAGCAAATCTGGAGATGTTACAGAGAGAGGGAAGCAAGGCTGGAGATGGTTCAGAAAGTGGAAATCAAGTTTCCACATATTACAGAGAGAGGAAAGGAAAGCGAGAGATGTTACAGAGATAGGAAAGCAAGTCTGGAGATGATTCAGAGAGTGCAAAGCAATGCTGGAGGTGTTGCGGAGAGAGAAACGCAAAGCTGGAGATGGTACAGAGAGAGGAAAGCAAGGCCGGAGATGTTACAGAGATAGGAAAGCAAGGCTGGAGATGTTTCAGAGATAGGAACGCAAGGCTAGAGATGGTTCAGATAGTGGAAAGCAAGGCCGGAGATGGTACAGAGATAGTAAAGCAAGTTTGCAGATGCTACAGAGAGAGGAAAGCAAGGCTGGAGAATTTACAGAGATAGGAAAGCAAGGCTGGAAATGCAAAAGAGATAGGAAAGCAAGGCTGGAGATGATACAGAGATAGGGAAGCAAGTCCGGAGATGTTACAGAGATAGTATAGCAAGTTTGCAGATGTTACAGATAGAGGAAAGCAAGGCTAGAGATGTTACAGAGAGAGGAAAGCAAGGCTGGCAATGTTACAGAGATGCGAAAGAAAGGCGAGAGATGTTACAGAGAGAGGAAAGCAAGGCTGGAGATGTTACAGAGAGTGGAAAGCAAGCCTGGAGATGTTACAGAGAGTGGAAAGCAAGGCTGGAGATGTTACACAGAGATGAACGCAAAGCTGGAGATGTTACAGAGTTAGCAAAGCAAGTTTTCAGATGTTAAAGAGGGTGGACAGCAAGGCTGTCGATGTTAAAGAGAGTGGAAAGCAAGGCCGCAGATTGTACAGGGATAGGAAAGCAAGGCTGGAGATGTTACAGATAGAGGAAGGGAAGGCTGGAGATGTGACAGAGATAAGAAAGCAAGGCTGAATATGTTGCACAGATAGGAAAATAGGTCTGGAGATGTTGAGGAGTGTGAGGAAAGCAAGGCTGGACATGTTACAGAGAGTAAATAGCAAGGCTGGAGATAATTCTGAGACAGAAAAGCAAGTCAGGAGAGGTTACAGAGATAGGAATGCAAGGCTGGATATGGTTCAGATAGTGGAAAGCAAGGCCGGAGATGGTACAGAGATAAGAAAGCAAGGCTGGAGATGATACAGAGATAGTAAAGCAAGTTTGCAGATGTTACAGAGAGAGGAAAGCAAGGTTGGAAATGTTACAGAGAGAGGAACGCAAAGCTGTAGATGTTACAGAGAGAGGAAAGCAAGGCTGGAGACGTTACAGAGACTGGAAAGTAAATCTGGAGATGTTACAGAGAGAGGGAAGCAAGGCTGGAGATGATTCAGAAAGTGGAAAGCAAGTTTCCACATGTTACAGAGAGAGGAAGGAAGGCGAGAGAAGTTACAGAGATAGGAAAGCAAGTCTGGAGATGTTTCAGAGAGTGCAAAGCAATGCTGGAGGTGTTGCGGAGAGAGGCACGCAAAGCTGGAGATGGTACAGAGAGAGGAAAGCAAGGCCGGAGATGTTACAGAGATGGGAATGCAAGCTTACAGATGTTACAGAGAGAGGAAAACAAGGCTAAAGATGTTACAGAGACAAGAAAGCAAGGCTGGAGATGTTTCAGAGAAAGGAAAGCAAGGCTAGAGATGGTTCAGATAGTGGAAAGCAAGGCCGGAGATGGTACAGATATAGTAAAGCAAGTTTGCAGATCTTACAGAGAGAGGAAAGCAAGGTTGGAAATGTTACCGAGAGAGGAACGCAAGGCTGGAGATGTTACAGAGAGATGAAAGAAAGGCTGGAGATGATACAGAGATAGGGAAGCAAGTCCGGAGATGTTACAGAGATAGTATATCAAGTTTGCAGATGTTACAGATAGAGGAAAGCAAGGCTGGCAATGTTACAGATTTGCGAAAGCAAGGCTAGAGATGTTACAGAGAGAGGAAAGCAAGGCTGGAGATGTTACAGAGTGAGGGAAGTAAGGCTGGAGATGTTACACAGAGAGGAACGCAAAGCTGGAGATGTTACAGAGTTAGCAAAGCAAGTTTTCAGATGTTACAGAGAGAGGACAGCAAGGCTGGCGATGTTACAGAGAGTGTAAAGCAAGGCCGCAGATTGTACAGGGATAGGAAAGCAAGGCCGGAGATGTTACAGTGTTTGGAAAGCAAGTTTGCAGATGTTACAGAGAGAAGAAAGGAAGGCTGGAGATGTTACAGATAGAGGAAAGGAAGGCTGGAGATGTGACAGAGATAGGAAAGCAAGCCTGGAGATGTTACAGAGATAGGAAAGCAAGGCTGGAGATGTTACAGAGAGAGGAAAGCAAGGCTGGAGATGTTACGGATAGAGGAAAGCAAGGCTGGAGATGTTACAGATATAGAAAAGCAAGGCTGGAGATGTTACAGAGAGTGGAAAGCAAGGCTGGAGATGTTACAGAGATAGGAAAGCAAGGCTGGAGATGTTACAGAGAGAGGAAAGCAAGGCTGGAGATGTTACAGATAGAGGAAAGCAAGGCTGGAGATGTTACAGAGAGTGGAAAGCAAGGCTGGAGATGTTACACAGAGAGGAACGCAAAGCTGGAGATGGTACAGTTAGCAAAGCAAGTTTTCAGATGTTACAGAGGGAGGACAGCAAGGATGGCGATGTTACAGAGAGTGGAAAGCAAGGCCGCAGATTGTACAGGGATAGGAAAGCAAGGCCGGAAATGTTACAGTGTTAGGAAAGCAAGTTTGCAGATGTTACAGAGAGAGGAAAGCAAGGTTGGAGATGTTTCAGATAGTGGAAAGCACGGCTGGAGACGTTACAAAGAGAGGAATGCAAGCCTGGAGATGTTACAGAGATAGGAAAGCAAGGCTGGAGATGTTACAGAGATAGGAAAGCAAGATTGCAGATGTTATAGAGAGAGGAAAGCAAGGTTGGAGATGTCACAGAGAGAGGAAAGCAAGGCTGGAGATGTTACAGAGACATGAAAGCAAGGCTGGAGATGTTACAGAGATAGGAAAGCAAGGCTGGAGATGTTACAGAGAGTGGAAAGCAAGGCTGGAGATGTTACACAGAGAGGAACGCAAAGCTGGAGATGGTACAGTTAGCAAAGCAAGTTTTCAGATGTTACAGAGGGAGGACAGCAAGGATGGCGATGTTACAGAGAGTGGAAAGCAAGGCCGCAGATTGTACAGGGATAGGAAAGCAAGGCCGGAAATGTTACAGTGTTAGGAAAGCAAGTTTGCAGATGTTACAGAGAGAGGAAAGCAAGGTTGGAGATGTTTCAGATAGTGGAAAGCACGGCTGGAGACGTTACAGAGACTGGAAAGTAAATCTGGAGATGTTACAGAGAGAGGGAAGCAAGGCTGGAGATGATTCAGAAAGTGGAAAGCAAGTTTCCACATGTTACAGAGAGAGGAAGGAAGGCGAGAGAAGTTACAGAGATAGGAAAGCAAGTCTGGAGATGTTTCAGAGAGTGCAAAGCAATGCTGGAGGTGTTGCGGAGAGAGGCACGCAAAGCTGGAGATGGTACAGAGAGAGGAAAGCAAGGCCGGAGATGTTACAGAGATGGGAATGCAAGCTTACAGATGTTACAGAGAGAGGAAAACAAGGCTAAAGATGTTACAGAGACAAGAAAGCAAGGCTGGAGATGTTTCAGAGAAAGGAAAGCAAGGCTAGAGATGGTTCAGATAGTGGAAAGCAAGGCCGGAGATGGTACAGATATAGTAAAGCAAGTTTGCAGATCTTACAGAGAGAGGAAAGCAAGGTTGGAAATGTTACAGAGAGAGGAACGCAAGGCTGGAGATGTTACAGAGAGATGAAAGAAAGGCTGGAGATGATACAGAGATAGGGAAGCAAGTCCGGAGATGTTACAGAGATAGTATATCAAGTTTGCAGATGTTACAGATAGAGGAAAGCAAGGCTGGCAATGTTACAGATTTGCGAAAGCAAGGCTAGAGATGTTACAGAGAGAGGAAAGCAAGGCTGGAGATGTTACAGAGTGAGGGAAGTAAGGCTGGAGATGTTACACAGAGAGGAACGCAAAGCTGGAGATGTTACAGAGTTAGCAAAGCAAGTTTTCAGATGTTACAGAGAGAGGACAGCAAGGCTGGCGATGTTACAGAGAGTGTAAAGCAAGGCCGCAGATTGTACAGGGATAGGAAAGCAAGGCCGGAGATGTTACAGTGTTTGGAAAGCAAGTTTGCAGATGTTACAGAGAGAAGAAAGGAAGGCTGGAGATGTTACAGATAGAGGAAAGGAAGGCTGGAGATGTGACAGAGATAGGAAAGCAAGCCTGGAGATGTTACAGAGATAGGAAAGCAAGGCTGGAGATGTTACAGAGAGAGGAAAGCAAGGCTGGAGATGTTACAGATAGAGGAAAGCAAGGCTGGAGATGTTACAGATATAGAAAAGCAAGGCTGGAGATGTTACAGAGAGTGGAAAGCAAGGCTGGAGATGTTACACAGAGAGGAACGCAAAGCTGGAGATGGTACAGTTAGCAAAGCAAGTTTTCAGATGTTACAGAGGGAGGACAGCAAGGATGGCGATGTTACAGAGAGTGGAAAGCAAGGCCGCAGATTGTACAGGGATAGGAAAGCAAGGCCGGAAATGTTACAGTGTTAGGAAAGCAAGTTTGCAGATGTTACAGAGAGTGGAAAGCAAGTCTGGAGATGTTACACAGAGAGGTACGCGAAGCTGGAGATGTTAGAGATAGGAAAGCAAGGCTGGAGATATTTCAGAGAGTGGAATGCAAGGTTGGAGATGTTACAGAGAGAGGAAAGCAAGGCCGGAGATGTTACAGAGAGAGGAACGCAAAGCTGGAGATGTTACAGAGAGAGGAAAGCAAGGCTGGAGATGGTTCAGAGAGTGGAAATCAAGTCTGGAGATGTTACAGAGATAGGAAAGCAAGGTTGCAGATGTTACAGAGAGAATAAGGCAAGGCTGGAGACGTTACAGAGAGTGGAAAGCAAATCTGGAGATATTACAGAGAGAGGGAAGCAAGGCTGGAGATGGTTCAGAAAGTGGAAAGCAAGTTTTCACATGTTACAGAGAGCGGAAAGGAAGGCGAGAGATGTTCCAGAGAAAGGAAAGCAAGGCTGAATATGTTACACAGATAGGAAAATAGGTCTGGCGATGTTGAGGAGTGTGAGGAAAGCAAGGCTGGACATGTTACTGAGAGTAAATAGCAAGGCTGGAGATAAATCTGAGACAGAAAAGCAAGTCAGGAGAGGTTACAGAGATAGGAATGCAAGGCTGGAGATGCGAAAGAGATTGGATTGCAAGGCTTGAGATATTACGGAGAGAGGAAAGCAAGGCCGAAGATGCGACAGAGATAGGAAAGCAAGGTTGGAGATTTTCCAGAGAGAGGAAGGCAAGGTTGGAGATGTTATAGAGACAGGAAAGCAAGGATGGGGATGTTTCAGAGTGTGGAAAGCAAGTCTGGAGATGTTACGGAGGGGTGAAAGCAAGGCCGGAGATGTTACAGAGATAGGAATGCAATGCCGGCGATGTTACAGAGATATGAAAGCAAGGCTGGAGATGTTAATGAGATAGGAAAGCAAGGCTGGAGATGTTACAGTGATAGGAAAGCAAGGCTGGATATGTTACAGAGATGGGAAAGCAAGGCAGAAGATGTTACAGACAGAGGAAAGCAAGGCTGGAGATGCAAAAGAGATAGGAAAGCAAGGCTGGTGATGTTAGAGATAGGAAAGCAAATCTGGAGAGCTTTCAGAGATAGAAATGCCAGGCTGGAGATGTTACAGAGAGGGGAATACAAGTGTGGTGATGTCACAGAGATAGAAAAACAAATCCGGAGATGTTACGGAGATAGGAAAACAAGTCTGGAGACTTTACAGAGGTAGGACAGAAATGCTGGAGATGGTACAGAGTGAGGAAAGCAAGGCTGGAGATATTGCTGAGACAGGAATGCAATGCTGGAGATGATACAGAGATAGGAAAGCGTTCTGGTAATGTTACAGAGAAAGGAAAGTAATGCTGGAGATGTTACAGAGAGAGGAAAGCAAGGTTGGTGAGGTTAAAGAGATAGGAATGCAAGGCTGGATATGTGAATGTGGCAGGAAAGCAAGGCTGGAGATGTTACGGAGAGAGAGGAAAGGAAGGCTGGTGATGTTACACAGAGAGGAAAGCAAGGCCGGAGATTGTATAGAGATAGGAAAGCAAGGCCGGAGATGTTGCAGTGATAGGAAAACAAGTTTGCAGATGTTAGAGAGAGAGGAAAGCAAGACTGGAGATGTTACAGAGAGAGGAAAGCAAGGCTGGAGATGTTACAGCGAGAGGAAAGCAAGGCTGGAGATGTAAGAGAGATATGAAAGCAAGGCTGGAGATGTTACAGAGATAGGAAAGCAAGTTTGCAGATGTTGCAGAGAGAGGAAAGCAAGACTGGAGATGTTACAGAGAGAGAAAAGCAAGGCTGGAGATGTTCCAGCGAGAGGAAAGCAAGGCTGGAGATGAATCAGATAGTGGAAGGCAAGGCCGGAGATGTTATAGAGATTGGAACGCAAGGCAGGAGATGTTATAGATAGAGGAAACCAAGGCTGGAGATATTACAGAGAAGGGAAAGCAAGGCTGAAGAAGTTACACAGATAGGAAAATAAGTCTGGAGATGTTTAGGAGTGTGAGGAAAGCAAGGCTGGGCATGTTACAGAGAGTAAATAGCAAGGCAGGCGATAATTCTGAGACAGGAAAGTAAGTCATGAGAGGTTACTGAGATAGGGATGCAAGGCTGGAGATGTTAATGAGATAGGAAAGCAAGGCTGGACATGTTTACGGAGAGAGAGAAAAGGAAGGCTGGAGATGTTACAGTGAGTGAAAAGCAAGGCTGGAGATGTTACACAGAGAGGTACGCGAAGCTGGAGATGTTAGAGATAGGAAAGCAAGGCTGGAGATGTGACAGAGAGAGGAAAGCAAACCTGGAGATATTTCAGAGAGTGGAATGCAAGGCTGGAGATGTTACAGAGAGAGGAAAGCAAAGCTGGAGACGTTACTGGAGGAAAGCTGGAGGAAAGCAAGGCTGGAGATGGTTCAGAGAGTGGAAAGCAAGGCCAGAGATGTTACAGAGAGAGGAATGCAAGGCCGGAGATGTTACAGAGATAGGAAAGCAAGGCTGGAAATGTTACAGAGATAGGAAAGCCAGAATGGAGATGTTACAGAGATAGGAAAGAAAGGCTGGAGGTGGTTCAGATAGTGGAAAGCAAGGCTGGAGATGTTACAGAGATAGTAAAGCAAGTTTGCAGATGTTACAGAGAGAGGAAAGCAAGGCTGGAGAATTTACAGAGATAGGAAAGCAAGGCTGGAAATGCAAAAGAGATAGGAAAGCAAGGCTGGAGATGATACAGAGATAGAGAAGCAAGGCCGGAGATGTTACAGAGATAGTATAGCAAGTCTGCAGATGTTACCGATAGAGGAAAGCAAGGCTAGAGATGTTACAGAAAGAGGAAAGCAAGGCTGGCAATGTTACAGAGATGCGAAAGCAAGGCTAGAGATGTTACAGAGAGAGGAAAGCAAGGCTGGACATGTTACAGAGAGAGGAAAGCAAGGCTGGAGATGTTACAGAGAGTGGAAAGCAAGGCTGGAGATGTTACACAGAGAGGAACGCAAAGCTGGAGATGTTACAGAGTTAGCAAAGCAAGTTTTCAGATGTTACAGAGAGTGGAAAGCAAGGCCGAAGATTGTACAGGGATAGGAAAGCAAGGCCGGAGATGTTACAGTGATAGGAAAGCAAGTTTGCAGATGTTACAGAGAGGGGAAAGCAAGGTTGGAGATGTTTCAGATAGTGGAAAGCACGGCTGGAGACGTTACAAAGAGAGGAAAGCAAGCCTGGAGATGTTACAGAGATAGGAAAGCAAGGCTGGAGATGTTACAGAGATAGGAAAGCAAGGCTGGAGATGTTACAGAGATAGGATAGTAAGTTTGCAGATGTTATAGAGAGAGGAAAGCCAGGTTGGAGATGGCACAGAGAGAGGAAAGCAAGTCTAGAGATGTTACAGAGAGAGGAAAGCAAGTCTGGAGATGTTACAGAGATAGGAAAGCAAGTTTGCAGATGTTTCAGAGTGTGGAAAGCAAGTCTGGAGATGGTACAGAGAGGGGAAAGAAAGGCCGGAGATGTTACAGTGATAGGAAAGCAAGTTTGCAGATGTTACAGAGAGAGGAAAGCAAGGTTGGAGATGTTTCAGATAGTGGAAAGCAAGGCTGGAGACGTTACAAAGATAGGAAAGCAAGCCTGGAGATGTTACAGAGATAGGAAAGCAAGGCTGGAGATGTACAGAGATCGGTAAGCAAGGCTGAATATGTTACACAAATAGGAAAATAGGTCTGGAGATGTTGAGGAGTGTGAGGAAAGCAAGGCTGGACATGTTACAGAGAGTAAATAGCAAGGCTGGAGATAATTCTGAGACAGAAGAGCAAGTCAGGAGAGCTTACAGAGATAGTAATGCAAGGCTGGAGATGCGAAAGAGATTGGATTGCAAGGCTTGAGATGTTACGGAGAGAGGAAAGCAAGGCCGAAGATGTTATAGAGAGAGGAAAGCAAGGTTGGAAATGTCACAGAGAGAGGAAAGCAAGGCGAGAGATGTTACAGAGATAGGAAAGCAAGTCTGGAGATGTTTCAAAGAGTGCAATGCAATGCTGGAGGTATTGCGGAGAGAGCAACGCAAAGCTGGAGATGGTACAGAGAGACGAAAACAAGGCCGGAGATGTTACAGAGATGGGAAAGCAAGTTTACAGATGTTATAGAGAGAGGAAAGCAAGGCCGGAGATGTTACAGAGATAGGAAAGCAAGGCTGGAGATGTTTCAGAGATAGGAAAGCAAGGCTAGAGATGGTTCAGATAGTGGAAAGCAAGGCCGGAGATGGTACAGAGATAGGAAAGCAAGTTTGCAGATGTTACAGAGTGAGGAAAGCAAGGTTGGAAATGTTACAGAGAGAGGAACGCAAAGCTGGAGATGTTACAGAGAGAGGAAAGCAAGGCTGGAGACGTTACAGAGACTGGAAAGCAAATCTGGAGATGTTACAGAGAGAGGGAAGCAAGGCTGGAGATGGTTCAGAAAGTGGAAATCAAGTTTCCACATATTACAGAGAGAGGAAAGGAAAGCGAGAGATGTTACAGAGATAGGAAAGCAAGTCTGGAGATGATTCAGAGAGTGCAAAGCAATGCTGGAGGTGTTGCGGAGAGAGAAACGCAAAGCTGGAGATGGTACAGAGAGAGGAAAGCAAGGCCGGAGATGTTACAGAGATAGGAAAGCAAGGCTGGAGATGTTTCAGAGATAGGAACGCAAGGCTAGAGATGGTTCAGATAGTGGAAAGCAAGGCCGGAGATGGTACAGAGATAGTAAAGCAAGTTTGCAGATGCTACAGAGAGAGGAAAGCAAGGCTGGAGAATTTACAGAGATAGGAAAGCAAGGCTGGAAATGCAAAAGAGATAGGAAAGCAAGGCTGGAGATGATACAGAGATAGGGAAGCAAGTCCGGAGATGTTACAGAGATAGTATAGCAAGTTTGCAGATGTTACAGATAGAGGAAAGCAAGGCTAGAGATGTTACAGAGAGAGGAAAGCAAGGCTGGCAATGTTACAGAGATGCGAAAGAAAGGCGAGAGATGTTACAGAGAGAGGAAAGCAAGGCTGGAGATGTTACAGAGAGTGGAAAGCAAGCCTGGAGATGTTACAGAGAGTGGAAAGCAAGGCTGGAGATGTTACACAGAGATGAACGCAAAGCTGGAGATGTTACAGAGTTAGCAAAGCAAGTTTTCAGATGTTAAAGAGGGTGGACAGCAAGGCTGTCGATGTTAAAGAGAGTGGAAAGCAAGGCCGCAGATTGTACAGGGATAGGAAAGCAAGGCTGGAGATGTTACAGATAGAGGAAGGGAAGGCTGGAGATGTGACAGAGATAAGAAAGCAAGGCTGAATATGTTGCACAGATAGGAAAATAGGTCTGGAGATGTTGAGGAGTGTGAGGAAAGCAAGGCTGGACATGTTACAGAGAGTAAATAGCAAGGCTGGAGATAATTCTGAGACAGAAAAGCAAGTCAGGAGAGGTTACAGAGATAGGAATGCAAGGCTGGATATGGTTCAGATAGTGGAAAGCAAGGCCGGAGATGGTACAGAGATAAGAAAGCAAGGCTGGAGATGATACAGAGATAGTAAAGCAAGTTTGCAGATGTTACAGAGAGAGGAAAGCAAGGTTGGAAATGTTACAGAGAGAGGAACGCAAAGCTGTAGATGTTACAGAGAGAGGAAAGCAAGGCTGGAGACGTTACAGAGACTGGAAAGTAAATCTGGAGATGTTACAGAGAGAGGGAAGCAAGGCTGGAGATGATTCAGAAAGTGGAAAGCAAGTTTCCACATGTTACAGAGAGAGGAAGGAAGGCGAGAGAAGTTACAGAGATAGGAAAGCAAGTCTGGAGATGTTTCAGAGAGTGCAAAGCAATGCTGGAGGTGTTGCGGAGAGAGGCACGCAAAGCTGGAGATGGTACAGAGAGAGGAAAGCAAGGCCGGAGATGTTACAGAGATGGGAATGCAAGCTTACAGATGTTACAGAGAGAGGAAAACAAGGCTAAAGATGTTACAGAGACAAGAAAGCAAGGCTGGAGATGTTTCAGAGAAAGGAAAGCAAGGCTAGAGATGGTTCAGATAGTGGAAAGCAAGGCCGGAGATGGTACAGATATAGTAAAGCAAGTTTGCAGATCTTACAGAGAGAGGAAAGCAAGGTTGGAAATGTTACCGAGAGAGGAACGCAAGGCTGGAGATGTTACAGAGAGATGAAAGAAAGGCTGGAGATGATACAGAGATAGGGAAGCAAGTCCGGAGATGTTACAGAGATAGTATATCAAGTTTGCAGATGTTACAGATAGAGGAAAGCAAGGCTGGCAATGTTACAGATTTGCGAAAGCAAGGCTAGAGATGTTACAGAGAGAGGAAAGCAAGGCTGGAGATGTTACAGAGTGAGGGAAGTAAGGCTGGAGATGTTACACAGAGAGGAACGCAAAGCTGGAGATGTTACAGAGTTAGCAAAGCAAGTTTTCAGATGTTACAGAGAGAGGACAGCAAGGCTGGCGATGTTACAGAGAGTGTAAAGCAAGGCCGCAGATTGTACAGGGATAGGAAAGCAAGGCCGGAGATGTTACAGTGTTTGGAAAGCAAGTTTGCAGATGTTACAGAGAGAAGAAAGGAAGGCTGGAGATGTTACAGATAGAGGAAAGGAAGGCTGGAGATGTGACAGAGATAGGAAAGCAAGCCTGGAGATGTTACAGAGATAGGAAAGCAAGGCTGGAGATGTTACAGAGAGAGGAAAGCAAGGCTGGAGATGTTACGGATAGAGGAAAGCAAGGCTGGAGATGTTACAGATATAGAAAAGCAAGGCTGGAGATGTTACAGAGAGTGGAAAGCAAGGCTGGAGATGTTACAGAGATAGGAAAGCAAGGCTGGAGATGTTACAGAGAGAGGAAAGCAAGGCTGGAGATGTTACAGATAGAGGAAAGCAAGGCTGGAGATGTTACAGAGAGTGGAAAGCAAGGCTGGAGATGTTACACAGAGAGGAACGCAAAGCTGGAGATGGTACAGTTAGCAAAGCAAGTTTTCAGATGTTACAGAGGGAGGACAGCAAGGATGGCGATGTTACAGAGAGTGGAAAGCAAGGCCGCAGATTGTACAGGGATAGGAAAGCAAGGCCGGAAATGTTACAGTGTTAGGAAAGCAAGTTTGCAGATGTTACAGAGAGAGGAAAGCAAGGTTGGAGATGTTTCAGATAGTGGAAAGCACGGCTGGAGACGTTACAAAGAGAGGAATGCAAGCCTGGAGATGTTACAGAGATAGGAAAGCAAGGCTGGAGATGTTACAGAGATAGGAAAGCAAGATTGCAGATGTTATAGAGAGAGGAAAGCAAGGTTGGAGATGTCACAGAGAGAGGAAGGCAAGGCTGGAGATGTTACAGAGACATGAAAGCAAGGCTGGAGATGTTACAGAGATAGGAAAGCAAGGCTGGAGATGTTACAGAGAGTGGAAAGCAAGGCTGGAGATGTTACACAGAGAGGAACGCAAAGCTGGAGATGGTACAGTTAGCAAAGCAAGTTTTCAGATGTTACAGAGGGAGGACAGCAAGGATGGCGATGTTACAGAGAGTGGAAAGCAAGGCCGCAGATTGTACAGGGATAGGAAAGCAAGGCCGGAAATGTTACAGTGTTAGGAAAGCAAGTTTGCAGATGTTACAGAGAGAGGAAAGCAAGGTTGGAGATGTTTCAGATAGTGGAAAGCACGGCTGGAGACGTTACAAAGAGAGGAATGCAAGCCTGGAGATGTTACAGAGATAGGAAAGCAAGGCTGGAGATGTTACAGAGATAGGAAAGCAAGATTGCAGATGTTATAGAGAGAGGAAAGCAAGGTTGGAGATGTCACAGAGAGAGGAAAGCAAGGCTGGAGATGTTACAGAGACATGAAAGCAAGGCTGGAGATGTTACAGAGATAGGAAAGCAAGTTTGCAGATGTTACAGAGATAGGAAAGCAAGTTTGCAGATGTTACAGAGATAGGAAAGCAAGGCTGGAGATGTTACAGATAGAGGAAAGGAAGGCTGGAGATGTTACAGATAGAGGAAAGGAAGGCTGGAGATGTTCCAGAGAAAGGAAAGCAAGGATGGATATGTTACACAGATAGGAAAATAGGTCTGGAGATGTTGAGGAGTGTGAGGAAAGCAAGGCTGGACATGTTACAGGGAGTAAATAGCAAGTCAGGAGTGGTTACAGAGATAGGAATGCAAGGCTGGAGATTCGAAAGAGATTGGATTGCAAGGCTTGAGATGTTACGGAGAGAGGAAAGCAAGGCCGAAGATGCTACAGAGATAGGAAAGCAAGGTTGGAGATGTTATAGAGAGAGAAAAGCAAGGTTGGAGATGTCACAGAGAGTGGAAAGCAAGGTTAGAGATGTTACAGAGAGAGGAAAGCAAGGCTGGAGATATTACAGAGATATGAAAGCAAGGCTGGAGATGTTACAGAGATAGGAAAGCAAGTTTGCAGATGTTACAGAGAGAGGAAAGCAAGGTTGGAGATGTTACAGAGAGTGGAAAGCAAGGTTAGAGATGTTACAGAGAGAGGAAAGCAAGGCTGGAGATATTACAGAGATATGAAAGCAAGGCTGGAGATGCTACCGAGAGAGGAAAGCAAGGCGAGAGATGTTACAGAGATAGGAAAGCAAGGTTGCAGATGTTATGGAGAGAGAAAAGCAAGGTTGGAGATGTCACAGAGAGTGGAAAGCAAGGTTAGAGATGTTACAGAGAGAGGAAAGCAAGGCTGGAGATATTACAGAGATATGAAAGCAAGGCTGGAGATGTTACAGAGATAGGAAAGCAAGTTTGCAGATGTTACAGAGAGAGGAAAGCAAGGTTGGAGATGTTACAGAGAGTGGAAAGCAAAGCTGGAGATGTTACGGAGAGGGGAAAGCAAGGCCGGAGATGTTACAGAGATAGGACTGCAATGCCGGCGACGTTACAGAGATATGAAAGCAAGACTGGAGATGTTACTGAGATAGGATAGCAAGGCTGGAGATCTTACAGTGATAGGAAAGCAAGGCTGGATATGTTACAGAGATGGGAAAGCAAGGCAGAAGATGTTACAGACAGAGGGAAGCAAGGCTGGAGATGCAAAAGAGATAGGAAAGCAAAGCTGGTGATGTTAGAGATAGGAAAGCAAATCTGGAGAGCTTACAGAGATAGGAATGCCAGGCTGGAGATGTTACAGAGAGGGGAATACAAGTGTGGAGATGTCACAGAGATAGAAAAGCAAATCTGGAGATGTTACGGAGATAGGAAAACAAGTCTGGAGACTTTACAGAGGTAGGAAAGAAATGCTGGAGATGTTACAGAGAGAGGAAAGCTAGGCTGGAGATATTGCTGAGACAGGAATGCAAGGCTGGAGATGATACAGAGATAGGAAAGCATTCTGGTAATGTTAGAGAGAAAGGAAAGTAATGCTGGAGATGTTACAGAGAGAGGAAAGCAAGGTTGGTGAGGTTAAAGAGATAGGAATGCAAGGCTAGAGATGTTAAAGAGATTGGAATGCAAGGCTGGATATGTGAATGTGACAGGAAAGCAAGGCTGGAGATGTTACGGACAGAGAGGAAAGGAAGGCTGGTGATGTTACAGAGATAGGAAAACAAGTCTGGAGTTGTTACAGAGATAGAAAGCAAGGCTGGAGATATTACAGAGAGAGGAAAGCAAGGCTGGAGATTGTACAGAGATAGGAAAGCAAGGCCGGAGATGTTGCAGTGATAGGAAAACAAGTTTGCAGATGTTAGAGAGAGAGGAAAGCAAGACTGGAGATGTTACAGAGAGAGGAAAGCAAGGCCGGAGATGTTACAGGGATAGGATAGAAAGGCTGGAGATGTTACAGTGAGTGCAAAGCAAGGCTGGAGATGTAAGAGAGATATGAAAGCAAGGCTGGAGATGTTACAGAGATAGGAAAGCAAGTTTGCAGATGTTGCAGAGAGAGGAAAGCAAGACTGGAGATGTTACAGAGAGAGGAAAGCAAGGCCGGAGATGTTACAGGGATAGGATAGAAAGGCTGGAGATGTTACAGTGAGTGCAAAGCAAGGCTGGAGATGTAAGAGAGATATGAAAGCAAGGCTGGAGATGTTACAGAGATAGGAAAGCAAGTTTGTAGATGTTGCAGAGAGAGGAAAGCAAGGCTGGAGATGTTACAGAGAGAGGGAAGCAAGGCTGGAGATGGTTCAGAAAGTGGAAATCAAGTTTCCACATATTACAGAGAGAGGAAAGGAAAGCGAGAGATGTTACAGAGATAGGAAAGCAAGTCTGGAGATGATTCAGAGAGTGCAAAGCAATGCTGGAGGTGTTGCGGAGAGAGAAACGCAAAGCTGGAGATGGTACAGAGAGAGGAAAGCAAGGCCGGAGATGTTACAGAGATAGGAAAGCAAGGCTGGAGATGTTTCAGAGATAGGAACGCAAGGCTAGAGATGGTTCAGATAGTGGAAAGCAAGGCCGGAGATGGTACAGAGATAGTAAAGCAAGTTTGCAGATGCTACAGAGAGAGGAAAGCAAGGCTGGAGAATTTACAGAGATAGGAAAGCAAGGCTGGAAATGCAAAAGAGATAGGAAAGCAAGGCTGGAGATGATACAGAGATAGGGAAGCAAGTCCGGAGATGTTACAGAGATAGTATAGCAAGTTTGCAGATGTTACAGATAGAGGAAAGCAAGGCTAGAGATGTTACAGAGAGAGGAAAGCAAGGCTGGCAATGTTACAGAGATGCGAAAGAAAGGCGAGAGATGTTACAGAGAGAGGAAAGCAAGGCTGGAGATGTTACAGAGAGTGGAAAGCAAGCCTGGAGATGTTACAGAGAGTGGAAAGCAAGGCTAGAGATGTTACACAGAGATGAACGCAAAGCTGGAGATGTTACAGAGTTAGCAAAGCAAGTTTTCAGATGTTAAAGAGGGTGGACAGCAAGGCTGTCGATGTTAAAGAGAGTGGAAAGCAAGGCCGCAGATTGTACAGGGATAGGAAAGCAAGGCTGGAGATGTTACAGATAGAGGAAGGGAAGGCTGGAGATGTGACAGAGATAAGAAAGCAAGGCTGAATATGTTGCACAGATAGGAAAATAGGTCTGGAGATGTTGAGGAGTGTGAGGAAAGCAAGGCTGGACATGTTACAGAGAGTAAATAGCAAGGCTGGAGATAATTCTGAGACAGAAAAGCAAGTCAGGAGAGGTTACAGAGATAGGAATGCAAGGCTGGATATGGTTCAGATAGTGGAAAGCAAGGCCGGAGATGGTACAGAGATAAGAAAGCAAGGCTGGAGATGATACAGAGATAGTAAAGCAAGTTTGCAGATGTTACAGAGAGAGGAAAGCAAGGTTGGAAATGTTACAGAGAGAGGAACGCAAAGCTGTAGATGTTACAGAGAGAGGAAAGCAAGGCTGGAGACGTTACAGAGACTGGAAAGTAAATCTGGAGATGTTACAGAGAGAGGGAAGCAAGGCTGGAGATGATTCAGAAAGTGGAAAGCAAGTTTCCACATGTTACAGAGAGAGGAAGGAAGGCGAGAGAAGTTACAGAGATAGGAAAGCAAGTCTGGAGATGTTTCAGAGAGTGCAAAGCAATGCTGGAGGTGTTGCGGAGAGAGGCACGCAAAGCTGGAGATGGTACAGAGAGAGGAAAGCAAGGCCGGAGATGTTACAGAGATGGGAATGCAAGCTTACAGATGTTACAGAGAGAGGAAAACAAGGCTAAAGATGTTACAGAGACAAGAAAGCAAGGCTGGAGATGTTTCAGAGAAAGGAAAGCAAGGCTAGAGATGGTTCAGATAGTGGAAAGCAAGGCCGGAGATGGTACAGATATAGTAAAGCAAGTTTGCAGATCTTACAGAGAGAGGAAAGCAAGGTTGGAAATGTTACCGAGAGAGGAACGCAAGGCTGGAGATGTTACAGAGAGATGAAAGAAAGGCTGGAGATGATACAGAGATAGGGAAGCAAGTCCGGAGATGTTACAGAGATAGTATATCAAGTTTGCAGATGTTACAGATAGAGGAAAGCAAGGCTGGCAATGTTACAGATTTGCGAAAGCAAGGCTAGAGATGTTACAGAGAGAGGAAAGCAAGGCTGGAGATGTTACAGAGTGAGGGAAGTAAGGCTGGAGATGTTACACAGAGAGGAACGCAAAGCTGGAGATGTTACAGAGTTAGCAAAGCAAGTTTTCAGATGTTACAGAGAGAGGACAGCAAGGCTGGCGATGTTACAGAGAGTGTAAAGCAAGGCCGCAGATTGTACAGGGATAGGAAAGCAAGGCCGGAGATGTTACAGTGTTTGGAAAGCAAGTTTGCAGATGTTACAGAGAGAAGAAAGGAAGGCTGGAGATGTTACAGATAGAGGAAAGGAAGGCTGGAGATGTGACAGAGATAGGAAAGCAAGCCTGGAGATGTTACAGAGATAGGAAAGCAAGGCTGGAGATGTTACAGAGAGAGGAAAGCAAGGCTGGAGATGTTACGGATAGAGGAAAGCAAGGCTGGAGATGTTACAGATATAGAAAAGCAAGGCTGGAGATGTTACAGAGAGTGGAAAGCAAGGCTGGAGATGTTACAGAGATAGGAAAGCAAGGCTGGAGATGTTACAGAGAGAGGAAAGCAAGGCTGGAGATGTTACAGATAGAGGAAAGCAAGGCTGGAGATGTTACAGATATAGAAAAGCAAGGCTGGAGATGTTACAGAGAGTGGAAAGCAAGGCTGGAGATGTTACACAGAGAGGAACGCAAAGCTGGAGATGGTACAGTTAGCAAAGCAAGTTTTCAGATGTTACAGAGGGAGGACAGCAAGGATGGCGATGTTACAGAGAGTGGAAAGCAAGGCCGCAGATTGTACAGGGATAGGAAAGCAAGGCCGGAAATGTTACAGTGTTAGGAAAGCAAGTTTGCAGATGTTACAGAGAGAGGAAAGCAAGGTTGGAGATGTTTCAGATAGTGGAAAGCACGGCTGGAGACGTTACAAAGAGAGGAATGCAAGCCTGGAGATGTTACAGAGATAGGAAAGCAAGGCTGGAGATGTTACAGAGATAGGAAAGCAAGATTGCAGATGTTATAGAGAGAGGAAAGCAAGGTTGGAGATGTCACAGAGAGAGGAAAGCAAGGCTGGAGATGTTACAGAGACATGAAAGCAAGGCTGGAGATGTTACAGAGATAGGAAAGCAAGGCTGGAGATGTTACAGAGAGTGGAAAGCAAGGCTGGAGATGTTACACAGAGAGGAACGCAAAGCTGGAGATGGTACAGTTAGCAAAGCAAGTTTTCAGATGTTACAGAGGGAGGACAGCAAGGATGGCGATGTTACAGAGAGTGGAAAGCAAGGCCGCAGATTGTACAGGGATAGGAAAGCAAGGCCGGAAATGTTACAGTGTTAGGAAAGCAAGTTTGCAGATGTTACAGAGAGAGGAAAGCAAGGTTGGAGATGTTTCAGATAGTGGAAAGCACGGCTGGAGACGTTACAAAGAGAGGAATGCAAGCCTGGAGATGTTACAGAGATAGGAAAGCAAGGCTGGAGATGTTACAGAGATAGGAAAGCAAGATTGCAGATGTTATAGAGAGAGGAAAGCAAGGTTGGAGATGTCACAGAGAGAGGAAAGCAAGGCTGGAGATGTTACAGAGACATGAAAGCAAGGCTGGAGATGTTACAGAGATAGGAAAGCAAGTTTGCAGATGTTACAGAGATAGGAAAGCAAGTTTGCAGATGTTACAGAGATAGGAAAGCAAGGCTGGAGATGTTACAGATAGAGGAAAGGAAGGCTGGAGATGTTACAGATAGAGGAAAGGAAGGCTGGAGATGTTCCAGAGAAAGGAAAGCAAGGATGGATATGTTACACAGATAGGAAAATAGGTCTGGAGATGTTGAGGAGTGTGAGGAAAGCAAGGCTGGACATGTTACAGGGAGTAAATAGCAAGTCAGGAGTGGTTACAGAGATAGGAATGCAAGGCTGGAGATTCGAAAGAGATTGGATTGCAAGGCTTGAGATGTTACGGAGAGAGGAAAGCAAGGCCGAAGATGCTACAGAGATAGGAAAGCAAGGTTGGAGATGTTATAGAGAGAGAAAAGCAAGGTTGGAGATGTCACAGAGAGTGGAAAGCAAGGTTAGAGATGTTACAGAGAGAGGAAAGCAAGGCTGGAGATATTACAGAGATATGAAAGCAAGGCTGGAGATGTTACAGAGATAGGAAAGCAAGTTTGCAGATGTTACAGAGAGAGGAAAGCAAGGTTGGAGATGTTACAGAGAGTGGAAAGCAAGGTTAGAGATGTTACAGAGAGAGGAAAGCAAGGCTGGAGATATTACAGAGATATGAAAGCAAGGCTGGAGATGCTACCGAGAGAGGAAAGCAAGGCGAGAGATGTTACAGAGATAGGAAAGCAAGGTTGCAGATGTTATGGAGAGAGAAAAGCAAGGTTGGAGATGTCACAGAGAGTGGAAAGCAAGGTTAGAGATGTTACAGAGAGAGGAAAGCAAGGCTGGAGATATTACAGAGATATGAAAGCAAGGCTGGAGATGTTACAGAGATAGGAAAGCAAGTTTGCAGATGTTACAGAGAGAGGAAAGCAAGGTTGGAGATGTTACAGAGAGTGGAAAGCAAAGCTGGAGATGTTACGGAGAGGGGAAAGCAAGGCCGGAGATGTTACAGAGATAGGACTGCAATGCCGGCGACGTTACAGAGATATGAAAGCAAGACTGGAGATGTTACTGAGATAGGATAGCAAGGCTGGAGATCTTACAGTGATAGGAAAGCAAGGCTGGATATGTTACAGAGATGGGAAAGCAAGGCAGAAGATGTTACAGACAGAGGGAAGCAAGGCTGGAGATGCAAAAGAGATAGGAAAGCAAAGCTGGTGATGTTAGAGATAGGAAAGCAAATCTGGAGAGCTTACAGAGATAGGAATGCCAGGCTGGAGATGTTACAGAGAGGGGAATACAAGTGTGGAGATGTCACAGAGATAGAAAAGCAAATCTGGAGATGTTACGGAGATAGGAAAACAAGTCTGGAGACTTTACAGAGGTAGGAAAGAAATGCTGGAGATGTTACAGAGAGAGGAAAGCTAGGCTGGAGATATTGCTGAGACAGGAATGCAAGGCTGGAGATGATACAGAGATAGGAAAGCATTCTGGTAATGTTAGAGAGAAAGGAAAGTAATGCTGGAGATGTTACAGAGAGAGGAAAGCAAGGTTGGTGAGGTTAAAGAGATAGGAATGCAAGGCTAGAGATGTTAAAGAGATTGGAATGCAAGGCTGGATATGTGAATGTGACAGGAAAGCAAGGCTGGAGATGTTACGGACAGAGAGGAAAGGAAGGCTGGTGATGTTACAGAGATAGGAAAACAAGTCTGGAGTTGTTACAGAGATAGAAAGCAAGGCTGGAGATATTACAGAGAGAGGAAAGCAAGGCTGGAGATTGTACAGAGATAGGAAAGCAAGGCCGGAGATGTTGCAGTGATAGGAAAACAAGTTTGCAGATGTTAGAGAGAGAGGAAAGCAAGACTGGAGATGTTACAGAGAGAGGAAAGCAAGGCCGGAGATGTTACAGGGATAGGATAGAAAGGCTGGAGATGTTACAGTGAGTGCAAAGCAAGGCTGGAGATGTAAGAGAGATATGAAAGCAAGGCTGGAGATGTTACAGAGATAGGAAAGCAAGTTTGCAGATGTTGCAGAGAGAGGAAAGCAAGACTGGAGATGTTACAGAGAGAGGAAAGCAAGGCCGGAGATGTTACAGGGATAGGATAGAAAGGCTGGAGATGTTACAGTGAGTGCAAAGCAAGGCTGGAGATGTAAGAGAGATATGAAAGCAAGGCTGGAGATGTTACAGAGATAGGAAAGCAAGTTTGTAGATGTTGCAGAGAGAGGAAAGCAAGGCTGGAGATGTTACAGCGAGAGGAAAGCAAGGCTGGAGATGGATCAGATAGTGGAAGGCAAGGCCGGAGATGTTATAGAGATTGGAACGCAAGGCAGGAGATGTTATAGATAGAGGAAACCAAGGCTGGAGATATTACAGAGATGGGAATGCAAGGCTGAAGAAGTTACACAGATAGGAAAATAAGTCTGGAGATGTTTAGGAGTGTGAGGAAAGCAAGGCTGGGCATGTTACAGAGAGTAAATAGCAAGGCAGGCGATAATTCTGAGACAGGAAAGTAAGTCATGAGAGGTTACTGAGATAGGGATGCAAGGCTGGAGATGTTAAAGAGATTGGATTGCAAGGCTTGAGATGTTAATGAGATAGGAAAGCAAGGCTGGACATGTTTACGGAGAGAGAGAAAAGGAAGGCTGGAGATGTTATAGATATAGGAAAACACTCTGGAGGTGTTACAGAGAATTGAAAGCAAGGCTGGAGATGTTACAGAGAGAGGAAAGCAATCAGGAGATGTTACAGATATAGGAAAGCACGTCTGGAGAGGTTACAGAGATAGGAATGCAAGGCTGGAGATCTTATGTAGAGAGGAAAGGAAGGGCGAAAATGTTACAGAGATACGAAAGCAAGGCTGGAGATTTTGCAGAGATAGGAAAGCAAGGCTGGCGATGTTACACAGATATGAAAGCATGTCTGTAGAGGTAACAAAGATAGGAATGCAAGGCTGGAGATGTTAATGAGATAGGAAAGCAAGATAGGATATGTTATGGAGAGAGGGGAAAGCGAGGCTGGAGATGTTACAGTGATAGGGAAAGCAAGGCTAGAGTTGTTACAGAGATAGGAAAGCAATGCTAGAGATGCTACAGGGATAGGAAAGTAAGGCTGGAGACGTTACAGAGAGAGGAAAGCAAGCCTGGAGATGTCACATTGATAGGAAAGGAAGGCTGGAGATGTTACAGACATTGGGAATGCCAGGCTGCAGATGGTAATGAGATAGGAAAGCAAGGTAGGAGTTGTTACGGAGAGAGAGGAAAGCAAAGCTGGAGATGTTACAGAGAGTGGAAAGCAAGACTGGAGATGTTACATAGAGTGGAATGCAAGGCTGGAGATGTTACAAAGATAGGAAAGCAAGGCCGAAGATGCTCCAGAGATAGGAAAGCAAAGCTGGTAATGTTGCAGAGATAGGAAAGCAAGGCTGGAGACGTTGCGGGGAGAGGAATTAAGTCAAGAGATGTAACAGATAAAGGAAAGCAAGTCTGGAGAGTTTACGGAGATAGGAATGCCAGGCTGGAGATGTTAATGTCATAGGAAAGCAAGGTAGGAGATTGTATGGAGAGAGAGGAAAGCAACGCTGGAGATGATACAGAGATAGGAATGCAAGTCCGGAGATGTTACACAGATATGAAAGCAAGGCTGGAGATGTTACAGAGAGTGGAACGCAAGGCTGGAGGTGTTACAGAGATAGGAATGCAAGGCCGGAGATGTTACAGAGATAGGAAGGCAAAGACAGAGATGTTACAGAGAGAGGAAAGCAAGGCTGGAGATATTACAGAGATAGGAATTCCAGGCTGGAGATGTTAATGAGATAGGAAGGCGAGGTAGGAGATGTTACAGAGTAAGGAAAGCAAGCCTGGAGATGTTAGAGATAGGAAAGCAAGGCTGGAGATGTTTCAGAGAGAGGACAGCAAGGTTAGAGATGTTACAGGGATAGGAAAGTAAGTCTGGAAACGTTATAGAGGGAGGAATGCAAGCCTGGAGATGTTATAGTGATAGGAAAGCAAGGCAGGAGATGTTACAGATAGAGGAAAGCAAGGCTGGAGATATTACAGAGAGAGGAAAGCAAGGCTGGAGATTGTACAGAGATAGGAAAGCAAGGCCGGAGATGTTGCAGTGATAGGAAAACAAGTTTGCAGATGTTAGAGAGAGAGGAAAGCAAGACTGGAGATGTTACAGAGAGAGGAAAGCAAGGCCGGAGATGTTACAGGGATAGGATAGAAAGGCTGGAGATGTTACAGTGAGTGCAAAGCAAGGCTGGAGATGTAAGAGAGATATGAAAGCAAGGCTGGAGATGTTACAGAGTTAGGAAAGCAAGTTTGCAGATGTTGCAGAGAGAGGAAAGCAAGACTGGAGATGTTACAGAGAGAGGAAAGCAAGGCCGGAGATGTTACAGGGATAGGATAGAAAGGCTGGAGATGTTACAGTGAGTGCAAAGCAAGGCTGGAGATGTAAGAGAGATATGAAAGCAAGGCTGGAGATGTTACAGAGATAGGAAAGCAAGTTTGTAGATGTTGCAGAGAGAGGAAAGCAAGGCTGGAGATGTTACAGCGAGAGGAAAGCAAGGCTGGAGATGGATCAGATAGTGGAAGGCAAGGCCGGAGATGTTATAGAGATTGGAACGCAAGGCAGGAGATGTTATAGATAGAGGAAACCAAGGCTGGAGATATTACAGAGATGGGAATGCAAGGCTGAAGAAGTTACACAGATAGGAAAATAAGTCTGGAGATGTTTAGGAGTGTGAGGAAAGCAAGGCTGGGCATGTTACAGAGAGTAAATAGCAAGGCAGGCGATAATTCTGAGACAGGAAAGTAAGTCATGAGAGGTTACTGAGATAGGGATGCAAGGCTGGAGATGTTAAAGAGATTGGATTGCAAGGCTTGAGATGTTAATGAGATAGGAAAGCAAGGCTGGACATGTTTACGGAGAGAGAGAAAAGGAAGGCTGGAGATGTTATAGATATAGGAAAACACTCTGGAGGTGTTACAGAGAATTGAAAGCAAGGCTGGAGATGTTACAGAGAGAGGAAAGCAATCAGGAGATGTTACAGATATAGGAAAGCACGTCTGGAGAGGTTACAGAGATAGGAATGCAAGGCTGGAGATCTTATGTAGAGAGGAAAGGAAGGGCGAAAATGTTACAGAGATACGAAAGCAAGGCTGGAGATTTTGCAGAGATAGGAAAGCAAGGCTGGCGATGTTACACAGATATGAAAGCATGTCTGTAGAGGTAACAAAGATAGGAATGCAAGGCTGGAGATGTTAATGAGATAGGAAAGCAAGATAGGATATGTTATGGAGAGAGGGGAAAGCGAGGCTGGAGATGTTACAGTGATAGGGAAAGCAAGGCTAGAGTTGTTACAGAGATAGGAAAGCAATGCTAGAGATGCTACAGGGATAGGAAAGTAAGGCTGGAGACGTTACAGAGAGAGGAAAGCAAGCCTGGAGATGTCACATTGATAGGAAAGGAAGGCTGGAGATGTTACAGACATTGGGAATGCCAGGCTGCAGATGGTAATGAGATAGGAAAGCAAGGTAGGAGTTGTTACGGAGAGAGAGGAAAGCAAAGCTGGAGATGTTACAGAGAGTGGAAAGCAAGACTGGAGATGTTACATAGAGTGGAATGCAAGGCTGGAGATGTTACAAAGATAGGAAAGCAAGGCCGAAGATGCTCCAGAGATAGGAAAGCAAAGCTGGTAATGTTGCAGAGATAGGAAAGCAAGGCTGGAGACGTTGCGGGGAGAGGAATTAAGTCAAGAGATGTAACAGATAAAGGAAAGCAAGTCTGGAGAGTTTACGGAGATAGGAATGCCAGGCTGGAGATGTTAATGTCATAGGAAAGCAAGGTAGGAGATTGTATGGAGAGAGAGGAAAGCAACGCTGGAGATGATACAGAGATAGGAATGCAAGTCCGGAGATGTTACACAGATATGAAAGCAAGGCTGGAGATGTTACAGAGAGTGGAACGCAAGGCTGGAGGTGTTACAGAGATAGGAATGCAAGGCCGGAGATGTTACAGAGATAGGAAGGCAAAGACAGAGATGTTACAGAGAGAGGAAAGCAAGGCTGGAGATATTACAGAGATAGGAATTCCAGGCTGGAGATGTTAATGAGATAGGAAGGCGAGGTAGGAGATGTTACAGAGTAAGGAAAGCAAGCCTGGAGATGTTAGAGATAGGAAAGCAAGGCTGGAGATGTTTCAGAGAGAGGACAGCAAGGTTAGAGATGTTACAGGGATAGGAAAGTAAGTCTGGAAACGTTATAGAGGGAGGAATGCAAGCCTGGAGATGTTATAGTGATAGGAAAGCAAGGCAGGAGATGTTACAGATAGAGGAAAGCAAGGCTGGAGATGTTACAGAGAGTGAATAGAAAGGCTGGAGATATTTTTGAGACAGGAAAACAAGGCTGGAGATGTTACAGAGATAGGAAAGTATGTCTGGAGATGTTTCAGAGAGTGGAAAGTAAGGCTGCAGATTTTACAGAGGGAGGAAAGCAAGGCCGAAAATGCTTCACAGATAGGAATGCAAGGCTGGAGTTGTTCCAGAGAGTGGAAAGCAAGGTTGCAGATTGTACGGAAAGCAAGGCTGGAGATGTTACAGTGATAGGAAAGCATTCTATTAATGTTGCAGAGATAGGAAAGCAAGGCTGGAGAAGTTACAGAGAGAGGAAACAAGTCAGAAGATGTTACAGAGATAAGGAAAGCAAGTCTGGAGAGCTTACAGAGATAGGAATGCCAGGCTGGAGATGTTAATGAGATAGGAAGGCTAGGTAGGAGATGTTACAGAGTAAGGAAAGCAAGCCTGGAGATTTTACAGAGTGAGGAAAGCAAGGCAGGAGATGTTACAGATAGATGAAAGCAAGGCTGAAGATGTTACAGAGATAGGAATGCAAGGCTGGACATGTTAAGAGACAGGAAAGCAAGGCTGGAAATGTTTCGGAGAGAGAGGAAAGCAAGGCTGGACATGTTACAGAGAGGAAAGCAAGGCTGGAGATGTTACAGAGATGGGAAAGAAAGGCTGGAGATGTTACAGAGTGAAGAAGGCAGGGCTGGAGATGTTACAGAGAGTGGAATGCAAGTCTGGAGAATCTATACTGGGTGGACCACTTCAAATCCACCACCCAGAGGTGCTCAGCAGCAGCATTGCTGATCGACATGGTCGTGTCCATAAGGTCATGGCTGCTTGACGAGGTCTGCACCGGATCGGGAGGGAATGACTGACAGGGAGAACCATACTTTACCTCATCTTCTGCAATCTACCGGCTGCGGACACATTGACGATGGCCATATTGGGAACAGTGTCTACTGCACACAGTATTTCTGGAGACAAAGCCCCACTTTCACATTGTGAATATTGTGTGTGTGTGTGTGTGTTTGTGTGTGTGTGTGCGCGCGCATGAGCGCACATGTGAGAGATGCTATCACCATTCGAAACGGACTCAGCACTGGCCTGTGTGAGGTGATGTGGGTTATTACCTACAGAAGCAGATTTGTACTCTTGCATAATTTTCACTGTCCATGCCTGGCATATGCTCCACTTTACCCTGATAATCAGGCCAGGGATAAACCCTTGTTCAATGGGGAATACAGGAGGACGATCCAAGAGCAGCACCAGGTACACCTCAAAATGAGGTGACGTTATCAAACAGGACCACTTACTCACCAAATAGCATAAACAGCTAGTGGTAGACAAACCTAACCAACAAATCTGACCTAATCTCTGCAATCCTGTCACATGCAGTCAGGTTGAATTGTGTGGTCAATCAAACAACTCATAGAGAAAGAGGATCCCACATACCAACTTCCTCAATGATGGAAAAGCCTAGAACAGCAATAGAAAAATTTAGGCTCAATCATTCACAGTAATGTTCAGACAGAAGTATCGATGGGATGATCAATTTTAGTCCCCTCCATGTGGCATTCTTCAGCTAATTCGATTCACTGTGTGTGGTATCTACAAACGGCTGGAGGGACTGGAGAATGCAAAGGCTGTGAGCCCTGAAAACATTCCAATCAAGCTGTTCCTGCTGGGATACAGCACTGGCACCTACCTGAAAATGTGGGAAACTATCCGGGTGTGGGTTCAATGATATGGTCAGTCCAGTTCTGGTAACGGTAATCCCTGGGATATTGCTTGGTGGGTATTCAGTGATCGTGGCATTGAAGATTGGAAGATATGGGTGTGTCCGGGTGTGTCCTGTACACACACTGTCAAAACATCAGGCAATCAATGATTGCCCCATTGCTCTAATCCCAATCATTAATAAAGTGATCAAGATGTCATCTCCAGTGGGATCAAGCAGCACTTCCTCAACACCAACCTGAACACTGAAGCTCAGTTTGGGCTCTCATCCCTTGGGCTCATTGAACCCTGGGTTTAATGATGCACAACAAGAAAACACACAGCTGAAATCTAGAGGGGAGGCGGCAGTGACTGCACTTAACATCATCATAACTGCATTTGACCAAATGTCGTACCCAGGATTAACGGCAAAACCGGAGCAAATAGGAATCATCTGCACTGGCTGAAGTTATACCTGAAAGGAAGGTGGCTGGGGTTGGTGGGGAGCAGACATCTCAGCTCCAGGACAGCTCTGCAGCAGTTTCCCAGGAGAGGGGTTTCTGAGTAAACCTGTAGATCAAAATTGGAAAGATAAGGCACCATACTCCGACAGATACGACTGGTGGCAGTTTGACCGGACAGTCATCATGCCTCAAGTAAGTAGGAGGTTGAGTAGGACAGACCTTTAGTCACCCCAGCCAATGAAGAAAGTAAATCCACACTGTTAGCATTAATATCTAGCCGTCCAATAGATTGAGCTAACCAAGTCCTCCCTCGACTTCATGGGGAAGATACTGTAACATTACTCTGCTCAGATATGTTGTTAGACACCTCTGGAGCAGGTGGAACTAGAAGCAAGCTTCCTAGCTCAGACAGAGGGACAGCATCAGTGAGCTCTCAGAATGCTCTCTGCCCCAGGCCCAATCATAAATTACCATCACGACACTGTAAAGTCACAACTGGGGATGTTTGCCAATGATTGGACAATGTTCAACACCATTCGTGTTTTACTCAGATATTGAAGCAATCCTTATCCAAATGCAACAAGGACCTGGAAATATGAAGGAGTGTGCTTTACAGTGACAAGTGCCATTTCCATTTCCCATGTGCCAGACAACGATTACCTGTAACAATAGAAAATTGAACCATACCTTCCAATGTTCAATGCCACCACCATCACTGAACAGCCACCTAGCAATATCCCGGGGATTCCCGTTATCCAGAACTGGACTGACTATATAATTTCATTACCCATTCCTGTGAAGGGTTTATACTAAAACGTCGACTCTTCTGTACCGCAGATGCTGCCTGACTTGTTGTGCTTTTTTCCAGTGCCACAATTTGATACATATAAATTGATTGGCAACAAGAATATGTCAGGAGCTAGGAATCCTGCAGAATAAACTCACCTTGTGGTTTCCGAAAGCCTGCATGCCATCTATAAGACACACATTGAATGTGTGTGTGATGGAATAGCCCCATTTGCCTGTGTGAGTGCAGCTTCAACCCTCATCCACTGGCACTCAGTAGCAGAAATTTCGGCCATCTACACGGTGCTTTGCAGACATTTACCAAGGCTCCTTACAATGAACCTCCGAAACCAAGACCATCAAGAAGGACAAGGGAAGTAGACACATGGGATCATCACCATGTTCACGTTCCATTCCAAGCCACCCACTATCCTGATTGGGAAGCATATTGCGGTTCTTTCAGTGTCACTGTTTCAATGTCCTTCCGTAATGCACATCTACAACACATGGACTGCAGCGGGTCAATGCGGCAGCTCACTCCCACCTTCCAAAGGCAATACGGGATGGGCAATAAATACCATCCCAATCATAGTCCATGAATAAATTAAAATGAAAACTATTGTCATGCCCAATGCTGGACTCTGTGCTTTGGGTTTTGTCTGCTCAGGCTGGTGATGTCCAGTCAGTAACTTGCTTTTCGTGAACAGCTGAAGGAAAATGATGTTTGAAACAATCTGTCCATCTCTCAGATGCATGATCTACATACCAAGCATCACACAGACACTGCCATTCATATCCCACATTAATGAGCTCTGAGATAGACAGAAGCAATTCAAAATGTACTCCTATCAGACTGTAACATGTTTAAACACACAGTGATATTGTTGCCACGAAAATAATTGAGTGCGCATTAACAGGGAGAAAGTGAGCACTGCAGATGCTGGAGATCAGACTCAAAAAGTGTGGTTCTGAAAAAGTACACCCGTTCAGGCAGCATCTGAGGAGCAGGAGTGTCGACTGTTCGTTCACAATACTAATATAAGGGAAAATAATTGTATATTTTCAAAGTCCTTGTACTTAATAATAATGTGGTCTTGGCAGTGGTAATGAGACTCATCATTTTAATGTTCCTTACTGTGATTTGGGCACTGTTTTCATCATATTGTTCTTATAAAAGTGAACTGAATAAAGGGGGGATATAATGTTTATTGGACAATCTAAAAGTTGGTATTAATAAAGGCTATCAAACTTCAGCGAATAGACTTTACTGTTCAATGTGAGAACAATGCTGCAATCATTTACACAGAGATTTCCAGCTCAAGTCACAAACAAGGATGTTGGGCTGGGATCATACTGTCCATCAATGGAGCTGCACAATTCTGTTTGGATACTGACATTGTGGGGCGATCATACACTGGATATGGTTTATGAGGGATTCAGTGTAAGATGCCATGTGCTGCAGGAGCCCACTACCTTTATAACACCTTCATTCAGGATCGGGTCTAAGGTATAGGATTACAGAGTTTAGGTGGCACACAGAAGAAATATATTTGGAAGACATGGTTGTTTACAGGTCATTGTTACAAATATTGGACTGCGTCTGGACCAGCTCCATGTGCTAGTCCATTGACCAGTATGCCCCACACACATCTCCCCGTTGTTCAGGTATGTCTCTAACCAGTCTGTTGTGAGGCATTGTGTGAGTAACAGCCCAGCTCCAGTTTAGAAGCTCTCTGAACAGATTGTGAAGATGGCCAGTGTTCTGGAGGTCATGATGAGGCTCAATAACACGGTATCTGAATTCAGGCTTTTTTCTCAAAGTCATTTTCGACAGCTTTGCTGCCTGCAAGATGGTGTGTTCACTGATCTGAACATGAATCGGCTGTTTACTACAGTCACTGAATTGTGTAATAGTTCGCTGTGTACTCTGGTATTTTAATTATTGTTCACTTCAATTGTTTTCAACGGAAAAACAATGATGTTTGGTTTATTTTAAAATATGTAAGAAACAAAGTGATATTAACTCTTCATTATACAAACTGTAAAAGTGACCTGCTGTATATTTCCCTCAGAGTAACCAAGCAAAAGTTAAAAATTGCCTCTAAAGCAGGATTATGTGAACAGGACTATGTCCCAGGCAACATCACCATCCTCTCTGGTAGGGTCTGTCCTACGAACATGACACAGCCAGGCAGAGAGGGCAGCTCCTTGGTAGATCGTCAATACAGTGCTCAGCATTGATGCTGGATCCTGTGGCTGGTAGACTGCTCTGTTGCAGGTTATGGGGAAATAAATAAAAGGGAAACATATCATTGACCACATCGTCACCGATCTGCCTGCTGCAGATACACTTCTCCATTTCATATATCGGTAAGAATGGTCTCTGCACAATGAGAACCAAGGGCACATTTTGCAGACACTCCTCATGATATGAAGCCCTCTGGGCAATGAATGGGACAAACTTTAAACAGATTGAGCAACAAATTGATGAGGCATCCATGAGATGCAATGGGCCAGCGACAGTAGAAGAATCGTGCTATGTACAACGCATTCAGTCTGCAACTCCATGGCGCGACATACCATCTAGTGTACAGTAACGATCTCGGCTCGAACTACCTCCATCAGTACAATAACCACCACGGCCCGACATACCTCCCACTGTACAATAACCACCACGGCCCAACATACCTCCCACTGTACAGTAACCTTCACGGCCCGACATACCTCCCACTGTACAGTAACCATCACGGTCAGACATACCTCCCACTGTATAATAACCACTAAGCCCTCAAATTCCTCCCACTGCGTAGTAACTATCACGGCCCCAAATACAACGCACTGTTCAGGAACTTTAACGGCCCGACATACCTCCCACTGTACAGTAACCATCACGGCCCAACATACCTCCCACTGTCCAGTAACCATCATGTCCCAACATACCTACAACTGTCCAGTAATCATGATGGCCCCGACATACCTCCCACTGTATAATAACCACAAAGCCCTCAAATTCCTCCCACTGCATAGTAACTATCACGGCCCCAAACACAACGCACTGTTCAGTAACTTAAACGGCCCAACATACCCCCCACTGTCCAGTAACCATCACGGCCAGACATACATCCCACTGTACAGTAACTATCACGGCCCGACATACCTCCCACTGCACAGTAACCGTCACGGCCCGACATACTCCCCACTGTACAGTAACCATCACGGCCCGACATACCTCCCACTGTACAGTAACCGTCACGGCCCGACATACTCCCCACTGTACAGTAACAATGATCACCCGACATACATCCCACTGTACAGTAACCACCACGGCCCGACATACCTCCCACTGTACAGTAACCACCACGGCCCGACATACCTCCCACTGTACAGTAACCATCACGCCCGACATACCTCCCACTGTACAGTAACCACCACGGCCCGACATACTCCCCACTGTACAGTAACAATGATCACCCGACATACCTCCCACTGTACAGTAACCACCACGGCCCGACATACCTCCCACTGTACAGTAACCATCACGGCCCGACATACCTCCCACTGTACAGTAACCGTCACGGCCCGACATACTCCCCACTGTACAGTAACAATGATCACCCGACATACCTCCCACTGTACAGTAACCACCACGGCCCGACATACCTCCCACTGTACAGTAACCACCACGGCCCGACATACCTCCCACTGTACAGTAACCATCACGCCCGACATACCTCCCACTGTACAGTAACCACCACGGCCCGACATACCTCCCACTGTACAGTAACCATTACACCCCGACATACCTCCCACTGCACAGTAACTGTCACGGCCTGACATACCTCCAACTGTATAATAACTATAAAGGTCTCAAATACCTTCCACTGCAGAGGAACCATCACGGCCCCAAATACAACCCACTGTTCAGTAACCTTAACGGCCGGTTTACCTCCGACTGTACAGTAACCATTATGGCCCGACATACCTCCCACTGTACAGTAACTGTCACGGCCAGATATACATCCCATGCACAGTAAACATCACGGCCCGACATACCTCCAACTGTACTGTAACTGTAACACCCGACATGCCTCCCACTGTGCAATAACCATCATGACCCAACATAACTCCCACTGTACAGTAACAGTCATGGCCCGACATAAGTCCCACTGTACAGTAACCACCACGGCCCGACATACCCCTCACTGTACAGTAACCATCACAGCCCCATATACCTCCCACTGTACAGTAACCACCACGGGCCAACATAGTTCCCACTGTACAGTAACCATCATGGCCTGACATACCTCACTCTGTACAGTAACCTTCACGTCCCGACATATCCCCCACTGTACATTAACCGTCACAGCTCAACATACCTCCCACTGTACAGTAACCACCACGGCCCGACATACCTCCCACTGTACAGTAACCATCACGGCCCCAAATACCTCCCACTGTACAGTCACCATCACGGCCCCAAATACCACCCAATGTACAGTAACCATCACGGCCCGAGATACCTCCCACTATACAGTAACCATCACGGCCCGACATACCTCCCACTGTACAGTCACCATCACGGCCCGACATATCTCCCACTGTCCAGTAACCATCACGGCCAGATATACCTCCCACCGTACAGTCACCATCACGGCCCGACATACCTCCCACTGTACAGTAACCATCACGGCCCGGCATACCTCCCACTGTACAGTCACCATCAAGAACTCAGTGCTTTGCACTGCTGCCTCACCTCAGTCCTAGGTTCAATTCTGCCCTTGGGTGACTGTGTGGAGTTTTCACATTTACCCCGTGTCTGCATGGGTTTCCTCCGGGTGCTCTGGTTTCCTCCCACAGTCCAAAGATGTGCAGGTCAGGTGAATTGGCCATTCTAAACTGCCCATAGTGTTTGGTGCATTAGTCAGGGTTCAATATCGTGCAGGGGAATGGGTCTGGGTGGGTTACTCTACTGAGGGTTGGTGTGGACTGGTTGGGCTGAAGGGCCTGATTCCACACTGTAGGGAATCTAAACTTAACTCCAAGGTTAAAGTCAGGAATGTGATGGAATAAACACTTGTCTGAATGAGTGCAACTCCAACAGTATTCTAGTATGGACTTACTCGCAACAGGCAACACAGTTTTGTGGAGAATATCCTGTCTTACAAACTTGATTATTTTAGGGAAGTGAGACAATTGATTGATGAGGGCATGGGGCTGGATGTTGGCCTTTTGGACCTCAGCAAGGCCTTTGATATGGTTCCTTATGGCAGGCTCATACAGAAGGTGAAGTGAAGATGGATAGTTAGTAAGATGGATAGAGAACTGCTTGGTCATAGAAGACAGAGTATTGGTGGAACAGTGTTTTTGTGACTGGAGATCTGTAAATAGATTGGCGGAGTTGCAGCTTGTGAGGATTATTGCCAGAGAATACAACAGGATGTCGGTCAGCTGCAGACTTGGACAGAGAAAACACAGATGTAACTTTATCTGGACAGTTGCGACGTGATGCATTTTAGAAGGTCTAATGCAGGAGAGAAGTATAAAGTGGATGGAAAAACTACTGCCTGCATCAACATCCAAAGGGATCTAGGTGTACAGCTTCACAGTTTCCGGAAAGTGGCAACATGGGTGGATAGGGTGATCAAGAAGACTGATGGCAAACTTGCAGACAAGCATCAGAGCATGCAGTATGAAAATTAGCAGGTCATATTGCAGTTTTAGAGAAACTTAGTTCGGGCACATTTAGAAAATTGTGTACAGTCCTGGTTGCCACACCAGCAGAACGATATGGAAGTGTTAGAGAGGGTATGGAAACGTTTTACCAGAATGTTGTCTGGTTTGGATGGTATTAGCCAGAAGGAGAAATTGAACAAACATGGTTTGTGTGCAGCTGGGCATCATTGGCTATGGGGCTACCTGATAGATATTTACAAAATTATCAGAGACATAGAGAGAAGGACAGTTAAAGACTTTTTCCCAGAGTATTAATATCAATTACTCAGGACCGTAGGTTTTACGTAAAGGAGAAAGTTCAGGAGATATACTTGGCAAGTTTTTTTTGCTTTTCCAGGTAGAATGTGAAAGTGACTGGAATACACTGATAAGAGGGGAAGAAGCTAATATCGCAAGGTTTAAGAGGCATCTAGACACAGAGTAGAGACAGCAACGAATCAAATTACATAGAATGTGCAGAAGCAAAAACTTTCCTTTTAACTTTAGAAGGGCATCATGTGTCAGTGTGGGCTTGCTGGGCTGAAGGACCTGTTTCTGTGCTGGACTGTTCATTATGTCAAGATTTGTGTACAGCAATGGCGAGATGCTCAGTGAATGATTACTGATGATCAATAACCACATTATTGTTGATCTCTCGTCATGAACTTGCAGGTTCATGTCCTCCCTTCCACTGTCGGGAAACTCAATGCGGAGAATTTGACGTGAAAGGCCGAGCTGCTAACTAGTAACTCCATCTCGCCCCTCGCTCCTACGGCCTTCTATCTTGGACAACAACGTCTCAGGGGACACTGCACTAACAGAAGCTGCACGTATGCCACATCCCCGACATTGGCATCTGACACATGCCAGCCTCACCATGCCATCTCAGCACATCTCCGACCCACTGACAGTACACGTGTACTTCAAAGATGCAGTTCATGGTGCACTGACAACTCTCATTGCAATGCTGCTGCAAGGACATTGTGCTCAAGGACACAAACCCAGCTCATGGCCTGTCCCTCTGGGCTGCTCACTTCGTGTTTGTACATACACAATACTGCTGTAAGGACACTGTGCTCAGGGACACACACCCAGCTCATGGACTGTCAGTCTAGGCTGCTAACTCCGTGTTTGTACACACTCAATGCTACTGCAAAGACACTGTGCTCAGGGACCCACACCCAGCTCATGGGCTATCCCTATGGGCTGATCAATCCATGTTTGTACGCACTGAATGCTGCCGCAAGGACACTGTGCTCAGGGACACACCCCCAGCTCATGGGCTGCTCAGTTCTTGTTCATACACATTCACTTTGAGTTGACTTGAATGCTCAAAGAATTATTGCCTTGCCTTACCCAGCCCTCAGCAGTGTTTCCCCTCAGCCAGCGCTACCAGGCTCACCCGCCTGCTGTATTGTCTTGGTGTTTCGCACAGACACAAACCAGGAAGCTTAATATCATTGTCCACAGTCAGCCACGGTGCCCAGCACAGTGAGTCAGGGGGAGTCTCAGATCCCAGTCCGGGAGCTTGGACACGGTCAGTCAGCCTATCGTGGTTGTTAGGGTCAGGATAAATCCCCTGTGAGGGGGTGTGGAGCTGAATGTTGGAGAGAACCTTAATCCTCTTGGCTCTTTCTCTCCTATTGTGGGATGGTTCCATCTGGAATGTGAAAATTAGCAAGAGGTATTAAAGGAGATGGAAACGGTTGGTACAGCTGTTAGTGCTGAGACAGCTGAGGGAAAGGAGGGGAGGTGTCCCGAGTGAGTGAGTGGGCAGCACATACAACAGGCAGAGTTGGGGAGAGGGACCGATAAGAGGTTAGAGAGAGACCGAGAGAAGATGCTGCATTTAGGGTGAGTGGGAGAACATGCACCTTGGTGGGAGGTGGGTGCGGTAACAGAGAGAGAGTGAGGGAGAGGGCACGAAATGTAGATGGTTGCACTTACCCTTGTGGAGGGGAGAAGGTCACTGACCTCCTTCCTACACTTCTGGGCATTCACCCAGAAGGCTGGCACCTCACTGACCCAGGGGTCAGCTTCGGACCAAGCAGGCAGGGTCTGGTGTTGTGGCCTCCCCTGCCAGTCCTGGAGGAAGATAATGTCCCTCTCCTGCACCATGCAATCCACCAGGACCTCAGGGACTTGGCCACAAAGTGGGGCCCCAGGTTTACCGTGTCTGCCATGTCCAAGCCAGTTTTGGCTTGCCAATCTAAGATTGTACTGTCATTTTAATAATGGCACCTAGAACAGCGAGGCAGGTTCATTCTGGGATATCCAGGCAGTGGGCAGTTGTTATGACGTAGGGGGAAAATCATTGCGTTAGTGTCAGATGAGAGGAAGACTACATGGGCATGGAGGGTAGTTAATGAGTCAGATTGCGGATTGTATCATGAGAAAATGCACTTCACCTTGTGGAGAGAAACTCTCCATGAAACGGGACTAAAATGAGACTTGACCACATCATAAGATGGTTCAGGCCTCTCTCTGTCTGAATCAAAATAGGGATGCAGTGTTAAATATTGGGAGCGACAAACTTGGAGCAGAGAATTTTATAGGAGATTCAAATCCTTAAAATGGGGTAACACAATGTTCCAGACTGTTCAAAGAACCGGCGAAAATTTGCTTCCTTATAGTTAACCACATTATCCAATCCTCACTGGATGCAGGGATGGTGCCGGAGGACTGGAGAATGGCTAACACCGCAGCTTTGTTTAATGTGGAGCAAGGGACTGACTGAAAATATCGAGGCTGGAATTCTGAGACAGTGGATAAAGTGTCACTGAGGAAGTCCCACGGACTCCAGGACAGTCGGTCTGGATTTATTCAAGGAAGATCGTGTGTAATTAATCTGACTGTCGGTTTGAGGCAATAACCTGTAACTGCATGTGACTTACTTGGATTTAAGGAGAGAACCCATGACAGACTATTTAAAAACAGAAAGTATGGGGTCTAGGTGAATGTAGCGAACAACCCATAGAAGTGCAAAGCAAGGCATTTGGGGACATCGACAATAGAGAGGAATGTACAATAAAATGAGAATATGGTCAGTGTGGGCAGACAAACGAAGGTAACTGAAACATCAATAATCTCGATAATGTAGCAAATGGCATTATTTCCTCTATCAGCCAAAATAATGAACTTCAGAGCAGGAAGCTTATGCAGGAATTGTATAAGTAATGAGTTCAGTCACGGCTTGGGGACTGTGTACAGTTCTGGTCACTCCATCACATGGAAGGATGGAATTGGACTGGAGAGGGTACAGAAGAGATTCTCCACCCTGTGAACGGGGAAGTGCAGTTATGGGGAAAGATTGGAACGGAGGATGCTGAGAGGAGATTTGGTGGGATGCACAAATTGTCAGGGGCCTGGGTAGAAAGGGAGACAACATCTTGTTGCTGTTAGAGAGCTCAGTTACCAGCGGTGAATCTTTAATGTAATTGGATGAAATATTAGAGAAGTGGTGAGGAAAGTCGTTATTTCACCCAGAGTACCGTAGGGGCCTGGGAGTCACACATGGAAGCGGAGTAGAGGCAGAAATTCTCAAACCATTTTAAAAAGGTGCCGGGATCTACACCTGAAGTCCTACACTGTCCAGGGAGACAGAACTAGGGCTTTAACAAACGTTACATCTTGTCCAATGCAGACAGTGGACAGAGTGATCTCCTCTATACTGTGCTATTTTCTGAAGCTTTTAAAGGTTACCAATATCTGATAGCATCAATACGCAGTGATGATGGATGAAGACAGGGAGGAGCAGTGTGTGAATTGATTAGCATCACAATAATATTGATCCCATCCTTTATACACAATGCTACTTCACTGTGTTGGCCTATTTACCCTTCCTGTAGAAATGGGGAAAACCGTTGATTATCCAATTCTTAGTCGTGGTCACACTGCAGCCCCATCTCCATAATCCCAGCTCAATCTGACCTGGTTCACACTATTTAAAGCTACCATTTCACTGGCCTTGTTGAAAAGTTCCCAGCTTCATTCTTGCTCCATTGAAGGCTGCACACAGTCAACTAATGTTTCTCACTCTCAATTATTGCATATCATTCTCGACCATCATTCTGAACTTTACAAAAATAAGACCGCTGCGCGCCAAAACGTTCCCCTACTGACACTGGATCCACTTGCCCCACCTCTTTCCCAAGGACCAGGTCCAACAATACATGCTCTCTTAGGCTGGACACATACTCCTGATGTGAGCTCTCCTTCATGTAATCCAGGGGCGTTGGCCCCTCATGACCCTGCACTAACAGTAACCGTGTCAACATCTGGATAAATTAAGTCTCTCAGTATAACTAATCTGTAGTATTGTCATCGCTCTCAAATGACCCTGCATATTTATTCTCTCCATCCTTTCCAATGGTTGCTGGCTGATCGACTGTACCTCACAGTTTAATTGTACATTTTTTGTTCTGTAGCTCCAGCCAAATTCATTATGTCCTTGGATGGATCCTCTTTCTCTTGGACTCCTTAACTAACGCTAATCTCAACCAGTACCTGCATCCTTTCTCTTCCCTTCTATCATTTTTGAACCCTTTATCCCCAGCAATATTTAACACCCAGTCCTGCTATTCCTTGAGCCAGCTCTCGGTGATCAGTACATCAGATTTCCACACACCAAACTGCATCTGGAACTCCCCACTTGAGAATGCAGTAAGGAATCTAATCTAAACTCTCTCTCTGCGTTCCGTTTTACTGTCCCTAAATATATCCATAAACAGCCCCAAACCCTACAAACCTCCAAGTCTCTGTGAACTCCCACAGCTCCAACAAGGCCACACCGATCCTCCAAAGGGTAACCCACCCAGGCCCACTTATCGCTGATAATGCACTTAAGACTATGGGCAATTTAGAATGACCAATCCACCTGACTTGCACATCTTTGGACTGTGGGAGGAAATCGGAGCACCTGGAGGAAACCCACGCAGACATAGTGAGAATGTGCAAACTCCACACAGACAGTCACCCAACGCTGGAATAGAACCTGGGTTTCCTGGCGCTGTGAGACACCATTGCTCAGCACTGAGCCACCGTGCTACCCCAAATGCAGAATTTCATGGAGAGATATTGTTTGAGGTGCTCCGAGGGCTGTCGGGAGTGGAGGGGCAAACAGAGATGTGGAGTGCTGTTGCGGCCTGAAAAGGGGCTGGAGATGATAATACAGATGAGGAGGTCGGTAGGGATGGGAGAAGGTTCCTGAGGTCGTGTGGTGCTGTAGGCCAGGAGTGTTTTAGGGCCTGCAGAAGGTTACAGTGATATCATGTTTTCTTGGGGATTAAGGAAGGTACACAGGTGGGTACTTTGGTCCAGGCTGGAGGATTTTACAGTGACGGGGGCACTGTAAGTATTGTGCAAGATTACATAAATCGGGATTATTGTACTGAGATTAGTGAGATTGGGCATGTTATCGACACTGGAGCAATTTACACATAGGGAGAGTTGTCAGCATTGGAGTAGGTTTCGAATATACAGCAGGAATATGGGAGGGGTGGAGGTTACAGAAATAGGAAAATTTCTGGGAATAACAAGCATTCAAGACAACAAGTTGGCCCAAAAGGCATGCTTCTATGCTGTATAACTGCGTCACACGACAAGACTCAGCGTGAGGAGGGAATATAGAACAGAACGATCCCAGGTTTCAATACCATCTCATTGAGAGAGGCCTGCTTTCCCCTCTGTTGAACTGATCCTCACTAAGACAGCACAAGTCTGGATTGTTAACTGTGAACTTCCTATATTGTCAGAGGAAGGCTCAGTACAGCAGAGATGAAAATTAACAAGACGGTGGGGATTGAGCCAGGGACCATCGTGCTCTGTGTTCATTCTTCAACACCGTATCTATGTCATGTCTTCTGGACCAAAGTTTGATCCCTTAAATACACTCTGCTCTGTTCACTGTGAGTGATCTTACCGATCTGCAGGATTTACGGAAGGCTCCAGATCTCTCTCTCCATCTCTCTCTGGCTCACCAACTGTCTTCAATGTGGTGATGAAGGAAACAGGAATTGGGAATTCTGCTGAGTCCGGAGCATTCTGAGTACCTACAGGAGACAGAGAAATGAACAGAATTGGTAATTAGACTGATGCAGTGAGGATTACCCAGGGAGAATGGCACTGAATCCCACAGAGATCTGGAAAATCCCAGTCTCCATCCCTGGCCTGTGCTGCCCGTCTCTCTGGAGTGGAGAATTCTGTTGCCTCAGGATCTGGAGTAGCTGCAAAAGGTGCAGTCACTGGCATCAATTAGACCCTCACAGTGACAGATACCACATGGAGAGATACTGAGTGATATCATGAGAGTGCAGGAAGGTATCAGGATCAAAACACGGTCAGGAAGAAGGTGCACTGGGAGAAGTACTCAGGGATGAGGGAGCTATCAGTTGTCCCGGCAATGGCCTAGTGTTACTCTCACTCGACTGTTCATCCAGAATTTAATGCCAGTAGCAGGGATACCCATCTGACTGCTTAATACCCTTTAAGTAAGGAATTCTGTTATGGGCTGCTGGTCTGGCCTACATATGAATCGAGACCCAGAGCAAGGAGGTTGACTCTCAACTGCCCCCTGAAATGATCTGGCAAGCCACTCAGATCAAGGGCAGCTCGGGGGTGGGCATGAAATGCTGACCAGCCAGAGACAGATACATCCCACGAGTGAATTAAAAACAACACTGCAGGGAGCAGTGTCCTGGCCAATCATGTCGGTAGGTTTATGGACAGGGCTTTACACTGACAGAGAGGATGCAGGGACAGGGTTCAGGTGAATGGAGCTTTCCAAATCTGAAGAGAAAAGGTGACGCATCAGAACAGCATAAGGACGTGACTGAATACAAGCAGAAGGGAACGGGAAAGGGGCAGAGTTTAACTAAAACTGTACACCAGTGAATTCGACTGTGACAGCAATTTCTGGGAAAAAGTTTATTTTTGGAATTGTCAAAGTATCAGCAATAACTTGTGACACAGGGATAAATAAGATTTGGTCACCAGAAAGATGTGTTTACAAGAGAAACTGTGCTGTGTTCTAAATAAGGAGGGTTACAATGGCAGGAAGAGGTTTCAGGAGGCTGAAGAGGATGAGATCTGAACGAATAGACACAATTAGGAAGATTTGCTCGGAGTGCCAGAGGTAACAGAAACACCAATGGCCTGATCTGAAACAGATGACCCAGACTGGAATGGGTGTGGGGATTGGAGGTGGCTTCAGAGGGAGGGTTTGGGGGCTGGCGAGGTGATGGGGGCAGTGGGGGGTGATGTTGGATGGGTTTGGGGGCAGGGTGCTCTGTCGGAGGCGGGTGGAGGGTGATGTTGGATGGGTTTGGGGGCAGGCAGGGTGCTCTGTCAGAGGCGGGCGGAGGTGATGTTCGATGGTTTTGGGGCGGGCGGGGTGCTCTGTTGGAGGCGGGCGGAGGGTTATGTTGGATGGGTTTGGGGGCGGTTGGGGTGCTCTGTTGGAGGCGGGCGAATGGTGATGTTGGATGGGTTTGGGGCGGGCGGGGTGCTCTGTTGGAGGCGGGCGGATGGTGATGATGGATAGGTTTGGGGGCAGGCGGGGTTCTCTGTTGGAGGCGGGCGGAGGGCGATGTTGGAGGGTTTGGGGGCGGGTCGGGTGGCAAGTGGAGGGTGGCGTTGGGCAGTTTTTGTGGTGGGGGGCTGGTGTGGGGTGTTGTTGGAAAGGTTTGAGAACGGGTGGGGGCGATGTTGAGTTGTGGGTGGGGGATGTTGGAATGGTTTGGGGGCGAGCAGCGGGGTGCTTTTGGGGGTTGGCGGGGCGTGAGGGCTCACGCATGGTTTGCTGCTGCCTAGTCACCTCAACAGGGACTAGACACTACCGAAAACTCCGAGCCCCAGAGGAAAGGCATGGAATTGATTAATCGAGTAACCAATTATCTGAATGTTCTATTGCCCGCCCATCTCGTTCAGATAATCGAGGTTCCTGTGTAAACCAGCTGGATGTTAACCTGGTGTTGTGTGAGTTTTACCTTCACCTAATCAACCCTTGCTCGATCCTTCTGAATGGCCCCAATGTTGGCCCTGTTCCAGTTTAAGACCTTATTCTGTGGATCTGTCTGATCTTTTTCCATAACTATGTTTAAAATAAGACAGTTGTGGTCACTGGACCTAAAGTGCTCTCTGACTGACACTACAGTCACTTGCCCGACCTCGGTTTCTGAGGGGAGGTTCAGTGTTGCCTCCACCTGAGTAGCATAGAGCCCTCTCCACCTTGATTTAGGAAACATTCTTAGACATATTTGACAAATTTCACCCCGTATGGTCCTTTTACACTCTGGGTGACCCAGTCAATCCATGGGAAGTTAAAATCTCCATCCAATACGACTATTATTTTTATCGGTACCTGCAATCTCACTGTGCATTTTCTCCTCTCGTACCCGCTGGCAATTTGGGGGACTAGAACACCATCCCAGCAGACTGATCACCCCCTATTTGTTTCTAACTTTTAAAAAATATGGTCTCATTTGATGACCACTTAACAATATTGTCTCTCAGCACTGTTTTTCTGTCCTCCCTAATCAACTTACCCTCCTCACTTATTTGTTCTTCTGTCACGCCTGTAGCTTCTGTATCCTGGAACACTGTGCTGCCAGTCCTGCCCTTCTCTCAGCCATATTTCTGTTTTGGCTGTAATATCCCAGTCCCCAGAGCTAATCCATGGTCTGAACTTGTCTGCCTTACCAGTCAGGCCTCGTGCGTTGAAATTAATGCCCTTTAAACCAGAAGTCTTTTCCCTCCCTATACTGTGCTCGGATATCCTGGATAGGAAACTTGCTCTCGATGGCTCATGTATTTTCCCCTGAAAAGTTGATGGCCCCTGTCTTACTCAGAGTCTCCACTCCCTGCCAAACTAGTTTAAATCCTGCCGGGTAATACTAGCAAATCTCCTCCCAGGGATACTGGTGCTTCTCTGCTTCCAGTGCAAACCATCCCCCTGATACACGTCACCTCTACCCCAGAAGAGATCCCAATGACCTAAGAACGGAAAACCCTACCCCCTATACTTGCGCCTCAGCCACACATCCATCTGGCCGATCTTACTAATTCTAAGCTCACTGGCACGTGGCACTGGGAGTAATCTGGAGATGATTAATCTCAATATCCTGTTTTTTAACTTCTTACCTAACTCCCTGTACTTATTTCATAGGGGCCTATCCTTTTGTCTACCTCGGTCACGTGGACCGATGTGCACAATGACCTCTGGATGTTCACCCTCCCCTTCAGAATGTTCAGTAACCGCTCAGAGACATCCTTGACCCTGGCACCCTGGAGGCAGCACACCATCGGGTGTCTCTTCTGCAGCCACACAGTCTCCTGTCTGTCCCCCTCACAACTGAGTCTCTTTTCAGTATTGCGATCATTAGACAGAATCTGGCAAACAGACAGGGAGGAACTTCCTGCAGTTGGGTCGACAGGAAAGTGAGAGGATTTAAAAGTGATGCTGTGAAAACTCGGGGCCAGTGCGTTCCTTGAAGAGTGAATAGTAAAGGCAGCAACTCCAGCGAATACTGATCAAGTCATATCGTGAGTTTGATAAAGAAAATCCAGTTCAATAAAATCAGGAGAAGCCATTCACAAGTATAGAGAGGGCAAGGGGATTGTAGAAAATGAGGGACAAACATTGGTCATGAAGTACATTTGGCAGATACAACCGAGGAAAAAACCACAACGTGTTTCATCACCATCGTTAGAATAAGAGGCTTCCCAGCTAAAGAGTGGGGCCTGTTAGAAACCAAAGGGACAATCTGTGCATGGAGCCAGAGGATGTAGGTGAGGTCTTCAATGAATACTTCCCATCTGTATTCACACAGGAGAAAGGCATTGTACCCGGGGATTTCAGTCGTGATGGTGAGGTTCTAGAACATGGTAAGATCAATAAGGAGGAGGTATTAAATGTTTTCACAGGCATAAATAGGTGGAGAAATCCCCAGTGCCCAATGAAATGTACCCCAGGCTGCTATGGGAGTTAAGGAAGGAGATTGCTGGGGCCCTGGTGGATATATTTAATACTGTGCTTGCCACAGGTGAAGTGCCGAATGACTGGAGGATCGCTAATGTGGTTCCTTTGTTCAAGAAGGGCAGCAGGGGTAGGCCAGGTAATTACAGAGCTGATAGTCTGACAGCAGGGGAAGGGAAATTATTGGAAACAATTCTGAGGGACAGTTTGAATTCATAACTGGAAAGGCAGGGATTCATTAGGGTTATTCAGCACGGATTTGATACAGGAAGATCTTGTCTGGTGAAATCAGTTCAGTGCAGATGATGTTGGTTCCATGGAATTCATTAAGGCGTTTGACAAGGTCCCAAATGGAAGGCTGGTCCAAAAGGGAAGAGCCCATGGGATCCAAGGCAAGTTGGCAATTTGGATCCACAATTGCTGGAGGGTTGGTTTTGTGATTGAAAGCCTTTGCCCAGCGGGTGTACCACAGAGACCCATGCAGGAACCATTGCTGTTCCTTAGGGACATCAATCACTCGGATATGAAAGCAGAAGGTATCATTATTAGGTTTGCAGATGACATGAAAGGTGAGGGTGTTGTCCACAGTGAGGGGGATGGTCTCAGGCTGCAGTCTGAAGGTTGAGGCTGGGACAGAATTTCAACAGAGTAATTTCAATTGATAACCAGGCTCGAGTACAGCCGGCAATGAGGGAAAACTGATGAATTAAATTGCATTTACTTTGATGTAAAATGCCTGACAGGTAAGGCAGACGAACGCACGGCATGGATACAAACATGGCTCTGGGAAATCACAGGAATTGCGGAAACACAGCTGTGGGAGGGACTGGGCTCGCAGATCATTGTTCCAGGGGACAGATTCAACAGGAAGGATAGAAGGGGAGGCAAGGGAGGAGGGGGAGTGGAGTTTTTGATCAGTGAAAACATCACTGCAGCACTGAGAGACGATATTCCTGGGGATCGCTCAGTAAAGCTGTTATGGAACTGAGAAATAAGAATGAATAATCAGTTTGATATGACTGTACTACAAGCCTGCAGTAGTCAGCGGGAAATTGAGCAGCAAATATGTCAGAGATCTCAGATATCTGTAAGAAGGATAGGGTTGTAATGGTCGGGGATTTTAACTTTCGAAACCTAGACTGGGGGACTGTCAGTGTGTTCACAGCTTGGTTGGGAGGGATTTGTTCAGTGTGTTCAAGAAAACTGTCTCGATCAGTTTGTAACTGGCCCGACTGGAGAAAAGGATAAAACCTAACCTCTCTTAGGGAAACAAGGTAGAGAAAGGGGCTGAAGAGTTTGTGGGGCAGCACTTTTTCAAAGTCACTACAATTCTATTAGTTTGAAAATAGCGATGGAAAAGGACAGGTCTCGTCCGCAAGTTAAAGATCAAAACTGGCCTTGCCCCGTCCAGAAGGTATTAGGCAAAACTGTCCAAAAATTGAATCGTGGAGGCTATTTGCAAGGAAAGGAACGTCGGGCAAGTGGGACTCTTTCAAAAGAGAGATAAATTAATATTTCAGGCCCAGCATATTCCTGTTAGTGTGAAGAACAATGCTGACACAAGTGGGATACACTGGATGACTGGGGATATTGAGGGTCTGGTCAAGACAAAAGGGGGCACATGTCCTATATAGCCAGCTGGATTAAGTCAATCCCTTGAAGAACATTGCGGGTGTAGTAATACTCTTAAGAGGGAAACCATGAGGACCTAAAGGGGAACTGACAGAGCTTTAGCATAGAAGGTTCAGGAAAATCCAGAGAGATTCTAAAAGTATATTAACAACAGAAGATTAACTTGGGACAGAATGTGACCCCTTAAAGTCATCTATGTGTGAACCCACAGGAAATGGGTGAGATCCAAAACAAACACTTCACGTCAGAACTTACTGTGGAAAACACAGTGGGGAAGCAGGGAATTAAACAGTGATATTTTCAAACGAGTCCACATTGGAGAACAGAAGGTGCTGAAGGTTTTCAAACACATTAAAATTAGACAACTCCCTGAGAACCAATCAAGTATATCCCAGGACATTGGGGTAAGTTAGGGAAGAAACTTACAATGATATTTCTATCATTGACAGCCACGGGTGGTGAGCTCGGAGCCTGGAGGTTGCCTAATGTTGTGCCAGTATTTAGGAAAGCCTGCGACGGAAAGCCAGGGACATAAACACCAATTAGCTTGATGTCAGTGGTGCAAATGTTGTTGGAAGCAATTCCGCAGGACAGGACTTGCATGTGGAAAGGCAACGCTTGATTAGGGAGAGTCAGCACAGCTTTGTGCATACAAAGTCGTGTCTCTCAAATTTGATAGAGTTTGTTGAAGACGTGACCAAGAAGATGGATAAAGGCAGAGCAGTAGACGTTGTCTATCCTGACTTCAGCAAGGTCTTTGACAGGGTTAAGCGTGGTACACTGGTTTGTAAGGTTAGATCACATGGGATCAGGGAGAGCAAGACAAACGCACACAAAATTGGCTTGACAGGAGGAGACAGAGGATGGTTGGAGAGGGTTGTTGTGCAGACTGGGGGCCTCTGACCAGCGGTGTGCCATAAGCATTGGTGCTGGGGTCACGCATGTGCATTATTGACATAAACAAGAATATATAAATTTTTGTTAGTAAGTTTGTGGATAGTAAAATAAGTGTTATAGTGGACAGTGAATACAGTTATCAAAGGTGCTCTTAACCAACTGAGCCAGTGGATCAAGAAATGAAAGATGGAGCAGAATTCAGGTATTGGATTTTGTTAAGATCAACCAGGGACGACTAACACAATTAATGGCAGAGCTCTAGACAGTGTTGTCGAACGGAGAGAGACCAAGGGGTGCAGTTATATTGTTCCTTGGAAGTGGTTTCACAGGTGGACAGTGTGGTGAAAACAACATTTGGCACACTTGCCCTCATGGGTCAGAGCATTGAGTACATGAGTTGGTACATCATGATACGGCTGTTTCAGACATTGCTGGGACACCAGTTGGGGTACTGTATCGAATTCTGATCCTCCTGCTTTCGGAAGCATATTCTGAAACTGTGAATGGAGCAAATATTGACGAAGATGTTACTGATACTGGAGCGTTTGACAGAAACAGAGAGGCTGGATAAGCTGGAAAGAAACATGGGTGGAATGAGATAGATTTGGCAGATAAGGTTAAGGAGAATCCAAAGTGATTCTACAGCATACTAATACAAAAAAGCTACTAGAGAGACAATAGGGCCCCTCAAAGATCAATAAGGCCATCCATGCCTGGAACCACAGGAAATGGGCGCGACCCGAAATCAATTTTTCATGTCAGAACGTACTGTGGACAAAGACTAGGAAACAAAAGGAAATAAATAGTGATGTCTTGAAAAGAGTCTCCGTTACAGAAGAGGTGATGTTGGAGGTCTTAGCACACAAAGGTAGAGAAAGCCCTAGGTCCTGAACAAGTGTATCCCAGAACATTGCGGCAAAGTTGCAGTGGGGAACGTGGCAGAGATATTTGTATCATTATCCTTCGTATTTCCATTGGGTGTAGGTGGCTGAGGGGTGACCTTATAAAGGTTTATAAAAACATGAGGGGTATACGTAGGTTGAACAGTGAAGGTCTCTACAGCAGGGTAGGGGAATCCATAACTAGAGGGTAAAAATATGAGGTGGGAGAGGAAATACTTAAAAGCGACCAGAGGAGCCCATTTCCACACAGAGAATGGTGCACATATTGAATGAGCTGCCGCGGAAGTGGTAGAAAAAAAGTACAATTACATCATGGAAAAGACATTTGGGCAGGTACATGGAGAGGAGAAGGTTTGACGGGATCGGGACCAAACGCAGGCAAATAGGACTCGTCCAGGAACCGTGGTCAGCATGGCTCTTTCTCCAGTTATTGGAGGAGGAGACTACTGAGATAAGGCATGTTGTAGGCACTGAAGCAAGTTACAGAGATGGAGATGGTAGTCTGGAATGCAGTATATTTCAAATATGTGGAGGGAATATCGGGAAGGGAGGAGGTTACAGGGACAGGAACTGTTATAGGAGTTAAAAATTATTGAAGACACTGGTCCACGAGACATTGTATACGTACAGTTGGGGAACACAGAGCAGAAAGATCCCAGGCAGCATTCCCACACACTCATGAGAAACCTGCTTTCCCCTCTGATATTCGCTAAGACATCACAGGCCTGGATTGATAATTGTGACACTCCTGATGCTGTCTCGATGCAACAAAACTTACAGTAGGGCTGGTGATTCACCTGGGGTGTGTCTGTACTGTGCTCCCCCTCCAGAACTGTATCTAAGTGATGTCTTGTTAGCCGATGTTTGGAGCCCTCTCAATGCTCTCTGCTCTGTTCACTGAGTGATCTTACCTCACTGCAGGATTTATTGCAGATACCGGATTTCCCTGCCCCTTGTCTCTCTGGCTGACCAACCATCTTCAATGTGGTGATGGACGAGACATCCTGTAGTTGGGAAGTCTATTGAGTCAGGAACTTCCTGATTACCTGCAGGAGACAGATAAATAGACAGGATGGGAAATTAGACTGAAGTAGTGAGGATTACACATGGAGAATCGTCCTGAGTAAAACAGAGATCTGGAAAATCCCAGACTCCGTCCCTGGCCTGTGCTGCTGCGTCTCTCTGGAGTGGAGAATTCTGTTGACTCAGGATCTGGAGTAACTATAAGAGCGAGGGAAATTGACAGAGGCAGCAATTAGATCCACACAGTGAGGGATACCACATGGAGAGAGATACTGTGTGATATCACCAGAGTGCTCAAAAAATCATGTCAGAAGGCCTCAGAATCAATCAATTGTGTGGGAAGAAGGGGTCCCGCTTCATGATGGTATAACTGGTCAGGAAGGAGCAACCAGTGAGCAGGCGAAGTGATGGCCTAGTGGCATTATTGCTAGAGCATGTGTCCAAAACCTCAGCTAATGTTTGGGGAGACATGTTTGAATCCCACCATCAGAAATGGGGGAATTTGAAAACAATACTTTTAAAGATAATAATTAATAATCCATAAATAAATATGAGACAATTGCTGATATACAAAAAATACAAACACTTGTCATTTCGAGAAGGACAGCTGCCTATCCTCACGTGGTCTGCACAAAATACCCACAGCAATGACCCTCTGAAATGGCTGAGCAAGTTACTCAGTTCAAGGGAAGCTAGGGCTGGGAAAGAAAGGCAGGTCAGACAGAGATACCAACATCCCATAAGTTAATAAAAACAATCCCGTTGCACTGGGCCCCACTGGAACCATGGTGGGACCAGTGTCCTGGCCAATCATGTCGGTAGGTTTATGGACAGGGCTGTAAACTGACAGAGAGAATGCAGGGACAGGGTTCAGGTGAAAGGAGCTGTCCAAATCCAAATAGAAAAGGTGAAGCATCAGAGCAGCATGGGAATGTGCCTGAAGACAAGCAGAAAGGAACAGGATGGGAAAATGTTTAGTTAAAACTGTACATCAGTGAATCGGTTTGTGACAGGAAATTGTGGGAAAGAGTAAGTTATGTTTTGTTTGGAATGGACAAAGTCACTGCAATAGGGTAGATGGATTTGTGACATAGAGATATAAAAGATTTAGACAGCAGTGAGACATGGTTCCAGGGTGAGTAAAAGGTGGAACATAAATATTCAATGGTTCACAACATTGTGGAAATTCAGGCAAAATGGGCAACGCTAACAATTTTGGATAACAAAGGCATACAGAGAAAGCATTTGGCATCAGATCGTGAAGTAGAGTCAGTCTGAATGTAAATTCTGGCTACTACTTGCCGGACACAAGCAGCATAACAGTTTTAGCCACGGAACAGCATTTCATTGCTCATCATTGCAATAAACAGGAATCAATTAGAATTTTTAATAAAAGCATTGTGATAATTTTGGGAAACTTCAATATTCCCAAAATCTGGGACAATCACACTGACAAGAGCGATATTAGAAGAGGAGTTCAGAGATTTTTTTCAGTGTTTCTTTGAATAAAACATTGTGGAACTGTCTAGGGATGTAACTATCTCAGAGCGACGAGATGTGTGATGAAACTTAGTGAATGAGTAATGTCACCTGGAGAGATCCTCTGGGAAATTGTGAGAAAGTGCAGTTTAAAGAAATATATAGTTTTAAAGTGAATCACAGAAAGGACAAGCTACAACTAGAAACAAAAACAGCCAATTACATGAGTTTGATTGGAGAATTGACCATGGTAAACAGGCGAAACATACTGAAACATGTGTCTGTAAATGAACAGAGGAAAACATTTGAAGGAACAGTGTAAAATATTCAACAAACGGACATTCCATTGAAACAGACAAAAACTCAGCAAGAAATCCCCACCGGTCCCTCACTCAGGACAAAATGGATCATATTAAATTATGAGGCTGAGAAGATCACTACAAAGTACTTAAAATCCTGAAGTGAGAGAGTGTTTTAGGAGCATGTTTAAAAGGGATTGCAGCGGGTCTGCTGGCAGGAAGGAGGCAGTGGAAGGGGAATCATTGTCAAGGCTTAATGACACGATATGAACAGGGAGAGATGAAGGTGCTGGAGGTGGTGAGAGTGTTACAGAGAGTGGTCAGGGCCTGAACGGTGTTACAAAGCCAGTCCGGATTGCTGCAGCTGGAGGGGTTTGCAGAAGTAGGGAGGGGCATATGTATTTTTATTTATTCATGCATGGGATGTGGGGGTCACTGATTGGACCAATATTCTTTGCCCCCACTGCTAATTGCCCAGAGGGCAGATCAGAGTCGGCTATATTGCTGTGGGTCTGGATTCACGTGGAGGCCAGACCAGGTTAGAATGTCAGATGTCCTTCACTAAAGGAGGTAAGTGAACCTAATGAGTTCTTCCTGCTGATCAACAATGGTTTCATGGTGGTCTTGCCAATGTCTTGTACAGATACAACATGACATCCTTCTCCTACTTTCAATGCTCTGACCAATGAAGGTAACCATCCCAAACGCCTACTTCACCAGCCTGTCTACCTGTGACACCACTTTCGAAAGAACTGTGTACCTGCGACCCTGGGTATCTGACGGACAACATTACCCAGGGCCCGAACATTAACCGGACAAGTCTCACCCTGATTTGATTCACCAAAATGGAACATTTCACATTTATCTAATTAAACTCCATCTGCTATTCTTCAGGCCATCATCCCAGAAGTACCGTTTATCCTGTTGAACCACAGATAACCTTCTTCACTGTCCACTTTGCCAGCAATTTCAGTGCCACCCAGAAAACTTACTTACCACAAAACCAATATTCCCATCCAAACCACTTATCCAAACGACAAACAACAGTGGGCCCACTACACCGTTGGTCACATGCCTCCAGTCAGAAAAACAAAATGTCTCTCATCACCCGCTGTCTCCTACCATCAAGTCCAATTTTGTATCCAGTTCCCTCGCTCCTCCTGAATGCCATATCCTTTTACATTGATCTGAGCTTATTACCCAGTTTACCATACAGGCACAGAACACAGAACAGAACAGTACAGCACAAGACCCTTCGGCCTTGATGCCATGCCAACCCTTTATCCGACTGTATGATCAAACTAACCTACATCCCCTTCATTTTATTATCATCCATGTGCCTATCCAGAAGTATGTTAAATGTCCCGAATGCATCTAATTTTACTGCCACCACTGGCAGAGCATTTCACTCACCCACCACTCTATATGTAACGAACCTACCTCTGAAATCTCCCCTTAACTATCCGAGAATCACCTGAAAATTATACCCCCTTTTAATAGCTATTTATGTCAGGGTAAAAAATGGCTCTCACTATTCACTCTCTCGTGTTCACCTCTACCAAGTCACCCCTCAACCTTCTTCACTCCAATGAGAAAAGCCCTAGCTCTCTCAAGCTTTCTTCATAAGACATGCTCTCCAGTACAGGCAGCATCCTGGTAAATCTCCTCTTTACCCTCTCCCAAGTTTCCACATCCATCATGTAATGAGGGAACCTGAACCGAACATAATATTCCAAGTGGGATGTAACCAGGGCTCTATAGAGCTGCATCATAACTTCACGGCTTTAAAACTCAATCCCCCAGCTAATGAAATCCAGCACAATATATTCCTTCTTAACAAGCCTATCAGCTTGGGTGGCTACATTGAGGGATCTAGGGACTTGGAACCCAAGATCCTTCTGTTCCTCCACACTGCCAAGGATCCTACCTTTAACCCTGCATTATGCAAATTCAGTCTTCCAAAATGAATGACTTCACATTTTTGCAGATTCAACTCCATCTGCCACTTCTCAGCCCAGCTCTGCATCCTGTCATTGCCCAATTGCAACCTACAATAGCCCTCCACACTATCTGCCATTCCACCAACCTTCGTGTCATTGCCGAACTTACTAACCCACTTTTCCAATGACACATCCAAGTCTTTTATAAAACCACAAAGAGCAGAAGTCCTGTAACCTCTCCCTGCAGAAAACCACTGGTCACTGAACTCCAGGATGAATGTTTTGCATTCAAAGGACTCAATAAGATTTGTAAGGCATGACCTGCCTCTTACAAAGCCATGCTGACTACCTCTAATCAAACTATGGTTTTCCAAGGAATTATAAATCTTGTCTCAGAGTCCTCTCCAATAATCTGCACACCACAGACATAAGACTGATAGGTCTGAAATTCCCAGCGTTATCGGTATTCCCTTTTCTGAACAAGGGAATAACATTTGCCGCCCTCCAACCATCTGGTACAACTCCAGTGCTCAGTGAGGGCACAAAGGTCATCGCCAAGTGCACAGCAATGTCTTCCCTCACTTCGTGTCGTAACTTTGGACACATCCCGTCTGGTCCAATAGACTTATCTATCCTTATGTTTTACACAATACTCAGCACATCCTCATTCTTAACATCAACCTGTTCACATATATCAGCCTGTTTCACGCTGTCCTCACAAATAACAAAGGCCCCTCTCAGGAGTGAATATTGAAGCACAGTATGCATTAAGGATATCCCCTACCTCCTCCGACTTCAAACACAAGTTCCCTCCACAATCCTGATCGGCACTACCCTCACTCTGGCCATGCTCTTGTTCCTCACCTCAGTGTAGAATGCCTTATGGTTTTTCTTAATCCTTCCTAATAATGCTTTTTCATGCCCCCTTCTAGCTGTCCTAAGTCCATTCCTCAGTTCCTTCCTGGCTATCTTCAGGGAATCCCTACAGTGTTGAAACAGGCCATTTGGCCCAATACCTGCATATCAACCCTCCAACCTGTACCCCAACCAGGACCATTCTCCCAACCTAATTCTCTCCAGTTGTCCCAGCTAATTCGCCAAACCTACACATCCGTGAATACTATGGGTAATTTAGCATGGCTGAGTCACCTGACATGCACATCCTTGTGCTGTGGACGAAATTGGAATACCGAGGGGAAACCCACGCAGACACGGGGAGAATGTGCAAACTCCACACAGACAGTCGCCTGAGGCTGGAATCGAAATGGAGTCTGTGGTGCTATGAGGGAGCAGTGCTAACCACTGTGCCGTCGTGCTGCTCCATGTTACCCTCTAGAAATCTGTCTGACTCTTGCTTCCTCAACCTTAAATAAGCTTCCTTCTTCCTCTTGACTAGATGTTCGACATCCCTTCAAACCCTGTTAAATGCTTTGCTGAAGTCCATGTGGCCAACGTTGACTATCTATCTCTTGGCCACCTCCTCAAAGAGTCAGTCCAGTTTGTGAAACACGGTTTTCCACTCACAAAGCCATGCTGAATATCTCTAATCAGGCCTTGTCTTTCCAAATATATGTAGCTCCTTTCTCAGAATCTCCTCCAACAATTTCCCCATCACTGGGCTCACTGGGCTGTAATTTCCTGGCTTTTCCCTGCAACACAAAAGTGATGGAACAGCATTATCCTCCCTCCAGACTTCCGGTACCTCACTGTGTCCGATGATAATAGAAATATCTCTGTTCGGGACATGCAATCTCTTCCCTAGCTTCCCACAATGTTATAGCATAGAGCTAATGAGCTACTGAGGATGAATCTAGCTTTATTTGTTTTAAGATTCCAGCACTTTCTCTTCTCAGTTGAGGATTCTTTCCAAGACATCACTATATTTTTCCCCAAGTTCCTGAGCATCCATGTTTTACTCCACAGTAAATACTAACAGATTGTGTTGTCCAATATGTCACCCTTCTCCTCTGGTTCCACACATAGGTGACCTTATTGATATTTAAGAGGCCCTATTCTCTACTAAGTTACTCTTTAGCCCTTATTGAAACTTGCGTAAAGGCTTCTGAAAAATCAAATACACCATATCCCTCGTACCACTACACCCCTCCTACACACTTACAATGCTGCCATTTATACTCACACCAACAAATTAAATCCAACAGGCTCAAAAACACATTCTCCTTTATAAAATGTGTTTCTAAGGGTCCAGTTATTTTTTATTGACCTATCCTTTCTCATTCATTTCAACACGCTCTTGACTTACAGTCAGGTTAACACTCTTTGGTTTCAGACTGGAAGCAGGTTGTGGGAGTTCTTGTTGATCAATCTGAAAAAGGTAGCTAACAGGGTCAGCAGGTAATAGAGAAGGCAAATCAAATGCTGCCTTTTATTACAGAGGGAATGGAGTTAAAACTAGGGAGATCTTGCTAAAATGACGCAAGGTACCGGTCAGACCACACCGAGAATATTATGAACAGTGTGAGTGCCAGAAGGAAAGATATTGTCGCACTGGAGGCAGTCCAGAAAAGGTTCACTCGGCTGATCCTGGGAATGGAAGAATTTTCTAATGAGAAGAGGTGGAGTAGATTGAGGTTGAACCCATTGAAGTTTAGAAAATGAGAAAGAAATGGAATGAAACATGCAAGATTCTGAGGGGCTCTGATCGGGCAGATGCTGGGACGTTAGAAAATAGAACAGTAGAGCACAGCAACAGGCTCTTCGGCCCACCATGTCTGTGCTGTCCATGATGCTATTCTAACTCATCCCATTTGCCTGCACATGGTCCATATCCCTCTATTCTCTGCCTGTTCATGTTTCTGTCTAAATGTCAGTTCAAACTTTGCTCACATTTTTGCTTCCACGACCTCCCTCGATTACTTCCACTCTCTATGTAAAAAATAAACTTGCCGCACACATCGCGTATAAACTTTCTCTTCTCACCTTAAACCTATGCGCTCTAGCATTTAAAACTGACACATTGGAAAAGAGATTCTGACTATCCATATTATCTGTTCCTCTCCCAATGTTTGTTCCTGTACCTGGTCACCTGTCACCCTCTGATAATCTCGCAAAACAATCCAACTTTGTTAAATTTCCTCTTATACCTAATACACCCTTAAAAACCCGAACACAGGCAACGTGCTGATAAACCCCTTTTGCACCCTCTCCAAAGCATCCCCAGCCTTCCTATTGTGTGGAGATGAGAACTGCACACAGTACTCCAAATGTGACCAAACAAAACATTTTATACCATTACAACATCAGATGCAAACCACTATACCCAACGTTGTGACCGATGAAGGCCAGTGTTCCATTTACTCTCCTTCCCATCTGAAACACTTCTGTTGCCATTTTCAGGGAGTTCCTGACTTGCACCAAGATCCTTCTGTATATCAATGTCCTTCAGGATCCTAACTTTCTTCTTGACTTTGACATGACCTCACACTTGTCCAGATTAAACTCATTTTGCCATTTCTCTCCATATCTTTCCAACTGATCTGTAACCTCCTGCAACCTTGGATCTCCTTGCTCATTCACCCCAACTCCACCAATTTTCATGTCACCTGCAATAATCATATTTGTCACTTCCTTTCATTTCAATTGTGTGAGAATCTGTAACCAGAGGGCATAAAACCCCAGCAAAGGCTCACCCATTGAAGATGGAGAGGAGGAGGAATGTCTTCATTCAGAGCGTAGTGATTTTGTGGGAATTCCTGACTGCAGGGGGCTGCCGAGGCTGGGTCATTAGGAATAGTTACAGCAGAGATGGTGAGGTTTTAATGAATCAGGGAAACAAGGGTTTTGTGGAGAAGGCAGGAAAGTAGAGTTAAATATCATCAGGTCAGCCATGATCTGATTGAAGGGCAGAGCATCCTCAATGGGCCAAATGGCCTCATTCCGCTCCTACATCACATGGTCCGAACTCAAACTCAATATGTACTGCATACTATTATGGGTCTCTGCTCACAAAACTCCTTTATAATGGGATATTTAGATACTTATTATTACACAGCATTTGATCTACAGTAGACTATTTTGTTGATGGCTCCTTGATGTGATGTCACAGAAAACCATCACGTATCCAATCCAGGATTCCATCCATTACAGCGCTGATACTCATTAGTTATCCAGTCAGGATGGAGACCACAGTCACACACAGTTACTGTACTGCCCTTGCTACAAATACATTCAGTGTCCTGACTGTAACCATATTCACATTACCATCACTGTCTGGTGCCTATAAAAGAATTCCTGCTAATGTTGTTGCTCCTTGTTTATTCTCAGCTCCATCCAAATAGAATACAAATTTTGATCTTCACTTCCATGTGGCTATCTCATTTATGCATTAACCTATCCTTTCTTCACAACTTGTTGATTTTTTGCCTAGTTTGTCTCTTGGGACTAGATTGGGCTGGGATATCTGGTAGGCATGGATGGGTTGGACTGAAGGATCTGTTTCCATGCTGTACATCCCATTGTCTCTATGACTCTATCCCAACAACCCTTCAATATTCCCTGCCCAGCGACGGTCATTCTGCATCTACATCTCCGGAATGACAGTTCCATCAAATTTGTTCACTGTCAGTCCATCTGCCTTATGGCAAATGCAGGTAGTCAATCCTCAGTAGTGGGGAGTAGAACGGATGGGTAGAGGTTACAGAGATAGGAAGGCTTACAGGGACTCGAGGATGTTTGAGTCAAACAGAGTTACATCTGGTCATGAATGTCAGTGGGACAAAGGGGTTTGAGGATTGGAGGAATTTACAGTGATAGAGGGAGCTGGATTATATTCTGGAGATAGGGATAGGGATGGATGTAGGGAGGGGGGGCAGACTGAGCGGTGCAGACAGGAGTGTGTTTCAGTAGGATAGTATTGTATATACTAACAGAGATATGGAAGGTTGTAGTGACAGAAGTTGTTTACAGATACAAGGCGGTTTCTAGGTTCTGGAGACTACAGAGATAAGAAGGCAATGGAGAATGCCAGGTTGCTGGGTTGGAGACAGTTACACAGATGGGGAGGTTTGCACAAACTGAAAGAGGTTCCTATGGTCAGGAGGGGTGTGGGGTCGGGAACGAGGGTGAAATTTAAAACAATTCAGATCGAAGAATTGGAGAAAGATAAGGAGATTACAAATCTTTTTCCAGCTAAGGAAGGGTTGTCGGATCTGGAGAAGATTACTTAGGTCGGGACCGATGGCAAGGTTAAAGACAAATACATTGATATGGAGGGTGGTATTGGTAGGAGGAGCTTACAGGGATAGACAGAACTGTCGGGGGTTTGCAGGGATGAAGGGAATTAGTATCTACTGGAGAAGGTGAGGGATTAGGGCGTTAGGGGTTAGAGAACCTGACAGTGACAGAGAGAATGGTGTGGACTAGAGGCGATTCCAAACAGACGAAGGATAATCGGGACTGGAGAATATTACAGAGATAACTAATACAGCATGGGCCAGGATTGATGCCTGCGATCGCCTGTGCTGTCTCAAGGAGGCCCAATACAGCAGAGGTGAGAGCAGGACCCTCACAAGATGTTGGGAATGAAGCCTAGAATGTTGCTGTTCCTTGCCCAGTTCTGAATCTATGTCCTGTCTTCCGGGTCAGAATACAGAAGGCCACTAACTCCTCCCTGTGCTGTTTACTGCGAGTGATCTTACGAGCTGCAGGATTTCCTGAAGGCTCCAGATCTCCCTCTCCATCTGTCTCTGTCTGACCAAACGTCTTTAATGAGGTGATGGATGAGACAGGAATTAGGAATATCCTGATTACCTGCAGCAGGCCGAGAAATAGACAAAATGGGAAATTAGACTGATGCAGTGAGGATAACTTGTGCAGAGTGGCACAGAGTCCACCAGAGATCACGAAAATCCCAGTCTCCGTCCCTGGCCTGCGCTGCTGCATCTCTCTGGAGTGGACAATTCTGTTGACTCAGGATATCAGACGAGCTGTAAGAGGGAGAAATGCTGACAGAGGCAGCAAATAGACCCACGCAGCAAGGGGTACCACATGGAGAGAGACTGAGTGATATCACCAGAGTACAGAAAGGTGTCAGTATTACACAATGGTGTCAGAAGACGTGGTTCTGATGCAGTGGGAACTGCTACCATTACTCAAGGAGGAGTCAACCATTATATTGGAATGAGCTCCACTGGTACTGTGCTAGGGCAAATGTCCTTGTCAATCATATGACCAGGATTATGCAGATTTAACCTGACACAGAGGAGGAGGGATACGGCAAGGGGGAAAGGAAATTCCCAAGTGCAAAGAGAAAGGTTGAAATATTGGAACACCATGGGATGTGGCTAAAGACAAACAGAAAGAAACAGGAAGGGACTGCATTTAACTGAAATTGTACATCAGCAAATAGCTTTGTGACGGAAATTATGATAAAAAAGTAAATTGCTGTTTCTTAATTTGAATGCATGAAGTATTTGCAATAAATTACATGCACGTGTGACTGTGATTTCTGTCTAATCACAATCAGGGTGACATTTTCACAGGGTGAACAAAAAAGGTGAGTCATTAATATTCGAGGTCAGACAACATTGTGGAAAGCCAGACAGAATGGGAAGCAGGATGGGGAACTCCCACAGTTAGATATTACAATGGGATTACCAGCAAAATAGGTGTCTTCAGATTATCAAGAATAGGAAACCAAATTCTGGGTAATAAGGGTCAGAACATAAAAGTGGAAGGACGGTGTTAAAGCCCCTTTATCGCATTACATTATTAGACACTACATTAACAGGGAGTTATTGGAATTTGTAACAAAGGTATTGGGATAATTGAGAAGGAATTCATCCTTCCTATCTCTTCATCTCATTGGTGATGGGTCACAGACGAGGCTGACTCTCTCCCACTCTCAGGTGGAGCCTGTAGGTAGCTGTACAGACCGATGGGGCCTTCCATAGATTCTGTTACACTTGGGGTAGCAGGTTGCCATGGGAAGAGGGTGGGTGGGGCGTTGGTGTGACAGCACGCTCCTTGTGCTGTATTCTCCTGGATTCCCGTTTTTCCCAACAGCAAGTCTCGAGGTTCTCGACACAGTCACAATGCTCCTCCTCCACTTCGGACGGTCTTGGCCCCGTAATTCCCAGGAGTTACCAGAATTCATTAAGAGATGAAAAAAAAACTATCAATTCTGAAGAAGCCAAAGTTTAGAAATGTGGACGCATTTTTTAAAGAGATCGCTAGGCAGTCTCCTAGCAGGAGGAGTACAGTAGAAAGAAGAAACGTTGCCAGCGTTTAATGAGAGTATTGGAACAGGGAGAATTGAAGGTGCTGGAGGTGGCGAGGCTGTTACAAAGAGAGGCAAAGGCCTGAACAATATGACAAAGCCAGAATTGCTGCAGCTAGAGTTGTTTGCAGAGGTAGGGATGGACAAATGTATTTTTCATTGATTCATTCATGGCCTGAGGATGTCACCGGTTGGACCAGCATACAGTGCCCGACTGCTAGTTGCCAAGAGGCAGCTCAGAGTCACTTTTTGAGTGCGAGCAGCAGCTAAGGTAAGACAGTTTGTTTTAAAATTACTTACCGGTAGCGGGCGGCGGTGTTTTTTTCTCTCTTTACAGAAAGAGCGGGAGCAGCAGGGGGAAGTGACGAAGACTAGAGGGGCAGCCGGGAAGGAAAGCAGTGAGTATAAATACTCACCCTTCGACGCCAACTTTGAGTGTGAGCAGCAGCGAAGGTAAGACAGTTTGTTTTAAAATTTCCTACCGGTAGCGGGCAGCGGTGCTTTTTTCTCTCTTGACAGAAAGAGCGGGAGCAGCAGGGGGAAGTGACGAAGACCAGAGGGGCAGCCGGGAAGGAAAGCAGTGAGTATAAATACTCACCCTTCGACGCCAACGGTCACTTTGAGTGCGAGCAGCAGGTTACAGCGGGATATAGATAAGCTGCAGAACTGGGCAGAAAGGTGGCAAATGGAGTTCAATGTAGCTAAGTGTGAGGTGATTCACTTTGGTAAGAGGAATAAAAAGATGGGGTACTGGGCTAATGGACGGATACTTGGTAGTGTGGATGAGCAGAGGGATCTTGGTGTCCATGTACACAGATCTTTGAAAGTTGCCACCCAGGTAAATAGTGCGGTGAAGAAGGCATATGGCGTACTGGCTTTTATTGGTAGAGGAATTGAGTTCCGGAGTACTGAGGTCATGTTGCAGTTGTATAAGACTCTGGTGCGGCCGCATCTGGAGTATTATGTGCAGTTTTGGTCGCCATACTATAGGAAGGATGTGGAGGCACTGGAACGGGTGCAGAGGAGGTTTACCAGGATGTTGCCTGGTATGGTAGAAAGATCGTATGAGGAAAGGCTGAGGCACTTGGGGTTGTTTTCATTGGAGAAAAGAAGGTTTAGGGGTGACTTGATAGAGGTGTACAAAATGATTAGGGGTTTAGATAGGGTCGACAGTGAGAATCTTTTTCCACGTATGGAGTCAGCTATTACAAGGGGGCATAGCTTGAAATTAAGGGGGGGGGGGGTAGGTATAGGACAGATGTTAGGGGTAGGTTCTTTACTCAGCGAGTCGTGAGTTCATGGAATGCCCTGCCAGTAGCAGTGGTGGACTCTCCCTCATTATGGGCATTTAAGCGGGCATTGGATAGTCATATGGAGGATAGTGGGCTAATGTAGGTTAGGTGGGTTTGGATCGGCGCAACATCGAGGGCCGAAGGGCCTTACTGCGCTGTATTCTTCTATGTTCCATGTTCTATGTTCTATATTGCTGTTGGTCTGGACTCACATGTAGGCCAGACCAGGTAAGAATGTCAGATGTCCTTCACTAATGGACATATGTGAACAAGGTGAGTTTTCCCAGATAATCAACAATGCTTATATGGTGACCTCATGAATGTTCGGTACAGATACAATCTGACATCCCACGTCCAACTCTCAGTGCTGTGACCAATGAAGCTAACTATCCCAAACGCTGGCTTCATCAGCCTGTCTACCTGTGATGCTACTTCAAAGAACTGTATACCTGCATCACTGGGTCACTGATTGACAACGCTACCCAGGGTCCTAACATTAACTGTACAAGTCCAGCCCTGGTCTGCTTTACCAGAATACAACACTGTGCATTTCTCCACCTGCTATTCCTAACCTCACTGACCCAGCAGTACTGTTGATCCCATTGTACTCTTCGATAACTCTCTTCACTGTCAACTTTACCACTTATTTCAGTGTCACTCACACACTTGATAACTAGGACTCCTGTATTCTCATCCAAATTGTTTATATAAATGATGCACACAGTGTCCAAGCACTAAACCCATGACACACTGTTGGTCACAGGCCTGCAGTTTGAACAGCAACCCTCCATGAATACGCTCTGTCTCCTACCGTCAATCCAATTTTGTAGCCAGTTGGTGAGCGCTCCCTGGTTATGTGTGTTCTAAACTTATTAACCAGTCTGCCATGCAGAGTCTTGTCAAAGGCCTTGCTATAGTTAATGTGGACATCATGTACTGCTCTGCTTTGATCTGTCATTTATCTACCTCTACACTCAGGTTTGAGGCACGATTTCCCATACACAAAGCCATGCTGACTACTGTTAGTCACTCCTTGCCTTTCCAAATGCATGATGATCCTTTCTCTTAGAATCACCTCCAAAAACTTACCCAACCCCACCATCAGTCTCACTGGTCTGTAGTGGCTGTCGATGACACAAACATCTCTGCGAGGGACCCGGTATTTTCCTCGCTAGCTTCTCACTAGGCAGTGGGATACATCTGATCATGTCCCAAGGTTTTATCTAACGTTTTGCATTTTTAGACATCCAGCACCTCCTGTTTTCCAATGTGAACTCTGTTCAAGACATCACTATGTATTTTCCCAAGGTTCCGAGCTTCCATCTCTTTCTCCAAAGTAAATCCTAATGCAAAATACTTGTTCAATATCTCCCTCATCAGCAGGGATTCCACACAGACAGCCTCATTGACCTTGCAGAGGCCCTATTCTCACCAGATCTAATTTTTAGCCCTTGTTGAAACTTGTCAAAATGCTTCTGAAATTTCAAATGTCCCCCTAGCGTTACTAGCCTCCCCCAGATTTAACTATTCTGCCATTTATGGTCACACCAAAATATAGAATGCAAATTTAAAAATATTTCCCTTTTATAAAATCATGCCTCTCCCATTGTTTCTAAGCGTCCAGTTATCATTTTTTGTCATATCCTTTATAACACTGTCCAGCACGTTCCCGACTTACTGTCAGGCTAACACCGTTTGGTTTCAGACTGACTGCACAAAAGGGTTTTGGGAATCCTTGTGGATCATTCTGAAAAAGGTAGTTTACAGTGTCAGCAAGTAATAGAGAAGGCAGGTCAAATGCTGGCATTTTTTACAGGGAAATACAGTATAAAATTAGGGAAGTCTTGCTAAGACGATGCAAGGTGCAAGTCAGACCACACCTAGATTATAATGAACAGTATACGTGCCCTAAGGAAAGACATTCTTGTATTGGAGGCAGACCAGGGAAGATTCACTGTGCTGATCCTGGAGATGGCGGGATTTTCCAATGAAAAGAGGTGGAGTAGATTGTCCTTGAACCTATTGGGGTTTTGAAGAATGGGAGAGAAATTGAATGAAACGTCGAGGATTCAGAGGGGCTTTGACAGGGTAGATGCCGTGAAGTTAGAAAATCGAACAGTACAGAAGAGTAATAGGCCCTTCGGCCCCCATGGCTGTGCTGACCATGATGCTATTCTAAATTAATCCCATCTGCCTGCACATGGGCGATATCCCTCTATTCTCTGCCTGTACATGTGTCTGTCGAAATGCCACTTCAAAAATTCGCCCTCGTTGCCACTTCTCCCACCTCCTGAGCAGCTTCCACTCTCTCTGTCAAGAAAACTGGCCTCCTTCATCACTCTCACTCTCACCTTAAACCGAGGCGCCCTAGTATTTGATATTTCTACATTGGAAGGAGGATTCTGATACTCTCGCAAGACAATCCAACTGTGTTTAAACTCCTTACAGTAAACACATTCTCATCCAGGCAACCTTCTGGTAAACCTCTGTTGCACGCTCCCCAAAGCCTCCACACCCATCCTGTAGTGTGTCGATGAGACCTACACACAACATACCAAACATGGCCGAATGAAGTTTTATTCAGTCACAACATGACATGCAAATGTCTGTACTCAATACTGTGACCAATGAAAGGAAGCATGCCATTCTCCTCTTTTACCACCACATCCCGCTGTGTTGTTATTTTCAGGGAGCTACGGATTTGCATCCAAGGTCATCTGTTTATCAATGTTTCCAATTAGTCAATTGGCGTAATTCTCTCTTCTATTTGACTTCATAAAGGCATCACTTCACACTTGTCCCGATGAAATTCGATTTGCCATTTCTCTGCCCAACGTTCCAGCTGATCGACACACTGCTGCAACCTTTAGCACTCTTCCTCACTATCCATAATTCCACGAACTATGCCTAATCATTACATACCTTTGCAAATGTCGTCTGCAAAATTCCCACTCAAACTGCTGACCTTATCTTTTTATTCACAAACATAAATTACAAACAGATATCGCAGCACTGATTATGTGAAACATCATTGGCCACAGATGTCCAATCAGAAATTCACCACTGCACGTGCCTCTGTCTACTATCACCAAGAAAATATTGTATCCAACTTCCCAACGACCATGGATTCCATGGATTGTGATTTGATCTTCCAGATTTCCCTTGCTATTTGAAAGTTGTCCATTCAACATGACTCTGTATTTTGATTCCCAGATTAAATTGGCTGTCTCACTAATGCACTGACTTCATCCTTTCTTCATAACAAAACGGGACCTTGTTTGGTTTTTTGCTCATCCTGCCTAACTCCCTACAACCCCTCAATAATCACATCCCAGCCATTGTCATTCTGCAGCCACATCTCCATAACAACATGTCGATCACATCTGTTCTCTTCAGTTAATGCTGTCATTCCATCTGCCTTGTTGCAAATGCATGGCGCGTGTCACCGAGAGAGGACCTTTGAGGGATGGATAGAGGTCACAGAGTTGGAGAGATGTTTGGGAGTGCGACGATGTTGCAGGGTTAAGCATCGCTACAGTTGCTAGCGAATGTTCACAGGAGAAAACATTTTATTGTTTGAAGGAAGTTAGAGACATAAAGCGTCCTTGATTAGATTCCAGAGATAGAGATATGTGTAGGGTTGTGAATCTTTACATGGACTATGCTGATCAGGGTGTAGAAACATTCGCATGATTCCAGGATGTGGTACATTTAACAACAGTTGTGGGATCTGGAAAATATCACAGTGCTAGGGAGGATGGTATGGGCTGGAGAATATTACAGGGAAAGGGAGGGTGGTATGGACTGGAGAATGTTGCAAGCACATGGAAGACTGGAGAATGTTGCAGGGATAGGGAGGAAGATGTGGACTGAATAAACTTGAAAGGAGAGATGATTTTATGTTCTGGAATGTACTTCAGAGAGAGTGAATGGCATGCATGCTGTAAGTTACGACAGGTATAGGGAAGAATGTAGAGACTGGAAGAGAGAGTCATAGAGAGGCTTGTGAGAGACCAGATTCACTTATGAACATAGGATGTGCTACAGTGAGCAGAGCCTTTTCCAGATATAAACGAGGATACACTGGCCACAAAGCAGTCACACCAATACATAGGTATATAGGAACTGAAGGAATTGAAGAGATTACACAGACTGGGAGTGTTGTATGCAGTGGAGGAGATTAAACTGATAAGGATGGTTTTAGAGACTCAACAACGTTAAGAAATAATGGGGGTTGCAATGGTGAGAGCACGTTGGAGGATATAGACCTGAAGGAGCTTTCACAGATAGCGATGGCTTTCGGGTCTGGTGGGGGCTGCAAAGTAATGGGGATTGTAGAGACTGGAGGTTTTTACATAGATAGGGAGAGTATTAGTGATCGGCAGAATTCACAAAAACGGGTCTGCAGGACACGACAGAAATCAGAAGGGTTGTATCAACTTGATCGTGCACACAGGCAGGAAAACTTGTGGGGTTTGGAGCAGCTCAACATGATAGGGAGGGGCATGGAGACTGGAGATGTTGCAGAAAGATTACTATGCTTAATGCTTTAGAAATCCACAAGTGTGTCCTGGTTCCTTCTTTATGTTTCTGAACCGCTGTCGATGCGCTTCTGGTACTAATCCGTAAGCGCTTAGAATAGCCTGTTTGGCATATGCATAATCTCTTGACCACTCATGAGAGCGCGCTGCAAATACCTCACTGGCTCTGCCTAATAGCTTAGACTGAACTAGCTTTACCCACAAGACCTCAGGCTACTCCATCTGTCTACCCAATTTTTCAAATGAAGTACAGAGGTCCTCGAAAGGAGAGTCACAGGTAGATAGGATAGCAAAGAAGGCACTTGGTGTGCATTCCTTTATTGGTCAGAGTATTGAGAACAGGAGTTGGGAGGCCATGTTGCGGCTGTACAGGACATGATTAGGCCACTTTTGGAATACCGTGTGCAAGTCTGGTCTCTTTCCTATCAGAAGGATGTTATGAAACCTGAAAGGGTTCCGAAATGATTTACAAGGATGTTGCCAGGGTTGGAAGATTTGAGCTACAGGGAGAGGCTGAAAGGGCTGGGGCTGTTTTCCCTGGAGCGTCAGAGGTTATGGGTGACCTTATAGAGGTTTATAAAATTATGAGGGGCGACCTTATAGAGGTTTATAAAATCATGAGGGCCATGGATAGGATAAATAGGCAAAGTCTTTTCCCTGGGGTCGGGTGTCCAGAACTAGAGGGTATAGGTTTAGGGTGAGAGGGGAAAGATATAAAAGAGACCTAAGGGGCAACGTTTTCAGACAGGGTGGTACGTGTTTGGAATGAGCTGCCAGAGAAAATGGTGGAGGCTAGTACAATTGCAACACTTAAAAGGCATATGGATGGGTACATCAATAGGAAGGGTTTAGAGGGAGATGGGATGGGTGCTGTTTTGTGCGACTGGATTGTCATGGACAAGTTGGACCAAAGGGTTTGTTTCCATGCTGTACCATCTCTATGATTCTCTGACTTTAATTGCCGAAGTTTCAAATCACTGCAGGCAGTTAGAGACCGAGATAGAATTGTAAGGTCTTTTGGAGGTTCTACAGTTCAGGAGGATTGCAGGGACTTGATGATGTTGTACATGGAAGTAGAGTTATAGGGGCTGAAGCTGGCATCAGAGATAGAGAGACGCGCAGGGGATTACAGAGATATGGTGGCCAGTGTTCTCTCGTGGAAGTTCCATTTAGAGAGTTGGTTTTTGGAACTGTTGGACTTTGGAAAGATAGGTAGATTCGGAGGGGCTGGAGGGGTTTACAGATGCATGGAGAAATGTAGTGACTGGAGCATACGGAGATGGTGAGGGCTGGAGGAGATGCCATAATTTGGAAGGGGAGGGTTTCTCACAGAAAAGGAGGATTGTAGGAATGTGAGGAGTTTACAGAGATAGGGGGTTGGAGCATTCTCGGTAATTAGTGGTTTGGAGCACTGTCCAGACTGGGGGAGGCTTCAGACTGATGGAGGGGTCGAGCAAAAGGAAGTGGTTGCAAAAATTATAGAACATAAACATGTCACTTCGGTGCTGTGCCACTGAGCACAGAAGGACAGTTTTCCTCAATAAATTGTACAGATCCTCAGGGGAATGGACAGGTGGATGCTGAAAGGATGCTTCCTTCTCCTTATAGGAGAGAGGCAGACAAGGAGACTCTGTTTGACAAAGATGGAGAAGAGGGAGTTGTCTTTTTCTTCCAATGGCCCAAAGCTACTTCAGGTTTGTTTCCACACAGCTAAAAGGAAAGCAATGCGATAACAAAGAGCAAGGTCGGTTGGGACTGCAGGAGATATGAGACGAAGACCAGGTTGGAAGGGCTGGAGGGAGTGAGAGAGAAGGGAGATGTTCAACAGCTGGAAGGGTTTACAGGGAGTGGACACTGTCAGGACTGGAGAACATGACACGCTCTCTCATGAGAGGGAGATAACGAAATGGCACAAAGTCAAACACAGCAGGAGGATCCCAAGCTCCATACCTGTCATTTATTCAAGGAGCTGCTCTCACCCAGTCTGGTGCCATGCCCCACATACAAACAGCATGAGGTTTCCCAGTTCCTGGTGCTCAGAGCCCAGTGCACTCACCCCTGAACCAGTCGGTGAAGTATTTACACAGTTATACATTCTCCAGCAACACTGTATTCTAGCCGACATAAACTGGTAAGTTCACATTCTACCAGGCAAAGACCATCTGCACTCAGATTCCCTGGTGATACAACCCTCTGAGTGATAGTCTGCAGAGAACAACAGAATCCACGAATCCCCGTTGCATGGGTCAGGGTCAATGATAAAAGTTTCATTCTTTCAAAAATGACAACTCCTCAATTCCTGCATCTCACAAAACTGCCATTTAAAAATGTTAAAATAAAGAACATTCCAAATGAAGGCTTTGATGAGGTGAGCTCTGGTCAGTAACATAGATCTGGATGTTACCAGATTCACGGAGAGTGCTTTCTACCAGAGCACCACCAGGTCAGTGTCAGGCACACAGACAAAACGGAAAAATAGATTCACATTGGAATTAACATCTCCCAGCTTGGGAATTTGAAGCTGTGCTCACCCATTCCGGTAAAGATCTATAGAAACAGGACATCAGAACCAGAAGACTGGAGGTTGGCTATCGTGTTGCTACTATTTAAGGAAGGCAGTAAAGAAAAGCCAGGAAACTATAGACTGTCGAGCCTGACATCGGTGGGCAAGTTGTTGGAGGGAATCGTAAGGGACAGGATGTACACGTATTTGGAAAGGTAAGGACTGATTCAGGATAGTCAACATTGCTTTGTGAGTTGTAAATCATGTCTCACAAACTTGATTGAGATTTTGGAAGAAGTAACATAGAGGATTGATGAGAGTAGAGCGGTGAATGTGATCTATATGGACTTCAGTCAGGTGTTCAACACGGTTCCCCATGGGAGACTGGTTAGAAAGGTTAGATCTCACGGAATACAGGGAGAACTAGCCAATTGGTACAGAACTGGCTCAAATGTAGAAGACAGAGTGTGGTGAGGGAGGGTTGGTTTTCAAGCTGGAGGCCTGTGACCAGTGGAGTGACAGAAGGATCGGTGCTGGGTCGAATACTTTGCATTATTTACATAAATAATTTGGATGTGAGCATATGAGGTATCGTTTGTAAGTGTTCAGTTGACAACAAAATTGGAGGTGTAATGGTCAGCGAAAGAGGTTACTTCCGATTACAATGGGATCTTGATCAGATGGACCAATGGGCTGAGAAGTGGCAGATGGAGATTAATTCAGATAAATGCGAGGTGCTGCATTTCGCAAAAGCAAATCTTTGCTGGACCTATACACATAATGATAAGGTCTGACGAAGTGTTGCTGAACATGGGGAAATTGGACTGCAGGTTCATAGCTCCTTGAAAGCAGAGTCGCAGGTAGATAGGATAGTGAAGAAGGTGATTGGTATGCTTTCTTTTATTGGTCTGAGTATTGAGTACAGGAGTTGGGCGGTCATGTTGTGGCTGTACAGGACATTGGTTAGGTCACTTTTGGAATATTGTGCCCAATTCTGGTCTCCTTCTTATCGGAAAGATGTTGTGAAACTTGAAACAGTTCAGACAATATTTACAAGAATTTTGCCAGGATTGGAGGGTTTGAGCTATAGAGAGAGGTTGAATACGCTGGGGCTGTTTTTGCCGGAGCTTCGAAGGCTGAGGGTTGACCTACTAGAGGTTTATAAAATCATGACGGGCATGAAGAGGGTAAAGAGACAAAGTCTTTACCCTTGGGTGTGGCAGTCCAGAACTGGAGGGCATGGGTTTATGGTTAGAGGGGAAAGATATAAAAGAGACTTAAAGAGCTTTTTTTTCAACCCACAGAGGGTTCTACGTGTACGGAATGAGCTGCCAGAGGAAGTGATGGAGGCTGATACAAAGACATCTGGATGGGTATATGAATAGGAAGGGTTTGCAAGAATGTTGACCAGAGATGCTGGTAGGTGGGACTCGATTGGATTAGTATATCTGTTCGGCATGGACGGGTTGGACCGAAGGGTCTGTTTCCATGCTGTACATCTCTTTGACTCGAAGAGGGGCTGAATGGTCCAATCAAAATTGATCTGTGGTCAAATCATAACTTCCTTCAGGTTCCACAATCCATTCTTGGTTCCATCTTGCAGGCTCTATGAATCCCGCTCCATCTACACTCCTACAGGACCACGTCCCTTCCCATGTTTGTACCATCGTCCAGGTTCTGCAGCCCTTCCTGCCTCTGTAACATGGCCCGGACTCTACAACTCTTCCTTCCTCTGCAATGTTCCCCAGCAGGGCACTGGAGGCCGGTGGCATTTACAGAGTTCGGGAGGGATATCGGGACTGGAAGATTTTGCAGGCATTAGGAATATTGGGACTTGAGAAGGTTTCACAGTTTATGAGTGTTGTAGGGACTGGAGGAAGTTACAAAGATAGGGATGGTTTCAGATTGGAGGATTCTGCAGAAAAAGAACTTTACATGGTTAAAGGCAGGATACTTATCATTGTTCACATACAGTGTGTCCCTGAAGCTACTATCCAAGTTGAGAGGGTGTTAAGAATGCGTACGGTATGTTGGCTTTCATTAGCGGGCGATTGAGTTTAAGAGATCCAGGGTTTTGCTGCAGCTCTATAGAGCCCCAGTTACATCACACTTGGAATACTGTGAACAGTTCTTTTCACCTCATTATAGGAAGGATGTGGAAGCTTTAAAGACAGTGCAGAGGATACTTATCAAGATGCTGCCTGAACTGGAGGGCATGCCCATTGAAGATAGATTGTGGAAGCTCGGGCTTTTCTGATCGGAGTGAAGAAAGAAGAATGGTGACAGGATAGAGGTGTATAAGGTAAAGAGAGGCTGAAAATGTGTTGCTGGAAAAGCGCAGCAGGTCAGGCAGCATCCAAGGAGCAGGAGAATCGACGTTTCAGGCATGAGTTGAAACTTTATTGCTGGAACAGCACAGCAGGTCAGGCAGCATCCAGGGAACAGGAGATTCGACGTTTCGGGCACAGGCCCTTCTTCAGGAATGAGCAGAGAGTGTTCAACCGGAGAAGATAAAAGGTAGGGAGGAGGGACTTGGAGGAGGGGCGTTGGAAATGCCCCTCCTCCAAGTCCCTCCTCCCTACCTTTTATCTTCTCCTGCTGAACACTCTCTGCTCATTCCTGAAGAAGGGCCTGTGCCCGAAACGTCGAATCTCCTGTTCCCTGGATGCTGCCTGACCTGCTGTGCTGTTCCAGCAATAAAGTTTCAACTTTGATCTCCAGCATCTGCAGACCTCACTTTCTCCTCGAAGGTTTCAGGCATGAGCCCTTCTTCGGGAATCTTCAGGAAAGAGAGGCATCAATTGCGTGGATAACCAGAGACAACTTCCCATGGCAAAATGGCTAAAACAAGGGGACATATTTTTTAAGATAATTGGCGGAAGATTTAGCTAAGATACCAGAGGTAATTTATTTGCACAGAGTGTGGTGGGTGCGTGGAATGGACTGCCAGCCGTGGTAGTAGATTCAGACACATTACAGACATCTAAGCAACTCTTGCATAGGCACAACGATTATAGCAAAATGTAGGGTATGTAGGATAAAGGTTCAGCACAATATCGAGCGCTGAAGGACTTGTCCTGGGCTGTCCTATTCTATGTTCTAAATAGCGAGTGGTATGAAGGCAGGAAGGGGTTTCGGGAAGCTGTAGAGGATGGGGTCTGAATGAAGAGACACAAAGAGGAGGCGTTGCTGAGGTTGTATGAGGTAACAGAGACAGAGGGTTGTGGGGACTGGAGGTGGTTTCACAGGGAGGGAGCAGCACAGAGCCACAGCAGGTTACAGAAATGTGGAGAGCTGTCGGGCCTACAGGGGTTTCATGGAGCTGGGGAGGTTGGGATGGATCAGTTTACAGGGATAAGAATAAGATGGGGTGTTTAACACAGACAGGAATGTTTCAGGTGAATGGAGCTGAGTACAGAGATAAAGTGGGTTGTACAGATTGGAAAAAACAAACATACATATGGAGGATAGTCGTGACTGAAGATGTTTATAGATACAGGATGGCTTATATTCTGCGGGTTATTTAGACATGGAGGGTGTGGAATCATACAGACTTTCCAAGTGATAAAAACAGCAATTTTGGTTGGAGACAGTTTCACAGATTAGGGAGCATTTGTAATCTCCTCCAGTTTGGTCAAAGTGGGAAGGATTGTAGTGGAGAGTGATGATTACACATGTAAGAGCTGGAGATGGAAATGAGCAGATGGATGGTGATACTGGAGGAGCATACATTGACAGGGTGGGTGCTGGCAATGAAAAGCGCATAGATAGTTGGTCTTGTAGGAACTGGATCGGAAGAGTCACAGGCATTGGAATGACTTCTGCAGATTTCGAGTGTTACAGGGACTGAGAGGATTATAGGGTCTCCACAGATTGATCGCGTCTTTAAGAATGGAAGAGTTTATGTATGTACGGAAAGCTTAAACCCAATGCATGCAGTCTTCATTTCAAGACCAGAGCTTTATTATCCCTCATCAGCCAAGGATTCCTAAACCTGCCAGCTTTTCCCTTTATCCCAATGAGTCATACTGTCCTGGATTCTTGAGATCACACTTTGAAAAGCCTCCCATTTGCCAGTTGTTCCTTTTCCTTCAAACAGACTCACAAGTCGATTGGAATCATAATATGGAGGTGCCGGTGTTGGACTGGAGGTGTACAAAGTTAAAAATCACCCGACATTCAGTTCCAGTCCAACCGGTTTATTTGAAAGCACCAGCTTTCAGAGCACTGCTTCTTCATCAGGTAGTTGTGGAGCACAATCCTAAGGCACAGAATTTATAGCAACAGAATGGCAGGGTCACGGAATATAGTATCAAATATACTTAGTTTAAGCCTTTCATCTCTTACAGTGATCACCAGCGCTTCCAAATCGAGTTGGACTACAACTGGCTGTTGTGCAATTTTAAATTCACGGCATTGACGCTGGCCAGATTCTGCAGAATGGCCCCAAACCTGGCCCTGTTCCTGTATTCCTCTTCAATCTGTGGACCTGCTGATCTTTTTCCATAACTATGTTAAAACAAAGACAGTTGTGGGCACTGGACCCAAAGTGCTCTCCGAATGACACTTCAGTCACTTGCCCGACCTCGTTTTCTGAGGGGAGGTCCAGTGTTGCACCTGCCTGAGTAGAGTAGGGCTCTCTGCATATTGATTTAGGAACCTTTCTTGGACACATGTAAAAAAATGCTCTCCTTCCAGGTCTTTTATACTCTGGCTGGTCCAGTCAATACAGGGAAAATTACAATCTCCAGCCAATACTCCTCTATTATTCCTATATTTATCTGAAATCTCTCTACACATCTGCTCCTCTGGTATCTGTTGGGTCTACAACAGTGTACAATACACTCCCAACAAAGTGACCACCCCCCTTCTTCTTTCTAACTTCTAATCATGTGACCTCATTTGATGACCACTTAAGAGTATCCTCTCTGAACACTGTGGCCATGTCTTCCCTTATCAAAAGGACAAATCTCCCTCTTCACCCCCTCACATACTTGTCCTTCTATACTCCTGAAGTTTCTTTATCCTGGAACACTGAGCAGCCAGTCCTGCCCTTCTCTCAGCCATGTTTCTGATATGGCTATAATATCCCAGTATTCAGAGCTAATCCATGCTCTGAGCCCATCTGCCTTACCAGTCAGGCCTCGTGCGTTGAAATTAATGCCCTTTAAACCAGAAGTCTTTTCCCTGCCTTGGCTGTGTCCCTGGATATCCTGAATAGGAAACTTGCTCGCGATGGCTGATGTATTTTCCCCTGAAAGGTCGATGGTCCCTCTCTTATTCAGAGTCCCTACCCCCTGACAAACTAGTTTAAACCCTCCCGGGTAACGTGAACAAATCACCCCACGGGATGCTGGTGCCCCTCTGCTCCAAGTCTAACCTGTCACCTCTATCTCAGAAGAGGTCCCAATGATCCAAGAACTGACAAGCCTGCCCACTTTAAGAGCTCCTCAATCACATATCCATCTGGCCTATCTTTCTATTTCTATCCTCACTGGCACATGGTACTGGGGGTAATCGGGAGATCCCTTCTCCTGAGGTCTTGCTTTTTAACGTCTTACCAAACTGAGTGGGGTTCTTCTGGGTGCTTCGGTTTCCTCCCAAAATCCAAGCTAATTTGCCCATAGTGCCAGGTGCGTTAGTCAAGAGTAAATATAGGGAAGGGGAATGCGTCTGGGTGAGTTACTCTTTGGTGGGTCGGTGTGGACTTGTTGGGCCAAAGGACATGTTTCTATAATGTAGCAAATCTAATCCATTCAAACTACCTGTGCACATTTCTCAAGACCCCATCCCTTTGTTTAACCATGGCATGTGTACGAATTGCACAATGTCCTCTGGTTGTTCATGCTCCCCCTTCAAAATGTTCTGCAACTGCTCAGAGATATTCTTGACCCTGGTACCCGGGAGGGAGCAGACCATCCTGGGGTCGCTTCTGCAGCCACACAGTCTCCCGCTTGTCCCTCTAACAACAGAGTCACCTATCAGTATCAATAGTATCAGTATCTCCTATCAGTATCATTAGACAGACTGTGAGGAACTACCTGCATTTGGATCTATATTCGGAAAGTGGGAGTATTTTAAAGTGATACAATGAGAATTCAGGGCCAGCGTGTTCCTGTCGAGTGAATAGTAAAGGCCACATGTCCTTCAAACACTGATTCAGCGATAATATGAGTTTCATAAAGGAAGTACAATGCAATAAAAACAGGTGAAGCTCTTCAAAATTTCAGTGAGTGAAAGGGGATTGTCGAAAATGAAAGGCAAACAATAGACAAGAAATATATTTGGCAGATATGATTGAGGAAAAGCCACAAGGTATTTTATCAGCTTGTTCGAGTAAGTGGATTACTGGGGTAAGAGTGGGGTCTATTAGAAACCAAAGGGACAATCGGTACATGAGCCAGAGGAAGTAGGTGAGGTCTTCAATGAGTACTTCCCATCGGTATTCACACAGTAGAAAGACATTGTAGCCAGGGACTTAAGTGGAATGGTGTGGTCCCAGAACATGTTAAGATTAATAAGGAGGAGGTATTAAATGTTTTCACAGGCATAAAAGGTGGAGAAATCCCCAGTGCCCAATGAACTGTGTCTCAGGCTGCTGTGGAAGGTAAGGGAGCAGATTGCTGGGGCCCTGACAGAGAAATGTAATACTTGGCTGGCCACAGGTGAAATTCAAGAAGGGCAGCAGGGATAGGCCAGGTATTTAGAGTGTATATCCCAACATCAGTGCGAGGGAAATTATTGGAAACAATTGTGAGGGTCAATTTGAATCAATAATTGGAAAGGTAGGGTTCGATTTGGGATGCTCAGTCCGGATTTGGTAGGAGAAGATCCTGTCTGATGAATTCAGCTAATTTTTCTTTCAAATTACAATTAAAAATATTGATGGGGTCAGTGCAGATGATGTGGGTTCCATGGAGTTCAATAAGGTCCTTGACAAGGTCCCACATGGAGGGCTCATCCAAATGGGAAGAGCCCATGGGATCCAAAGCAAGTTGGCAAATTGGATCCAAAATTGGTGGAGGATTGGTTTTGTGATTGAAAGCCTTTGCCCAGCGGGTGTACCACAGGGATCTGTGCAGCAACCGTTGCTGTTTGTTATGTACATTAATGAGTTGGATGTGAAAGCAGAAGGTATCATTAGTAGGTTTGCAGATGACATGAAATGTGAGGGTGTTGTCCACAGTGAGGGGGACGGTCTTAGGCTACAGTCTGAAGGTTGAGGCTGGATCATAATGTCAAGAGAGTCATTTCAATTGACAAGGCAGGCAAGAGCACAGCAGGCGATGAGGGAAAACTGATGTATTAAGCTGCATTCACTTTGATATAAAATGCCTGACAGGAAAGGCAGATGAATGCACGGCATGGATGGGAACATGGGACTGGGATATCACAGAAATTACGGAGGTACAGCTGAGGGAAGAATAGGCCAAGCAACTTAATGTTCCGGGGTACAGATGCTACAGGAAGAAGAGAAGGAGAGGCATTTGAGGAGGAGGCGGAAGAGGAGCGGATGTTTTGATCAGTGAAAACATCACTGCAGAATTGAGAGAGGATATTCCTGGCGATCACTCAGTGAAGCAAAATAGTGCAATTGAGAAATGAGAATGTGTCGTCAGTTTGATATGACTGTACTACAGGTCCTCAGCAGTCAGCAGGAATTTGAGCAACAGATATGTGGGAGATGTCAGATATTAGGTCCATAAGACGTGACATAGGTACAGTGTTGGAGGGACAGCACAGTACAGGACGTACCCAGTCAGCATTACGACCCACTCATGGGAAGCCTGCTTTCCCCTCTGTTGTACTGATGCTCGCTAAGACAGCACAGGCCTGGATTGATAACTGTGACACCCTCGGTTCCGACTTAGTACAACAAAACTTACAGTCGGGGCAGTGACTGAGCCTGGGTATGTCTGTACTGTGCTCCCCCTCCAGCACTATATCCATGTCATGTCTTGTTAGCCGATGTTTGGAGCCCTCTCATTGCCCTCTGCTCTGTACACTGTGAGTGATCTTACCTCACTGCAGGATTTATTGAAGGCTCCAGATCTCCCTGCACTTTGTCTCTCTGGCTGACCGACCATCTGCAATGAGGTGATGGACGATACACACAGCAGTTGGGAAGTCTATTGAGTCAGGAACTTCCTGAGTACCTACAGGAGATAGAAAGATAGACAGAATGGAAATTAGACTGATGCAGTCAGGGTTACATGTGGAGAAGGGCACTGAGTTCCACAGAGATCTGGAAAATCCCAGTCTCCATCTATAGTTAGTGCTGCTGCGTTACTCTCGATTGGAGAATTCTGTTGGCTCTGGATCTTCAGTAGATGCAAAAGTGAGAGGCGCTGACAGAGGCAGCAATTAGACCCTCACAGTGAAGGATACCACATGGAGAGAGACTGAGTGATAGCACGAGAGTGCAGGAAGATGGCAGGATCGCACAATTGTGTCGGAAGAACGGATGTTGCTTCATCTTGCACTGGTATAACTGGTCAGGAATGAACAACCAATGAGCAGGTGAAGTGATGACCCAGTGGTATTATTGCTGGAGCATGTATCCCAAACCTCAGCTAATGTTCAGGGGAGGCAGGTTTGAATACCACCATTTGAAATGGTGGAATTTTAAATGAATATACTTTTTAAAAATTGGAATTAACAATCCATAAATAAGTATTGATAAAAATCTAAACACTTGACCTTCAGAGAAAGACAACAGTTCACTCTCACGTGGTCTGCAGGACATACCCACAGCAAAGTGTTTGCCTCTCAATTGCCCTCTGAAATGGGCGAGCCAGCTGCTTAGCTCAAGGGCAGCAAGGGATGAGCAATAAAGGCTAGTCAGCCAGAGACATCCACAGCCCATACCTGATTTTTTTAAAAATCCATTCAGATTGTTCCACTGGAATCGTGCTGCGACCAGTGTGCTGGCGAATAACGTCGGTAGGTTTATTGACAGGGCTTTAAACTGACAGAGAGGACGCAGGGACAGGGTTCAGGTGAAAGGAGCTCTCCAAATCCAAAGAGAAAAGGTGAAGCATCAGAGCAGCATGGGAATGTGACCGAAGACAACAGAAAGGAACAAATGGGACAAAGTTTAACTAAAACTGTACATCAGCAAATCGATTCGTGACAGGAAATTGTGGGAAAGAGTAAATTATGTTTTATTTTAATGGACAAGGTCCCTGCATCAAGGTAGATGGAGTTGTGACACAGAGATAAAAGAGATTTATCACTAGGGAATTGTGGTTACAGGGTGAACAAAAGGTGGAACATAAATATTCAATGGTTCACAACCTTGTGAAAACTCATGCAAAATGGGCAACGCTAACAATAATGGATAACAAAGGCCTTACAGAGAAAGCATTTGGTCTCAGATCATGAAGTAGAGTCAGTCTGAATGTAAATTCTGGCTATTTCTTGCCAGGGACACAAGCAGCAGAACAGTCTTAGACCACTAAACAGCATTTCATTGCCCATCACTGCAATAAGCAGGAATTCAATGGAATTTTTAATAAAGGCACTGTGAAAATTTAGTGAAACGTCAATATTCGCATAATCTGGGACAATCACACTGACAAGAGTGATATTGGAAGAGGAGTTCGGGGATTTTTTTTCAGTGTTTCTTTGAATAACACATTGTGCAACTGGCTAGAGACATAACTGTCTCAGATCGACAGTTGTGTAATGACACTTCGTGAATGAGTAACGTCACTTGGAGAGATCCTCTGGGAAATTGTGATAAAGTGCAGTTTTAAGAAATATAAAGTTTTAAAGTGAATCACAGAAAGGACAAACTGCAACTAGAAACAAAAATAGACAATTACATGAGTTTGAGATAACTGACCAAGGTAAACAGGCTGAACAGACTGAAACAGGTGTCTGTAAATGAACAGTGGAAAACATTCGAAGGAACAGTTTAAAACACTCAAAAGGTCATTCCACTGAAGCAGACCAAACTTCAGCAAGAAATCCCCACCGGTCCCTCACTCAGGACAAAATGGATCATATTAGATTATCAGGCTGAGAAGATTTCAACAAAGTACTTAAAATCCTGAAATGAGAGAGTGTTTTAGGAGTACGTTTTGAAGGGATTGTAAAGTGTCTGCTAGCAGGGGGAGGGCAGTGGGAAGGGGAATCATTGTCAGGGTTTAATGACACGATGAATGACTGCAGAATCGCTAATGTGGTTCCTTTGTCTAAGAAGGGCAGCAGAGATAGGCCAGGTAATTACAGAGCAGATAGTCTGACAGCAGTGGGAGGGAAATTATTGGAAACATTTGGAGGATGAATCAACACTTGCAAAGGTAAGGATCAACTCGGCTTAGTCATCACGGAGGAAGATACTGTCTGAGGAATTCAGTTCAGTTTTTTTTAAAATGGTGCTTAAGTATATTGATGAGGGCTGTGCAGATGATGTGGTTTACATGGACTTGAATAAGTCCTAAAACAAGATCCAACATGGAAGGCTGGTCCAAAAGGACTGGGCTCCAAGGCAAGTTGGCAAATTGGATGCAACATTGGTGGATAGAATACTTTCACCAGCGGGTGTACCACAGAGATCTGTGCAGGAACCATTGAACATTAATAACTCGGATGTGAAAGCAGAAGGTATAAAGAGTAGGTTTGCAGATGACATGAAAGGTAAGGGTGTTGTTCACAGTGAGGAGGATGGTCTCCGTCTGCAGTCCGATGTCGATCGGATGATAATCTAAGAAGAGTTTAGTTCTGATTGAAGTGAGGTAATACTCTGGGGGAGGTACGACAAGTGAAGGACAGACATAATGAACGGTAGGTCCTTGCGGAGTACTGAGGAATACAGGGACCTTGGTGGACAAGTACATAGATCCCTGAAGGTGTCAGCACAGGGAGACAGGGTGGGAAAGGCATCTCAACTGGGAGCAGGAGAGGGACCCATATCCTGGTGGGGTGAATTGCGAGAGCTGCTTGAGAGGATATAACCTAGTCTGGCAAGGTGTTGGACCTTAAGGCCGGAAACAAGGTAGAGGCTGGTGCACAAGTTAAAGAGAGCGATTTCAAAAGACAAGGCAGGCAAGAACACAGCAGGGAATGGGGGAAAACTGGTTATTAAACTACATGTATTTCAATGCCAGGGGCCTGACAGCGAAGGAAGTTGAACTCAGGACATGGACTGGAACATCAGACTGGGAGATTATAGTTATCACAGAAACACAGCTGAGGGAGGGGCAGGACTGGCAACTCTTTAGATTAGATTACATTACATTACATTACAGTGTGGAAACAGGCCCTTCGGCCCAACAAGTCCACACCGACCGGCCGAAGCGCAACCCACCCATACCCCTACATTTACCCCATACCTAACACTACGGGCAATTTAGCATGGCCAATTCACCAGACCTGCACATCTTTGGACTATGGGAGGAAACCGGAGCACCCGGAGGAAACCCACGCAGACACGGGGAGAACGTGCAAACTCCACACGTTCCCCTGAGGCGGGAATTGAACCCGGGTCTCTGGCGCTGTGAGGCAGCAGTGCTCACCACTGTGCCACCGTGCCGTCCACTCTCACCCCCCGTCTCACTCCCCTCTCTTTCACCCCCCCCTCTCTCTTACCCCGTGTCTCTCACCCCCAAACTCTCTCACCCCCACTCTCTCTCACCCCCATTCTCTCTCATCCCCACTCTCTCTCACCCACACTCTCTCTCACCCCTACTCGCTCTCACCCCCACTCTCTCTCACCCCCACTCTCTCTCACCCCCACTCTCTCTCACCCCCATTCTCTCTCACACCCTCTCTCTCTCACACCCTCTCTCTCACCCTCCTCTATCTCACCCCCTCTCTCACACTCCTCTCTCTCTCATCCCCTTCTCTCTCACCCCACTCTCTCTCACTCCACTCTCTCTCCCACCCCCCCCCCTCGGCCACCCCCATCTCTCACCCCCACGCCCCTCTCTCACCCACTCTCCCTCTCACCCCCTCTCTCTCACTCTCTCTCTGTCACCCTTATCTCTCTCTATCACCCCCCATTTCTCTCCCACCCCGTCTCTTTCTTTCTCACAACCTCTCTCTCACTCCACCCTCTCTCACACCCCCTTTCTCTCACCCCCACTCTCTCACACCCACTCTCTCACACCCACTCTCTCACCCCCTCTCTCAACCCCTCTCTCTTACCCTGCCTCTGTCATCCCCTTCTCTCATCTCACCCTCTCTCTCTCACACTCCCTTATCCGCTCTTTCTCTCACCCGCTCTCTCTTGCTCTCTCAAATCCGCTCTCTCTTACACCCCTCTCTCTCATCCCTCTCTCTCTCACACCCTCTCTGTCTTTCTCAGCCGCACTCTCACACCCATCACCCCCTCACCCGCTCTCTCTCTCAGCCCCTCTCTCTATCTCAAACCTCCACTCCCTCTTACCCCCTCACTCGCACTCTCTCGCACACCCCCTCTCTCTCTCACTCACTCCCTCTCTCCCACCTACTCTCTGTCTCTTTTTCTTCCCCGTCTCTCTTTCTCACTCCCTCTCACTCTCATCCCATCTTACTCTCACCCTCTCTCTCAACCCCCTCTCTCTCCCATGCAATCTTTCCCTCTCCCTCTCTCTCTCACTTCCACTCTTTCTCTCCCCCTTTGTCTCTCCCACTTTGTCTCTCCCCTTTCTATCTCACCCCCTCACATCATCCCCCCTCTCTCACACCTCTCTCTCTCACTCACCCGTGCTCTGTCTCTCACCCCATTCTTTCTCTCACCCTCTCTCTCACCCCTTCTCTTTCCCTCACCCTCTCATCTTACCCTCTCTCTCTCACCTGCTCTCTCGCTCTCTCAATCTACTTCTCTCTCTTACCCCCTCTCTCTCATCCCTCTTGCTTTCTCTCACTCCCCTCATCCACTCTCTCACCTGCTCACTCTCGCTCTCAAACCTCCTCTCTCTCTTACTCTTCTCTCTCTCACTCCCTCCGTCTCTCCCACTCACTGTCTCTCTCACCCCATCTCACTCTCACCGTCTCGCTCTCTCAACCCCTCTCTCTCCCCTCTCTCCCAGCCTCTTTCTGTCTCACCTCCACTCTTTCTCTGACCCACTCTCACTTCCCCTTTGTCTCTCTCCCTTTGTCTCTCCCATTTTCTCTCACAATTCTTCACATCGCCCTCTCTCTCTCTCATCCCTCTCTCTCACTCACCCGCTGTCTCTCTCACCCCACTCTCTCTCTCTCTCTCACTCCACTCTCCCTCGAACCCCTCTCTCTCTCCCACCCCCTCTCTCTCACCCCCTCTCTCTCTCAACCCCTCTTCCTCTCACCCCTCTCTCACCCTCTCTCTCTCTCACCCTTCTCTCTCTCTCACCCCTCTCTCCCATCTCCATCTCTCTCAAGCCCTCTCTCTCATCCCCTCTCTCTCAACCCCTCTCTCTCTCAACCCCTCTCTCTCACCCCCTGTCTCTCACCCCTTCTCTCTCACCCCTTCTCTCTCACGCTCTTCTCTCTCTCGCCCCCTCTGTCTCAGAACCTCTCTCTCACACCCTCCTCTCTCAACCCCTCTCTCTCACACCCCTCTCTCAATCCCTCTCTCTCTCACACCCCTCTCTCAACCCCATCTCTCAACCCGTTCACTCTCTCCCACCTCACTCCATCTCTCACCCCCTCTCGCTCTCTCTGTCACCCCCTCTCCCTCCTACCCCAATCTCTCTTATTCTTATTCCCCTCTCTCTCTTACGTCCCCTCTCTCTCACTCTCTCACACACACTCACACACACCCTCGCTCCCTCGCACCTCTCTCCCACCCTCTCTCTGTCTCTTTCTCATCCCCTCTCCCTCCTTATAACTCCCTCTCTCTCACCCCTTGTCACTGTCACCCTCACTGTCTCAACCCTCTCTCTCTCCCACCCCACCCCATCTCTCTCAGTCCCATCTTTCTCTCTCAGCCCCCGTCTCTCACCATCCATTCTCTCATCTCCGCTCTCTCACCAACCTCTCTCTCGCCCCAATCTCTCTCTCCCACCCCCTCTCCCACAGCCCCTCTTTCAACCACCTCACATCTACTCTTTTCTCTGACCACCTCTCTTTCTCCCCCTCTCTCTTTCTCAGCCCTCTCTCTCCCCCTCTCTCTTTCTCACCCCTTTCACCCTTTCTCACCCCCTTTCCATTTCTCACCCTTCTGTCTCTCAGCCACTTTGTCACCCCTCTCTCTCAACCCCTCTCTCACAACCTCTCATCTCACCCTCTCTCTCTCTCACTCCCCTCTCTCTCACTCCGATCTCTCTCTCAGCCCCCCTCTCTCTCACCCTCCCCTCTCTCATCCCCGCTCTCTCTCTCTCCCACCCCCTCTCCTACACCCCCTCTCTTACCCCTCTCACATTCTCTCTCTCTCCTCCAATCTCTTTCTCAGCTCTCTCTCTCCCCTCTCTCTATCTCACCCCCTCTCCCTCTCTCACGCCTCTCTCCCTTTCTCACGCCTATCTCCCTTTCTCACCCCTCCCTCCCTCACCCCCTCTCTCTCAACCCCTCTCTCTCAACCCTCTCTCTCACCATCGCCTCTCTCACACCCTCTCATCTCACCCTCTCTCTCTCACATCCCCTCATCCCCTCTCTCTCACCCGCTCTCTCGCTCTCTCCAATTCCCCTCCCTCTTACCCCCTCCTCACCACTCTCTCTTTCTCAGTCCCTCTCTCTCACCCCTTCTCTCTCACTCACTCCCCCACCCCCTCACCTGCTCTCTCACCCCTCTCTCACTCAAACCTCCTCTCCCTCTTACACCCTCACTCGCAGTCTCTCTCACACCCCCCTCTCTTATCCTCTCTCTCTCACTCCCTCCCTCTCTCCCACCCTCTCTCTTTCTCTTTCTCATTTCCCCTCTTTCTTTCTCACTGCCTCTCACTCTCACATCATCGCTCTCTCACCCTCTCTCTCCCAACCTCTCTCTCTCCCACATTTTCTCTCCCACCCCCTCTCTGTCTCACCTCCACTCTTTCTCTGACCAACTCTCTCTCCGCCTTTGTCTCTCTCCGTTTGTCTCTCCCCCTTTCTCTCTCACACCCCACTCACATCCCCCCCTCTCTCTCACTCACCCGCTCTCTCTCTCTCACCCCACTCTTTCTCAACCTCTCTCTCATCCTCTTCTCTCTTTCACACCCTCTCATGTCATCCTCTCTCTCTCACCTCCCTCATCCCTCTCTCTCACCCTCTCTCTCTCATCCCTCTCTCTCTCTTTCTCAGCCCTCTCTCTCTCACCCCTTCTCTCTCTCTCAACCGCCTCTCTCACCTCCCCCTCGCCCCCTCACCCGCTCTATCTCTCACCCCTCTCTATCTCTCAAACCTACTCTCTCTTACGCCCTCACCCGGTATCTCACACCCCCCCTCTCTCTTACACTTCTCGCTCTCTCACTCCCTTCCTCTCTCCCACCCTTTCTCTGTCTCTTTCTTATTCCCCTCTCTCCTTCTCACTTCCTCTCTCTCTTATCCCATCTCACTCTCACCATCTCTCTCTCATGCCCTAGTCTCTCTCACCTCTTTCTCGCACCCCTCTCTCTCACCCCTCTCTCTCCCATCCCCTTCTCTCTCTCACCCCTCTCTCTCCCATCCCCATCTCTCTTCCAGCCCGTCTCTCTCTCTCTACCCCCTCTCTCTCCCCCTCTCTATCGAACCCACTCTCTCTCACCGTCTCTCTCTCAACCCCTCTCCCTCCCACGCCCTCTCTCCCAGCCCCTCTCTGTCTCACCTCCACTCATTCTCACCTCACTCTCTCTCACCCTTCTCTCTCTCTCTACCCCTCTCTCTCCCTCACCCCTCTCTCTCCCATCCCCATCTCTCTCCCACCCCCTCGCTATCAACCCCTCTCTCTATCTCCCTCTCTCTCGAACCCTTTCTCTCGAACACTCTCTCACACTCCTCGCTCTGACCCCCAACCCCTCTCTCTCTAAACCCATCTCTCTCTCAACCCCTCTCTCTCAACCCCCCTTTCTCTGTCTCCCCCTGTCTCACCCTCTCTCTCTCACTCTCTGTCTCACACCCTCTCTCTCGCACCCCCCTTTCGACCCCCATCTCTCAACACCCCTCACTCTCTACCTCCCTCACTCCCTCTCTCACCCCGTCACCCTCTCTCTCTCCGTCTCCACCTCTCTTTCTCCCAATGTCTCTCACATCCCCCCCTGACCTCCCCCTCTCACTCTCTCTCTCACACACACTTACACACACCCTCGCTCCCTCACCCCGTCCCTCTCTCCCATCCTCTCTCTTTCTCTTTCTCATCCCTCTCTCTCTCTTTCTCACTCTCTCTCCTACCACTCTCTCCCTCTCACCCCCTCTCCCTCTCACTCTTCTCTCTCTCAACCCTCTGTATCCCATCCCCATCTCTTTCCCAACCCCTCTCTCTCAAACCCTCTCTCTATCTCCCTCTCTTTCGAACCCTCTCTCTCGAACCCTCTCTCACACCCCTCGCTCTCAACCCCCAACCCCTCTCTCCCAACCCCTCTCTCTCTCAAACCCTGTCTCTCTCACCCCCCTCTCTCACCCCTTCTCTTTCTCACCCATCTTCTCTCTCTCAATACTTCTCTCTCAACCTCTCTCTCTCTCTCACCCTCTCTCTCTCACACGCTCTGTCTCACCCCCTCTCTCTCACCACACCAATCTCTCAACACCCCTCACTCTCTCCCTCCCTCACTCCTTCTCTCACCCCCTCACCCTGTCTCTGTCTCCCCCTCTCCCTCCTACCCCAATGTCTCTCACATCCCCTCTCTCTCACCTCCCTCTCTCACTCTCTCTATCACACACTCACACACACCCTCGCTCCCACACCCCCTCGCTCTCTCCCACCCTCTCTCTATTTCTTTCTCATCCCCTCTCTCTCCTTCTCACCCCTCTCACTCTCACTCCCCTCATTCTCTCTCTCTCTCTCTCTCCCTCTCTCACCCTCCTCTCTCTCTCTCATCCCCCTCTCTCACCAACCTCACTCTTTCACCCCCACTCTCTCTCTCACCCATCTCTCTCTCAGTCCCCTCACACCCTCTCACCTAGCTCTCTCTCACACACCTCTCTCTCACAACTCCCTCACACCCCTCTATCTCCTCTGCATATCCCCTCTCTCACGCGCTCTTTCTCTCGTTCGCCCCATTTCTCTCTCTGTTTTGACCCCTTTCTTCCTCCCTCCTCCTTGCTCTCGCTCTCTCTCTCTAGCGCCCACTCTCTCACAACCTCACCCTCACACCCCTCTAACTCTCTCATCCGTTCACACGTTCTCTCCCTCTGTGTCTCTCTCTCTCAACCCCTCAATCACTATCTTACCCCCTCTCTCACCGATTTCGATCCCTCTCTCGTCCCATGTCTCTCAACCCTTTCTCTCGCTGTCCCCTCTCTCTCACTCCTTCTCTATCTCTCCCCCTCTCTCTCACCCTCTCTCTCTCACCCCCTCATCCTCCTCTCTCTCTCTCACCCGCTCTCTCGCTCTCTCAAGCCCCCTATCTCTCTAAACCCCCTCTCTCAACCCTTGCTCTCCCTCTTTCTCACCCTTCTATCCCTTTGTCAGCCCTTCGCTCTCTCACCCCTTCTCTCTCCCCCTCTCTCTTACACCTTTTTCTTACCCCCTTACTCGCGTTCTTTCTCAACCCTCTCTCTCAAATCTCCTCTCTCTCATACCCCCTCTCTCTCACCCCCTTCTCTCTCTCACCCCTCTCTCCCACACACACACACCTCTCTCTCTTTCTCAATCCCTCTCTCTCACCCCCTTCTCTCTCTCTCACACCCCTCTCTCACACCCCTCTCTCTCACCCCTCACCCACCCCATCTCACTCCTCTCTCTCTCAAGCCTCCACTCTCTCTTACCTCCTCACCGCACTCTCTCTCACACCCCCCTCTCTCGCCCCCTTCCTCTCTCTGTCTCTTTCTCATCTCTCTCTCAACCCCTCTCTCTCCTTCTCACTCCCTCTCTCTCGTCCCATCTCACTCTCACCCCATCACTCTCAACCCCTCTCTCTCCCACGCCCTCTCTCCCAGCCCCTCTCTGACTCACCTCCACTCTTTCTCTGACCCACTCTCTCCCCTTTGTCTTTCCCCCTTTGTCTCTACCCCTTTCTCTCTCACCCGCCTCACATCGCCCTCTCTCACTACCCCACTCCCTCACCCACCCCCCTCTCTCCCACCCCCTCTGTCTCTCTCACCCTCTCTCTCCCACCCCCCTCTCTCTCTCAACCTTCTCTCTCTTCCTCTCTATCACCCACTCTCTCTCCCAACCCCATCTCTCTGCCACCCGCTCACGCTCTGAACCCCTCTCTCTCAATCCCCTCTATCTCAACCCGTCTCTCACTCTCTCCCACTCTCTTAGCCCCTCTCTCTCAACCCCCTTCTCTCTCAACCCCTCTCTCACTCTCGCCACTCTCTCTCAACCCCTTTCTCTCAGCCCCAACCCCTCTCTCTCAACCCCTCTCCCTCTCAACACCTCTCTCTCCTCCCTCTCTCCCACTCCCTCTTTCTCCCCCTCTCTCTCTAACCCCTCTCTCTCTCTCTCACCCTCTCTCTCCCACCCCCATCTCTCCCACTCCCCCCTCTCTGAGCCCCCTCTCTCAACCCCCCGTCTCTCAAGCCCCCCGTCTCTCAACCCCCAATCTATCAACCCCCCTCTCTCTCACCCTCTCTCTCAACCCCTCTCTCTCACACCGCTCTTTCTCTCACCACGGCCTCTCTCAACCCCCCACTGTCTCACCCCTCACTCTCTCACCCATCTCTCTCTTAACCCTCTCTCTCTCAACAACCTCTCTCTCACCCCCTTTCTCCTTCTCTCACCCCTTCTCTCCTTCTCTCACCCCCTCACCCTCTCTCTCAACCCCCTCTCTCTAAGTCACCCTTTCTCTCCCACCCCAATCTCTCTCACACCTCTCTCTCTCACACACACACACACACTCACACACACCCTCGCTGTCTCACCCCCTCCCTCTCTCCCACCCTCTCTCTGTCTTTTTCTCATTCCCTCTCTCTGCTTCTCACTCTCTCTCTCTCACCCCCTCTCTCATCCCCTCTCTCTCACTCACACTCTCTCTCCCATCCCTTTCTGTTACCCCCCTCTCTCAACCCCCTTTCTCTCATCCCTCTCTCTCCCCCGCTCTCTATCACCCTGCTCTCTCTCACTCTTCTCTCTCCTCTCCTCTCTCTCACCCCCTCTCTCTCACTACCACTCTCTCAACCGCACTCTCTCTCACACCCGTCTCTCACGCCCCCTCTCTCTCTCATGCCCCGTCTCTCTCTCACGCCCCCTCTCTCTCGCTCACGCCACCCCTCTGTCTCTCGCGCCCCCTCTCTCTCACACACCCTCGCTCTCACACACACACCTCTCTCTCTTTCTCAATCCCTCTCTCTCACCCCCTTCTCTCTCTCACACCCCTCTCTCACACCCCTCTCTCTCACCCCTCACCCACCCCATCTCACTCCTCTCTCTCTCTCTCAAGCCTCCACTCTCTCTTACCTCCTCACCCGCACTCTCTCTCACACACACCTCTCTTGCCCCTTTCCTCTCTCTGTCTCTTTCTCGTCCCCTCTCTCTCCTTCTCACTCCATCTCTCTCGTCCCATCTCACTCTCACCCCATCACTCTCAACCCCTCTCTCTCCCACGCCCTCTCTCCCAGCCCCTCTCTAACTCACCTCCACTCTTTCTCTGACCCACTCTCTCCACTTTGTCTTTCCCCCTTTGTCTCTACCCCTTTCTCTCTCACCCCCCTCACATCGCCCTCTCTCACTCACCCCACTCCCTCACCCACCCCCTCTCTCCCACCCCCTCTGTCTCTCTCACCCTCTCTCTCCCAACCCCCCTCTCTCTCACACTTCTCTCTCTTCCTCTCTATCACCCACTCTCTCTCCCAACCCCATCTCTCTGCCACCCGCTCACGCTCTGAACCCCTCTCTCTCAATCCCCTCTATCTCAACCCGTCTCTCACTCTCTCCCACTCTCTCTCAACCCCTTTCTCTCAGCCCCAACCCCTCTCTCTCTCAACCCCTCTCCCTCTCAACACCTCTCTCTCACCCTCTCTCTCTCACCCCAATCTCTCCCAGTCCCATCCTCTCAACCCCCCTCTCTCAACCCCCCGTCTCTCAACCCCCCGTCTGTCAACCCCCAATCTCTCAACCACCCCTCTCTCAACGCTCCCTCTCTCAACCCCCCTCTCTCAACCCCCCCCCTCACTGCCCCTTCTCTCTCTAACCCCTCTCTCTCTCACCCTCTCTCTCAACCCCTCTCTCTCACACCGCTCTTTCTCTCACCACGGCCTCTCTCAACCCCCGCACTGTCTCACCCCTCACTCTCTCACCCTTCTCTCTCTTAACCCTCTCTCTGTCAACACCCTCTCTCTCACCCCCTTTCTCCTTCTCTCAACCCCTCTCTCCTTCTCTCACCCCCTCACCCTCTCTCTCAACCCCCTCTCTCTAAGTCACCCTTTCTCTCCCACCTCAATCTCTCTCACACCTCTCTCTCTCACACACACACACTCACACACACCCTCGTTGTCTCACCCCCTCCCTCTCTCCCACCCTCTCTCTGTCTTTTTCTCATTCCCTCTCTCTGCTTCTCACTCTCTCTCTCACCCCCTCTCTCATCCACTCTCTCTCACTCACACTCTCACTCCCATCCCTTTCTGTTAACCCCTCTCTCAACCCCCTTTCTCTCATCCCTCTCTCTCACCCTGCTCTCTCTCACTCTTCTCTCTCCTCTCCTCTCTCTCACCCCCTCTCTCTCACTACCACTCTCTCAACCGCACTCTCTCTCACACCCCTCTCTCACGCCCCCTCTCTCTCTCATGCCCCGTCTCTCTCTCACGCCCCCTCTCTCTCTCTCACACCACCCCTCTGTCTCTCGCGCCCCCTCTCTCTCTCACACCCCCTCGCTCTCTCTCACGCCCCCTCCCTCTCTCACTGCCATTTCTCTCTCACCCCTCTCTCAACCCCATCTCTCACCTGCACTCTCACTCTCTCACCTGCTCTCTCTCTCCCCTCTATCTCTCTCCCACCCGCTCTGTCTCACACCCCCATTCTCTCACATCGCGATCTCTCTCACACCCCCTCTCTCTCACTCTCCACTCCGCCCCCTCACCCCTCTCTCCCCAATCCTTCCCCCTCTCTACCCCACTCTCACCCCGTCACCCCCTCTCACACCTCTCTCACCCCTCTCTCTCTTCCCCCTCACCGAGTTCTCTCTCTCCCAACCCCTCTCTCTCTCCCATCCCCTCTCTCCTCCCTCTTTCTCCATCCCCTCTCTCTCATCCCCCTCTCTCTATCACTCTTTCTCTCTCTCCCACCTCCTCTCTCTCTCTCACTCCCATCTCTCTCTGTTACCCCCTCTCTCTCAACCCCCTTTCTCTCACCCCTCTCTCTCACCCCGCTCTCTCTATCACCCTGCTCTCTCTCATCCCTCTCTCTCCTCTCCTCTCTCTCATCACCCTCTCTCTGAGCCCCCTTTCTCACTACCTCTCTCTCACCCGCACGCTCTCTCACCCGTGCTTTCTCTCACCCGCGCTCTCTCTCACGCGCGCTCTCTCTCACGCCCCTCTCTCTCTCACTGCCATCTATCTCTTCAACCCCTCTCTCACCCCTCTACTCTCACCTCCCTTTCCCTCACCTCCCTTTCTCTCTCACCTCCACTCTCACTCTCTCACCCGCTCTCTCTCTCCCCCTCTCTCTCCCACCCCCTCTGTCTCACACCCCCACTCTATCACATCGCGATCTCTCTCACACCCACTCAGTCTCACACCCCTCCTGTCTCCCACCCCCACTCTCTCATATCGCAATCTCTCTCACACTCCCTCTCTCTCACCCTCTACTCAAACCCTTCACCCCTCTCTCCCCAATCCCTCTCCCTTTCTCCCCCACTCCCTCCCCCAACTCCTCCTCTCATCCACTCTCACCCAGCTCTCTCTCCCAACCCCCCTCTCTCTCAGCCCCTCTCTCTCAGCCCCTCTCTCTCACTCCCCTCTCTCTCAGCCCCTCTCTCAGCCCCTCTCTCTCACCCCCCCTCTCTCTCAACCCCCTCTCTCCCCCTCTCTCTCCCCTCTGTCGCCCCCCCTGCCTCGGCTCCCCTCTCTCGCCCCCTTCTCTCGCACCCCTCTCTCGCCCCCCTCGCTCGCCCCCCTCTCTCAACACACCGTCTCTCACCACGCCCTCTCTCAAACCCCTGACTGTCTCACCATTCACTCTCTCACCCCTCTCTCTCTTAACCCTCTCTCTCTCATCCCCTTTCCCTTTCTCTCCCCCCTCACCTTCTCTCTCTCAACCCCCTCTCTCTATGTCACCCTCTCTCTCCCACCCCAATCTCTCACACACCTCTCTCTCACCTCTCTCTCTCTCTCACACACACACACTCATACACACACTCGCTCTCCCACCCTCTCTCTGTCTTTTTCTCATTCCCTCTCTCTCTTCATCTCACTCTCTCTCACCCCCCTCTCTTATCCCCTCTCTCTCACCCACCCTCTCTCTCTCCCATCTCTTTCTGTTATCCCATCTCTCTCAACCCCCTTTCTCTCACCCCTCTCTCTCCCCCTGGCTCTCTCTATCACCCTGCTCTCTCTCACCCTTCTCTCTCTTCTCCTCTCTCTCGCCCCCCCTCTCAGCGCCTCTCTCTCACTACCTCTCTCTCAATCGCGTTCTCTCTCACAACCCTCACTCATGCCCCCTCTCTCTCTCACGCCCCCTCTCTCTCTCACTCCCCCTCTCTCTCACGCCCCCTCTCTCTCACGCCCCCTCTCTCTCACTGCCATCTCTCTCTCACCCCCTCTCTCAACCCCCTTCTCTCACCTCCCTTTCTCTCTCACCTCCACTCTCACTCTCTCACCCGCTCTCTCTCTCTCCCCTCTCTCTCCCACCCGCTCTGTCTCACACCCCTTCTGTCTCACACCCCTATTCTCTCACATCGCGATCTCTCTCACACACCCTCTCTCTCTCACCCTCCAGTCACCCCCTCACCCCTCTCTCCCCAATCCTTCCCCTCGCTCCCCCTCTCTCCCCCCTCACCCAGTTCCCTCTCTCCCAACCCCTCTCTCTCTCCTATCCCCTCTCTCCCACACCCTCTCTCCCACCCCCTCTATCCCAACCCCTCTCTCCCTCCCACTCTCTCTACCCCCTCTCTCTCATCCCTCTCTCTCACACTCTTTTTCTCTCTCCCATCTCCTCTCTCTCACTCCCATCTCTCTGTTACCCCATCTCTCTCTCACCCCTCTCTCTCAGCCCCTCTCTCTCACACCCCTCTCTCACCCGCTCTCTCCCACACCCCCTCTCGCTCTCACTGCCATCTCTCTCATCCCCTCTCTCACCCCCTTCTCTCACCTCCCATTCTCTCTCACCTCCACTCTCACTCTCTTACCCGCTGTCTCTCTCTCCCCTCTCTCTCCCCTCTCTCTCTCCCACCCACGCTTTCTCACACCTCCACTCTCTCACATCGCGATCTCTCTCCCACCCCCTCTCATTCTCTCACCCTCTACTCACACCTCTCACCCCTCTCTCCCCAATCCCTCTCCCTCTCTCCCCCACTGTCTCCCCCAACTCCCCCTCTCACCCCTCTCTCCCCGCGCTCTCTCACCCACTCTCACCCAGCTCTTTCTCTCACACAACCCCCTCTCTCTCTCTCTCAGTCCCTGTCTCTCAGCCCCTCTCTCTCACCCCCCTCTCTCTCATCCCCTCTCTCGCACAATCTCTCTCACCCCTCTCTCTCACTTTCTTTCTGTCACCCCCTTCTCTCTCACCCTCTCTCTCTCCCCGCTCTTTCCCTCCTCTCGTCCCCTCTCTCGCCCCCTCTCTCGCCCCCCTCTCTCGCCCCCCTTTCTCGCCCCCTCTCTCGCCCCCTCTCTCGCTCTCCTCTCTCGCCTCCCTCTCTCGCACCCTCCCTCTCTCGCACCCTCCCTCTCTCGCACCCTCCCTCTCTCGCACACTCCCTCTCTCGCACCCTGCCTCTCTCTCACATTCCCTCTCTCGCACCCTCTCTCTCTGACACCCTCTCTCTCTCGCACCTTCTCTCTCGCAACATCTCTCTCTCGCAACCTCTCTCTCTCACTTTTCCTCTCACTCTCTTCCTCTCGCTCTCTCTCTCACTCTCTCACCCTCATCTCACGCTCTCTCGCTCTCCCTGTCTCTCTCCCTTTCTCTTGCCTCCCTCTCTCTCGACTCACTGT